>NC_140620.1:9963009-10310509 GCF_057382275.1 Copadichromis virginalis
GAGAGGCATATTCGAATCGTCATATCTCCTTAACGAAGCAAAGTTAAGACATGAGGCTTGTCCCCGAATATCTTCAGACACTCCTGACGCTCACAATTCAAGAATTTCTTTCTCAACTATTACCGTTCTGAAATGAGTTGGACTTGTTTGAGGGTAGGAAATTCGTCCTTCGCTCAGATTTCTTCAGATTTCAAAGTCTGGAAATGAACCACTTTTTTCTCTCGTCATAACTTTTTGTTGGATTTCCACAGAGACCTGAAAATTTCCATGATTGTTCACCAAAGCCTGCTGTCTCTTACGGTGAAAGAATGATATTGATACTCCAAACAGATTTCAAGTTACAAAGCGTTGGTTGAGGGCAAGTCAAGGCAGTTTTTGCTTCGCTCTACTCAGTTATGGTGCATTAGAAGTCAAATATCTTTAATAATTCATATTTTAATGATAAATTGTAAACACTGGAAGATTCCCCCATGTCTTCTGAACAAAACGGTGTAAGAATGACCGTTCTAGCCCCTACGGTTAGGAAATTATGGTCATTTGTTTGAGGGGAGTCGTCACTATGAGAAATAGACTGCAATAATCCTGTGCCTCTCTCTGCTGCGTGTGTAAAAAGATGCACCTGTTTTGGCGGGAAAACGTAAACAGCCACTCTGATTGGTGGATTTAAATTCGGCAGCTCTCTCCCTCTGTGTCTGTCTGTGTGTGTGTGTGTGTGTGTGTGTGTGTGTGTGTTTAGTGGGAGAGAGAGAACCCTACCCTTATTTGGCAGCATGTCATTGTAGGATTTAAATTGAATATAGTTAGACTGATTGACTGGATTAGAGCCTGTGTTTGTGTGTCCCTCTCTGCATTTCTGTTTCAATATGCCTCCATATTTGTAATTTTGTAAGTTATTGCTATTCTGCTAAATCATAGTATTTCTGGTACTTTTCGGTACTTGTGCTAAATACAGTATTTCTGCTAAATTATAGTATTTCTAATTTATTATACTATTTGTGCTAAAACATAGTATTTCTACTAAATGTAGTATTTCTGCTTTTTATACTATTTGTGCTAAATTATAATATTTCTGCTTTTTATACTATTTGTGCTAAATTATAATATTTCTGCTTTTTATACTATTTGTGCTAAAACATAGTATTTCTACTAAATGTAGTATTTATGCTTAATCATACTATTTCTGCTTTTTATAGGATTTGTGCCTAATATAGTATTTCTGCTTTTTATAGGATTTGTGCTTAATATAGTATTTCTGCTAAATTATAGTATTTCTGCTTTTTATAGTATTTGTGCTAAAACATAGTATTTCTACTAAATGTAGTATTTATGCTTAATCATAGTATTTCTATATATTTCTGCCAGGTCCCCAGGCAGCCAATCCTCTGTGAGGACTTAGACATTCAAATTTTCAAATCAGGGCCTGCACGGTTTCCCAGCCAATCATATAAGTGTCCTGAGGCATTCAAATTTGCATATTGGGGCCTTCATGGCTTCTAAGCCAGCCAATCATATCTGAGGGCTGAGGAATTCAAATCCACAAATCAGGGCCTGCACGGCTTCCCAGGCAGCCAATCATATATGTGGCCTCAGGCATTCAAATTTGCATATTGGGGGAATTCGTGGCTTCTAAGTCAACAAGTCATCCATGTCGTATATCTCTAAAAATTCACATTTTAATGATAAATTGTTAACACTGGAAGATTCCCCCATCTCTTCTGAACAAAACGGTGTAAGAATGACCGCTCTAGCCCCTACGGTTTGGAAATTATGGTCATTTGTTTGAGGGGAGTCCTCACTATGAGAAATAGGCTGCAATAATCCTGTGCCTCTCTCTGCTGCGTGTGTAAAAAGATGCACCTGTTTTGGCGGGAAAAAGTACACAGGCTCTCTGATTGGTGGATTCAAATTCAGCAGCTCCCAGGCTGACCTAGAAACTTACTTCTCTCTCCCTGTGCATTTTTTTGCTGATTTTTTCATTTAACAAGTATATTTGAGGGACCCTCAGCATGTTCAGCATTTTTTCAGCTGTCCATTTTGCTTTTCCAATTTTTCTGTTTAACTTGTTACTATTATGCTAAATCATACTGTTTCTGCTATTTCATAAGATTTGTGCTTAATATAGTATTTCTGCTTTTTATAGAATTTGTGCTTAATATAGTATTTCTGCTTTTTATATGATTTGTGCTTAATATAGTATTTCTGCTAAATTATAGTATTTCTGCTTTTTATAGTATTTGTGCTAAAACATAGTATTTCTACTAAATGTAGTATTTATGCTTAATCATACTATTTCTATATATTTCTGCCAGGTCCCCAGGCAGCCAATCCTCTGTGAGGACTGAGACATTCAAATTTTCAAATCAGGGCCTGCACGGTTTCCCAGCCAATCATATAAGTGTCCTGAGGCATTCAAATTTGCATATTGGGGCCTTCATGGCTTCTAAGCCAGCCAATCATATCTGAGGGCTGAGGAATTCAAATCCACAAATCAGGGCCTGCACAGCTTCCCAGCCAGCCAATCATATATGTGGCCTCAGGCATTCAAATTTGCATATTGGGGAATTCGTGGCTTCTAAGTCAACAAGTCATCCATGTCGTATATCTCTAAAAATTCACATTTTAATGATAAATTGTTAACACTGGAAGATTCCCCCATCTCTTCTGAACAAAACGGTGTAAGAATGACCGCTCTAGCCCCTACGGTTTGGAAATTATGGTCATTTGTTTGAGGGGAGTCCTCACTATGAGAAATAGGCTGCAATAATCCTGTGCCTCTCTCTGCTGCGTGTGTAAAAAGATGCACCTGTTTTGGCGGGAAAAAGTACACAGGCTCTCTGATTGGTGGATTCAAATTCAGCAGCTCCCAGGCTGACCTAGAAACTTACTTCTCTCTCCCTGTGCATTTTTTTGCTGATTTTTTCATTTAACAAGTATATTTGAGGGACCTTCAGCACGTTCAGCATTTTTTCAGCTGTCCATTTTGCTTTTCCAATTTTTCTGTTTAAGTTATTACTATTGTGCTAAATCATACTATTTCTGCTATTTCATAAGATTTCTGCTTAATATACTAGTTCTGCTTTTTATAGGATTATACTATTTCTGCTTTTTATAGGATTTATGCTTAATCATAGTATTTCTATATATTTCTGCCAGGTCCCCAGGCAGCCAATCCTCTGTGAGGACTCAGACATTCAAATCCACAAATCAGGGCCTGCACGGCTTCCCAGCCAGCCAATCATATCTGAGGTCTCCCGTTTCCTCTCAAAGTACAGTCAAAGTACACCAAAGTCCGCTGATTCAGCCAGTAGAAGAATTATGCTTCTAGTCCACCTAGTTTTTGAGTTACACACTGTTTTGTAACTCCAAAAATGGCATTTTTCGCCTCTCACCGCGATCTAATTCTGACTCCTCATCAGCCTGTTTTTCAAAACGTCTGCTCTCTTTCCCAGTGGCGCAGTTGGTAATGACACGGGTCTGCAAGCCAAAGATCGTGGGTTCGATTCCACCTTGGTCAACATGTTTTTTTTCCCTACAAATTAATACACTGTCACAGACCAGTAATTCATATTCATCATTTATTACAATTCTGCAAACTTTTATGATTTTACCAGCTTTTCTAATATAGACCTCACATTCTTGTTAACACTCCATGGCACAAATACTCTTCCCTTTACGCTCTGTGTATGTGTGTGTGTGTGTGTGTGTATCAATATTTCTCCCATTTTAAAGTATTACTCCTCCATAATTGTATTTCTGTTAAATCAAAGTACTTTTATTACATCTTAGTACTTCTGCTCAATCATAGTATTTCTGCTAAATGACAGTATTTCTGCTACTTTGTGGTACTTGTGCTAAACACAGTATTTCTGCTAAATCATACTATTTCTACTATATTATATTTTTCTTTCTAAATATAGCATTTCTGCTATATAATAGTATTTCTGCTATGTTATAATATTTGTGCTAAACCAGAGTATTTGTGCTGAAACATAGTATTTCTGCCAAATGATAGTATTTCTGTCAAATTATAGTATTTGTGCTAAAAAATAGTATTAATTTAAAATTACAATATTCATAGTTCATCACAGTGTCTCTGGTAAATCACAGTATTTGTGCTATGTTGTACTATTTTTCTAAATCATAGTGTTTCTGTAATGTTTAAGTATTTTTGGCTAAATATATTCTTTCTGTTATCTTATACTATTTCTCCTAAATTCTTGTATTTTTGAGAAGTTATGTTTCTGGCAAGTTACAATATTTCTGCTAAATTCTGCTATGCTATTGTATTTCTGCCAAGTATTATGTTTCCTCTAAGATATTGCAGTTCTGCTAAGTTATTCCATTTTAGCAATGTTCCTTTGCTTCTGCAAAGTTTTTACAATTTCTGCAACTTTTCAGCTTTTTCAGCTACTTTTTGCATACAGCTTCAGCTTTAAGCATCCACACTGCATTTTCGCAGGAAATGCAAATTTTTCTAGTTAATGTTACCCCCCAACCTAAAATCTCCAGCATAAGAGATGGCAAACATTTACTTTGTTTCAGAGTCAAATCAAACACTCACAGTGACAACACATGTGCTGTTATTGTGAGGCTTATTGTTTGGGCAATGGCCTACCAGAACATATTCTGTAATTTTACACATTTATTTCTTACAGTTTGAGCCCAAAGAGTTGTGATAACAGATTTCTTTCATCATCATTTATTTATTTATCTAGCACTTTAAAAACACACCTGGTAGACCAAAGTGCTGTACAATACTAATATGCACATAGTAATAAAACCAGACATAGCAAAAAAAAAAAAAAAATTAATTAATGCGGCAAATGCGCCATCTCTCACTTTATGACATCTGGGATAGGGTCAGGCGCCCTGTGACCCAGAATTGAATAAGAAATGGATGAATTTCTTAAACTACGCAGTAATTTTGATGATCACTATCAAGGGCAGCAGTGATTAAACATCTAGTCATCTCAAGTGGTTTCACACATCGCTAATATAGTACAGTAAAAAAAGTATTGTAGATGTAATGCTGGAATTTTTTTTGCTTCCTCAAAGTCTGTATCAACATAGGTCCTAAAAATCCAGGAGTGGTCAGACTGTACGTTGTAACTTTCATTTTATTTATTTAGCCCTCAGTCAAAATGACTGTACTCTACTGTTTTTAGTACATCACTTCAAACACTTGACAGTGTTTTTCACTGCAGTGGGCAGCACTGAGTTATGATGCAGCAAACAACTTAAGAATCTGAATGCCATAGTTTTCAGTTTTCCCGTGAGTGCTTGCTGGGCTGGCCTGCTTTTAAGTCAGAGACTGAAAAACAAACCCTAATTAGGACACAAACATACAAACTCAAACAAATAGAACTCTCATTGCATACTGCACAGACCACTCCACGTGACAGTACCTGTGAGGTCATGTTAAGGTTAAATCATGTTGCTTTGGGAGGTGACTTGTGTGCGTTTCTGTTTTTCCAGGTTTCAGGTGAGCAGTTTTTTGCAGAAGTGGCTAAGGATGTACTGCTTTACGTCTCCAGAGACCTGAGCGACAAGGTGAGTCTGCCATTTCTGTGTGCACAACTGCTGTGTTGTTTTTGTGGTAATGGGAACTTCACCGTCATTGTGATGGTTTTGTAAATCAGCAAATAAAGAAACTATTTCACAAGAAATAGTTTCTTTTGGCTGCTTCTTTGGCATGAAGGGTCATCACAGCAGGTAACTTTAAAGGTTTAGTTTGGCAGAGCTTTTATACCGGATGTCCTTCCTGATATAACCCCAAAGAGGATTTATGTTTCCAGCTGAGCAAATGTGTAAACCCCTACACTGTGGAGCTAAGGGAGATATTTATGACACTAACCATGTTTATCTTTCTACAGTCCCAAAAAACTTTTTGGGGATTTTCTTACCTGCATGATTGAGCATGTGTCAAGACATCTTTCACAGACTTGGAGAATCAATGCACAGGCATATTAAAGCCAACACTGTATTAAGTTCCTTTCTATGGATTCTTTTTGTTCATGCATCCTCAAGGTCACGAGGTGGGACCCCGTTGATGAATAGCCTCTTAAACTCTTGCTTCTCGTCTAAGGGTCAAGCCTTTTTTCCCCCCCTTTTGTTAAATGAGGCGACAGAAGTGAATTGGGCACACAATTAAAACCAGACTTGTTGCAATAATAATATTCCCTAAGATTTATTATGCAATTACAGGCTAATGAATTGGTGCTGCAAAGATCATTTTCTACAGACTTCATGCTGCTTTTTTGTAATACAGTGGGTGGGATCTTCCCACAGTGAGGGAGACTCCGTGATTGTCCTCAGGCTAAATTACTGGAGTACTTTTTTACTTCAGCTGGTTCCCTGTGAGCTGTGTGGGTCCCAGTGATCTTCAGTCTCTGTATTTCCTTTTTAACTACCTGAAGCTTGATTTATCTTGCATCATAGGGGTTGAAATTAATTGAGAGTCATTATGTGTTTTTTACAGTAGATCTATTAAAACCCTGTTAAACTTTGTGGTTGGCAAATCTCTGTGTTTCCCAACCACATTAATAGGCCAGTTATGATCTTAAAAAAGTGCAGTAGCAGTGCAGTGTTTAAGTCTTCATTTTAGGAAAAGGATGCTAAACCGTCCTGCTTTTCCTCCAACCAACTGCCGCGGTTTTAGGTTTTCATGTGTTTTTACTTTCCGAAGCTTTCCGAATTAATGCGTTTGTGAAATTTCAGTGTCTAAAATAATTTTTTCATGTTCTCAGATAGTTGTTTTTCATCATCATGTCACAGCAACAGAAAGAGTGTCGTGAATACTGTTGCATGTTTCTCAACTGATCTACAACAGTGCATTTTGTCTCTCCCTCTCCCTCCTCCTGCCCTCTCTGTGTGTTTGTGCGTTCTCTGAAACAGTCTGGGGGCTTCTACAGTGCAGAGGATGCAGACTCTGTCCCGGCTTCGGGGGGACCAGAAAAGCGAGAGGGGGCTTTCTGCGTGTGGACAGCCTCTGAAGTTCGGGAGCTCTTACCAGACGTGGTGGAGGGCACCGCTGGTAATGCTACGCTGGCTGACATCTTTATGCATCACTATGGGGTCAAAGAGCAAGGCAATGTTGCTCCAGAACAGGTACTTTTGTTCTAGTTGTGTTGGTCTTGCTCAATGAATGAAAGTGAATATGCACAGAATGATAATGGTTTATTATACTTCAGTCACACAGGACTTTAAGGTGACTTGATAGTGTCAGTAACCATTAACATGAAAAATGCTGCAGTCAGTGTGGATCAGTATGTGTGAACACCCTCTTATTCCCTGTACTGTGTGTTGCCAGGACCCCCACGGGGAGCTGCAGGGCCAGAATGTGCTGATCGTGCGTTATTCAGTCGAGTTAACAGCTGCTCGCTTTGGCATCACTGTCGAGAAAGTCAATGAGCTCCTGGCCTCTGCCAGAGCCAAAATGGCCGTAGTGAGAAAGAGTCGGCCACGCCCTCATCTGGACACCAAGATGTTGGCCTCCTGGAATGGTAAAGTTTACACTACAGCACTGAAATGGTCACTTCCAGTCATTCAAATGGCTCTTAGGCTCAGCATCATTGATTTTTCTGTTTAATAGATGAGTAATCGTAATGAGTGACAGCAGTAATAGGGCTTGATGATATGAACAAAAACATTTGAGGGTGAATGGTGCAGCTTTATATATATTAAGGCCACTGAGTGTTAAAAATGTATGCAAATTTATAGGGAACAAAAGACCACTAAAAACACACGTTCACTTTAGTCAAGGAACTATATCGCTTTACTTTTCAGGTTTAGGTAGGGAAGAAATTCACATTTTCCATTTTCTGGAATCAATAACTCATGAGGAGCGTTTTTAGAACTCCAACAGCACCTTTTTCAATCATTTTATTCAGGACGTCAACAGACCACAAGTTCTTTTTTATTAAAACGAGGCAGACCTGGAGCAATAATACACATTAATAAGTCATATGTAGCTGACTGTGAGAGGAATGTGCTGCGACCGTCTACAGAGTGCAACACTCAGCTGTGTTAGCTTTGCACTCATACAGTGAAGTGTCACTGAAATCACTTTATCCTTTTTGGGCACACTACAAGTCTTTGTTTGTGAAAACCTGTTCCTGTTTTCTTTCTTTTTTTAATCAATTCAATTATATTTATATAGAATAGAATAGCCTTTTATTGTTAATGTACACATACAACGAAATTGTGGGTGCTCCACACCAACTGTGCTGGAGCAAAATCTAAACTGTACACAGCAGGAATAAATAGCAAACAGGAGAAATATATACAATCAAGAGGGATTTATACAAAACAAGAGAAAGGCACACAATAGAGAACAAAATAGTTGCAAAGTGCTTGGATGTAGAGCAAAGAAAAGACTGCATGTGAGAATGGCCCAGGGGAAGAAGCTGTTTGTAAGTCTGGAGGTGCGGGAGGGCAGCGGGGCAGGAAATTGGTGGTCGGGGTGCACCTGTGATAGATCTGGTTTTCCTGAGATGGGAGGAGCTGGTGATGGGCTCAAAGGGTGGCAGAGGGCAGCCAGTGATTTTTTTGAGGTGGTGTTAATTACCCTCTGTACAGCCTTCCTGATCTCTTTTGTGGCCCCTGGGTACTAAACAGCCAGGCAGCAGGAGAGCATGCTCTCCACTAAGGAGCAGTATATAGCTGTCAACTCAAAACAGTCCCCTGAAGGATCTTTATATTGTAAAGTAAAGAAGCTACGAATAATAGAGAATAAAGCAAGAATCAGACGACCCTCTGCGAACAAGCACTTTGGCGACAGTGGGAAGGAAAAACTCAATTTTAACCAGAAGAAACCTCTGGCAAAACCAGGGTCAGTGAAGGGCAGCCATCTGCTGTGACTGGCTGGGAGTAGGGGAGGAAGATGGGACAAAAGACAGACTGAAAGTGAGCCGCAGATTAGTAATAACTAATGATTAAATGCAGAGCATTATTGGAGCACTATGAGCTCTGTAAGATAAGATGAGAAATAATTAGAAATTCATTTAGTAACTTCCTGTTCTCATAAATTTGCCTAAATATGGTCATTTTTTGGACGATAGAAAATTTACTCCCTTCTCAGCCCCCCTCTTTAGTCCTTTAATCTTTTTTTTTTTTTGTACCTTAAATGGACCAAACACTCCTAGAGTGGTGATACCCAATACATATGTCTGCATTTTGTACAAAACCAAATTTGAGATATCAGAAGTAATTTTGCCTGTTTAGCTGGGGATAGATAATTTTATCTGAAGTAAGGCTGGCTGAGGTTGTGATCCACGGTCAGTTTGTTTTCTTCAGTAGATGCCAGTGACAGAAACTCAAACAGACAGCACACAGCACAGAAACTATAGCCATGTACTGCTGAGGACACAGTCAGCGCCAACATGGATTTCAGCCACAAAAAGGGATCAATATCTGTTTAAGTGTACTTTATGTTTAGGACATTTCCAGGCTTTTACCTGAAGAGAAGGCGGTGCACTCAGTCAGACTCCATTGACAAAACCAGTAATTTTACCTCCCAAAACAGCAGTAAACACAGTTGTTTGTGTGCTCCTACCTTGATTGGTCAGTTAGTGTTGTGTGACTGGTGAGTTAGGGGCCTTTCATCTGAATTTCATCTGTCCCACAGAGTAACTGCCAACCTACACTTTCTTTCTTAACACAAATCAACAAATGTCATCTGTTGTTACATACAAAGTTTAGCCATTAATTTAATATAAAGCTTCAAACTTAGAGTTACTATTTATTGTTGGACCTGCACTGTCTCCCCCTCCATGCTGCAGGAGAAAGTTGGACAGCGACCTTTAGGTAACAGTGCTAGAGTGCACCACTGGAAAAGCTGTGACTTTAAACATCAAACTATGTCACTATGAAGGACATGCACAAAAAACAATGTCAGTGACGTAGTAGTTCAAGCGTTTCACGATCGGTCACAGTTCTGAGCTTATTGCCTCAAAATGACAAAAGTGATGTTGACCTTTGGGCACAGTTTGGGTTAAGACCAATAAGTTGATCACTGTGTGTAAGTCTGATTAAATTCTGACCATTAACACAGGAGGAGTCGCGGGTCTTGTAAATTGTGCACGGCTGTGGCATGAGCTCATCGATCCTTTGGCTGGATTAGCTAAGTATCGATAGACAGCTCAGCCTCGTAATCAGAGGCAGTGATCTGTCTGATCAGGGATTCAGGTTGCAGACATGATCAAAAGTGTAACACAGCGTGCCAGAAAGGAGAAGTTTTTCTGTGGGATGTTCCACAATGTGACCATTAATTCCACAACGGAAACAGACACCTTACATTATATTAGTTGATAGATTATGAGCACTTCTTCTTTTCTCAACAAGACAGTTTGATTCTGATTATGTCAAGTTAGCACAAGCAATTTTATCAGACTGTCATATATTTACAGTAAATACCGCTCATATTCACGAGCACGCCGTTTTTCTGCAGTGTCAAAGTGTGCGTAGATTATTACAGACACTTGTCATTTGGGATTAATGTGATGTCTCCTTAGCACTGTTTGTCCTGCACATTGTCTCAGATTCGATTAATTACAAGAGAGCACACATACACAAGTGCACCCACGAATTTGGCTCCCGGGGCTGACGTCTCAGACAGTGTGTGTTAGTGAGGTAATGAAGCTCGGCGATCCTGAGAACTTTCCAATTAGACGCAAGACTCTCTGTCTCCTCTCTAATGAAGAAACCTTGCCATTAATCACCTGTCCTCTGCTGCAAAACTTTGAAGGCGAGGCTGTGCACTCACTAGGCTTTGATTTACTACATAAAAGACGGGTGGAGGGAAAGCGGGAGGAAGGATGGATGCAGATAGGGACAAGAGGAGGAACAGGGGGACTTCAAAGGAGAGAGGGGGGGATAACTAAATTGGAAGTGTGGCAGGGGCTACATGTTGATACCTAAGCAGTGAGTATGTCATTTTATTACTTGGTGACCTCAATACACTCACCCTCAACGACATCACCGTTACTTTCTCCCTGTTAGGCCTGATGCTGTCGGCCTACGCTCGCGTCGGAGCTGTGCTGGGAGACAAGGACTTGGTGGAGAGAGCAGTGAAGGCTGGGGGTTTCCTAAAGGAGCACCTGTGGGACGCTAAGCAGCAGACCATCCTTCGATCTTGTTACCGTGGAGACCAGATGGAGGTGCAACAGATGTAAGTGAGAGAAAGTTTTGATGGCTCAGTTTTTAAAAGCTTTAATTCAGCGATCATAGTCAGAATGAGAATCTGATGACAGCTGGTTGCTTGATGCTTTTGTTCACATACATGTCAGACTAGACCCACACAGTCCTGCAGTTTTTGAATATTTAACTGTGACTGAAAGCTGTCAGAGGATGTTTGTCCTAACCTTGATTTGGATTTTTGAGAGTCTCAGAATTTTATTCCTGATTCGATGCATCTGTAGTACAAAATTCTCTCAGAGACACTGCATGTGTGCTTTTTTCCTGAAGTTTAGCGAGCCTCACGGGTAGGGCATAGAGTCATTGCAGGTGAGGCGGGAAGGTTATGGAGTGAAACCAAAATGAAATGAATATGATTTATGGAAAGTAAAGGTTTGCTGAACCCACTGCACTAAACAAGTTGTGCTAAATTGAGTCCTCCTCGGCCGAGAGAGTTGTTGAATGTTTTAGTTCTTATGAGAAAGCAGAAGACCACAAAGGAAATACTCCTGTATTTGTCTGAGTTTCCTTCGCTTTCTTGAAGTGTTTGCTAGATTTATAAGGTCTGATCCAGTATTTGGGCCCACAAAAATGAAAAGCCTTAGCTGATTTTGGGTTTGGTTGATTTCTCCTTTAACATATTCCTGTTGTTGTGCCTCTAGACTGTTTTGAGCATTTTGCTATTTTTAGGTTTTAGTGGACACTTGTGCCTTCATCTACTGGATCTTCTCCAGCGGTGATCCTTCAACTTGATTTTCATTTTTGGGTGGCAGACAGAGTTCCCAAGGTGGCCGAGTTGTAATCAACGCGTTGCCAGAAAAAGTTTGAGTTTGCTGGAACACATCAGAGTTCTGGTTGTTTCCGCTGGAAGTTCTCTCAGGGGCCTTTAGACGTCACATCATAACGTCAGGTTTCTAATCTCTCACTCTGTGGTCTAGAATCTCAGTCTTTCTACCTTCAGGCTGATGACTGTGTGGTCTTTGAAGACTGTCCTGTTAGAACTGGAGACCCAGGCCTAATTGCAAGGGATGATCCTCCACACCAGGATTTTTCCAGATGTTGATGATTGAGATGATATGAGGTTATAATCTTGAGCTTCTCAATGCCAAATGACAGACAGCTTTGTCCCTTTTGTACTGTGTGACATTGTTAAATAGGATGTGGAAAATGGTTTTTTTTCCACTTTGTAGTAGAGGAGCGGTACGCAGTAGTTCTGTACTGAGATGGCTGTTTATATGCAAACAGGAAACGGTTATATCTGGATAAATCAGGTTACTCTGAGAAATCAGAGAACATGTTCACATGCATTCTAGTAACCTGGTTATAGCAAAGCCACATTTACATGCTGCAGGTCAGTAATTAGTTTTTCTCTTTTAGTTTCTATCATTTTGTCTATCTGAGACAAGACTGGCCCTGTGTTAACTGGGTTAAAGACGCCTGTTGAATGACTCGTGATGAGTTTTTTTCAGCCTACATAGCAACAGTACAAAATCAGTTTTGTCTTAGAATGACTGTTTTCTTTTACGGGGTGCCGTGTTTGATTTTTAACCTTTTACAGTTAAGCCTAACATGAAGTGGAAGATGGCACAGAGTTAAGCTAATACTGTTAAGCTTAAGCTCTGGTTTTTGTGTTGAAATGGCCAAGACGACCAAATACAAACAGAATTTCTCATCAGTGTGACAAACACAGCGGAACGAACAGAGTCTCTTGTTGATTCTACACCATCACTCCAGGTGTCCCCGTTCTGTTGGCTAGCCCTATGTCCTAGTTACTACGAATGAGTGAGTATGCAGTATGGCCGAATCAGCAGAAAAATATGCCAGGAAGCCCACATCACAGCATGAAATGCATGCAATTTTAAACACACATATAAACAGATAGACACCACGAGCCTCTGTCTTCCACAGCCTGTGTCTCATTCATAATGTTCCAATTCAAGATGGGGTCGGCACTGAGAGTGCTTACCAAAGCCCTTTTCTCAGGGCTGGTTTACTTTCTGTACATTGGTAAATCACTCTGTCACACCAGGCCAGGCACATATGGGCCGTGCGCTAATTTACCAGGAGGAATAGTAGGTGCTCGGGCTAACTGGGTTAATAGGCCGTGGTAATGTTGAGGAGCTGATCATGAAGAGTATCACCAAGGTCTTTAGGAACCAAAGGAAGGCATGACAATGGATCCAGTATAGCCATGGCAAGTGGGTCACTGGTGATGTTGACTCATTACTCGGGCTGCTGCTGTAGCCTCTTCAGCACTACACTTAGCAGAGATAACTTCTCAATTAGTTGTTTTTTTAAGATTTCTTTTTTGGCATTGTAGAATTATTAGACTGCAGTCTACTCTGTACTATCCAAAGTAGGAAGAAAGGGTGGGGCCAGATGAAATTGTGTGGGGAGAAATGGAGCCCAGACCCTTGTTGGGGCATATGTATTGCCTGGTCAACCAGCTGACCTATAGTGGAGCCCCCTAATTTATTTTATTTTGTTTTAGTTTAATGTTAGCCTTGCATCAGGCTCGCGACCTGTCCAGGGTGTACTCTGCCCGTCGCACTATGGTAGCTGGGATAGGCTCCAAGCCCCACCCCCCCAATGCCCACCAATTTGATTTGATTTTTAATGATGTTAGTTTTAAGGATGGTTTGTTTTCATTCAATGACTGTTGCAGTTTAAATTAAATGTTATTTTCTTGTGCTAAAATGAATCTGGCTTTTTAAGCATGAGCCTGTCATTACTGTGTGGGTCTGTTTGCTTGTTTTTCCAAAGATCACAATAATATGTAGTAATGCAAATTCAAACTTTTTGAGCCAATAATCAAATGTGATTTTGACTGCACTCTAATAGTGTCATAAGCAGTTATTCTTTTTCCACCTCACTGCCGTTCAATTACAGTTTTATACACAATCCCACACATGCTGATGGGCTGGCGCATAAAGAGCAATTAGATGAGGGCATTCAAATTAATTTCAAGGGTCTGCAGAGTATCATAGGCTTCTGTTAGGGTTAGCTACATTGTTTTATTAATGACTCAGAAAGGGGAATCTCCTTCTGTGTGTTTTATTTTTGTCTCTCCTTTGTTCACAATTGTGTTTTTTCATATGTAATTGACTCCTCAAGCAGCACGTTCTGTGGGACGAGCAAACATATTAAATTAGACTCGAACATAAAGGTCAGTGCTGTTGTTAAAACGATGGGACCCGTTGCCTTTCTGTGACCCACATCACCCCAGTAAGTTCCTCCATCTAAGCTTTATTTAGTGGGAAGTGAGTGCCTGTGTATCTGGGAACCATGATGAAGCCATCATTCTAAAAGTGTCCCCCGCGGTGCTATGATACAGTAGACTGACAAGGTGTTTTATCTTTGCTCTCAGGGAAATGACTCATTTAACACGGGCTGTTGAAGGTGTGAATAAAAAGGCTGTCGAGTATTTCTGAAAGGCTTTTTACATTTTTGTGTTTGTGTGTTAGTGAGGTCGTCTTTAGCGCTCGCCTGTGGCTGGAGTCACCCCAGCCAGATGACATGTTGCTGTGTGACTGAAAAGGCTGTTGTCCTCTTTTGTTTTGTTTTTTAAACTAAGAAAACAAAAATGATTCAGAAGCTGGCTTAGTAATGTCTGTGTGTGAGTGTAGGGAAGGTTGAGATTGTGTTCTATTGAAAAACAATATTTGATGTGTCTGATGTTAAATGTAATTTAAAATGTTTTTTTGTTTTTTTTAAGTTTTCAATTTAAAGACTTTGCACCAGCAGACACTCTGTGCCAATACTGCAGTAGTTTTCTAAATCACTGCATAGTGTGGGTGTTTCTAAAGACCCAGACTTCATGAGGCTCATGCAACAAAGATTTTAGGGAAATAAACTTCTCATTATTATATATCAGGGCTCTAGACTAACTTTTTGCCATGGGCGTACCGGCACAAAAGTTAGGCGCACACAAATTGTATAATAATTGATATAATCTAATGTGTTTTTCTGGATACACTGTGCTTTTTCAGCATTCAAAGATTGATGACACCGTGTCAGAGCTGGCTATGAATTTCAGAAGGATCAGGCCTTAACAGAAAAGTTAGCAATAGTTCTTTTCCTATTACAGCTACATCCACTTCTGTCGTGCCTAGGCTGCTCATAGGGCTGGGTATCATCACTGATTTCTATAATCCATTCGACTCCGGTTTTCAAAGTCCCGATTTGATTCAACTTAGCCTCAGACAGTCAGAAATATTATAATTCTGATCATTTATCAGCACTGACTTCATCACAATTGTGAACATCACAGCAGATGTCTTTGTGTGAAAGTAACTGAGAATAAAACACAGAAAAACATGAAGGAGATTTTCCTGGTCTGGCTTTTTATAGCAGATAACCTTAAAAATATTCTACAATGTTCTGCATATAAAGTTTAAATTTCTTCAGTATTGAACAACAGAAAAAACAGGCTTTCTTGTCCGAGGTCATTTAAGTGAAAAAAGAAAAGAAAAAGACAGCAGCCACAGCGCTGTAAACAACGGTAGACTGGTGGGTAATAAGCGAATGAATAATACAGAAAACAGAGATTGGAGACGGAAACTGTTCTTGAAGTACAGAGAGAGAGAGAGAGAGCTAGCTGTGCATGAAGTGTGATTTTAATAGTCGTGGAAGCAAAACAGCAAAATTCAGCTCGGTGAATTTTGGCTGGAGAGACAAAACCTGCAGCTCAGAATCAGCGCAAAAAGACGTAAACACAGCGGACCGGACGCATCAGAATCGCTAAGCTCCGACAGCGTGTCCGTCTGCGGGCCGTCGGGTGAGAAGGCCGAGAAAGACAAAGCTGATTCTGATGCGTCGGCTCTGTGTTTATGTCTTTGTGTGGAGTCCGTGTACCTGCTCTCATCTGCTGTTTGGTTGTTGTTGAAATGGTTTTGTGGCGTTTCTGGCAAAACACAGTTATATTTAAAAGTCAGGATTTAATGAATTGATATCGCTTTATTCAAGCTACTCACCTCCCACTTCCACCTGCACTTTCAACTGGACCACGGCCATTCAGAGAGGTCCCGCCCCTGACTATCTCTGATTGGTTTAGTCCACGATAGGGGCAAAATGTGTGTCTGTTGTTGACCACAGGGAAGGTTGCATATTTATTTTATTTTTTTTTTTTTTGCTACCCGAACATTTGGTCTCACAGGTGCAACCAAATGTTTGTTTTTTTAGTCGCACCACTGAAAAATTTGGTTGCATTTGTGACCAAATTGGTCGCACTCTAGAGCCCTGTATATTAGGGGTGCAACGATACACAAAATTCACGGTTCGGTTCGATACTTTGGTGTCACGGTTCGATATTTTTTCGATACAAAAAAATGTTCATGCCTTTTTAATTTGTCATTTATTAAAATTATAAATATATATTTTAACTCAAAAGTACAGTTTTTAAATTTAACCCTAACCCTTGTGCGCGTTTTTTATTTTGACAGCGAATGCGCACCTGCGGACCACTTATGTGCAGCCCTGGTTATTTAGCTCGTCATATTGCAGCCACAGAAATTCTTTTGTCCATGAAACCATAAAGCTGCACTTTCTTTTTGCCTTATAGTCTGATTTGTCATAACTTCTCCGTTTTGTGGTAAGCTTTTCTTTGGCTGTCACTTCTTCACCCCGACCTGTCTTATTTAGCTCAGCAGAACTGAAATGCTTTTACACACGCACTCACATAAGCTCAGCGATTCTCTGCACGATCAACCTCTCACATGTTTAAGCTGCGGGAGATTTCACTTGTCATGTTTGCATAGTAAGCTAACGATTAATAAGACGATGTCAGAGGAATTGGTGCACAAATTATCATCACTCACAGATCAGTGCTGTCATTGCAAAGTGAAAGCAAAAAAACAAGCGCAAATTCAAACGCGATTTCAATGTGTCACATATTGACAGTGGCTCACCGATGCCAATGACATAATTGCCCAGCTACATTTCTGAAAGAATGCAAAAGCATTGACATATATTTTTCCTACAATAGCCCGACGGGCAGGGCAGAGAGATTTTTGTAGCCCGACTGGAAAGATCGCTAGCTCCAGGACGTCGGGCTAGCGATATTGCGAGCCCTGTATCTGATTGAGGAATCACTCATCTTTGGAAAAGAGAGTTTATTACAGAGAAATGTCTCTTTCCAAAATAAAAGCTATACTATCCGCTTCTTCTGGGCTATATTCTCAGCAGCATAAGGAGAATCATGTGCTAACAGCTGTCTAAATGACTCGGCTAAAGTTAGTAGCATGCTTGTTGTTTTTGTCTTTGCACTAGGATGATGTCGGCGTAAATGTGCAGTCATATTCGTTGTGTTCCCACTAGTGCTTTCAGGTTAATCTCGTTGAAATGACCTTAACGCCACAACACGGCAAATCTCCGTTAACGAGCTACCGCCGATCGCCCCGTGCATGGGGCTAGACGGCCAACACGTTAACGAGCTAACTGCGCTAACACACTAGTTAATTAAGCATTGCATGGCACATCCAACATACTGTTTTACTTTAGTCCATGACTCGCTTACCTTCAGGGTCATACGTCACATGAAAACCAAAATAATTCCAAACGCCAGATCTGAATGAGGGTGGGGGAGGTCCACTTCTGTCTCGCTAGCTTGCCCTGCGCTCTTCCTCCTGACTATGCTGTCTGTGTGGAGCGCTCAGTGGATCTGCGCTCGACAGTGCAGCCTAGGCGGAGTAGTCGAACGCAGATTCACTGAGCGCTCAACACAGACAGCATCGTCAGAAGGAAAGTTGATAAAATAAATTACAAATGTTGTATTGTTCGATACATATGCGTACCGAACCGAAAGCACTGTATCGAACGGTTCAATATCGATACGAATATCGTTGCACCCCTACTGTATATATATCTGCTTTATAAGCTCAGTACTGTGCAAAAGTATTAAGCCAGTGTAAAATTTCTTTATATTTTGTAAGGAAAGTGGGAAATGAATGCAGCGATTTACTGAAACGTGCAAGCATAAATGGAAGTACAGAATATGAGGCAAAAAACGAGTTTTCACAGTTCTGTCAAGCAATAACTGGAATGACCAGATTTATTCTTCAGCACAGCTTGAATTCTTATGGTCAAGATTTCTTATAATTTCTTTATCAATCTCAAGGAATATTTGTCTGGGCATCTTAAAGGACTTGTAACAGGGTTCGTACGGGTGCTTGAAATACTTGAAAATGCTTGAATTTTAATGTTGTCTTTTCAAGGTTTGAAAAGTGCTTGAATTTTTAGATGTGGCGCTTAAAAGTGCTTGAAAGTGTAACTGTATTTCATTCACCACAAATAACTATCTGATTGAATAGTTTTCTTATCAGATAGAGAAATAATATGAGTCGCAAAATGTAAAAGAAAAATTTCCCCGCCTGGGCTGCCTTGCGTCTGTTTCAACGTGTGACCCCGCCCTTCCCTCGGACAGTCAGGGATGAGTGCGCTAACATACCTGTAGGTTGCTGTTTTAACGAGTGTTTGATGGAAAACGACAATGGCGGAGTTTGCGCTCTCCAGTCGCGTGATAGGTGAGTCCTAGTAAATAATTTTCCAGTACGTGTACCCCATATGGAAAAGATATACAGATACAAACTTTATAAGATTTATGTCTTGTGTGAAACTTGTATGAAAAGTATACAAGAGTGAAAACAGGTATAAGATCCCTTAAAAATTATATAAATGAAACTTGTATGTTTTGGATACTTACTTACATCAAGTTGCTGGAAGGAATTATTTATGTTTCAAACTCAAAAAACAACGGCCTCCTTGTTGACAAAAAAAGAAATCACATTCCTTTAATTATATAGAAAATATAAGAAAAATCATTTATTTGCTATGTGTAAACATAGATCAGGGCCTCCTCCTGGTGGGACATGCCTGGAAAACCTCACCCAGGAGGCGCTCAGGAGGCATCCTTGTCAGATGCCCGAACCACCTCAGCTGGCTCCTTCCAATGTGGAGGAGCAGCAGCTGTACTCTGAGCCCCTCGCGGATGGCTGAACTTCTCATCCTATCTCTAAGGGAGAGGCCAGCCACCCTTCGGAGGAAGCTCATTTCTGCCGCTTGTATCCGCGATCTCGTTCTTTCGGTCACTACCCACAGCTCGTGGCCATAGTTGAGGGTAGGGACGTAGCTCGACCAGCTGCATCACTGCGGCCGCAGCACCAATCCATCTGTCGATCTCCGGCTCCCTTCTCCCATCACTCGCGAACAAGACCCCGAGAACCTTGAACTCTTCCACTTGGGGCAGGAACTCATCCCCGACCCGGAGTGGGCACTCCACCCTTTTCCGGCTGAGAACCATGGCCTCAGATTTTACATAATAATCTATATGATAATTGTAAGTTTACAGGGACTGAAACGACTGAATAAAGTGGCCAAAGCCACTTCAGAAAGCCTCAGAACTTTTGCTTAAGGCCAATTTAAAAATAACAAGAAATTCTGGCTCCATGGAAACAAAAGAAAAGAGGGGGTGGGTCAGGACTTTTGCAGAGTCCTATACTGAGTTGAGTTGGCTAGAACAAGTGCTTTTGCTCTGTGTATGAGTTGGCTCATGAATCAACCTTTTTTCTGGGGAAGAAAAGCTGCTCTCTGACTCCTCACCTCTCCATGACCTTAAAGTCATGCACTTTATCTTCTCCAAGTGCACCTCCTGTTTTTAGCCTCTTGACTGCCAGCCATCAGCCTCTCATGTCACAGCACTGTCTGGCCTCCTGTCACTGTCTGTCCCCATGCACTCACTCAGACGGGGTGCCGTCATAAGAATTGGAGGGGAAAAGTAGCACGGGGTGGAATAACCCTCGAATTTAGAAGCTGATTTGCAGCGACTCAGTAGCAACATTGTGAAGGACAAGTCTTGAACAATAAATCAGAATCAATTTCACTGACAGAGAATGATTTGTAAAATTGGGAGAAATTGGTAGGACAAAAGAACTCGTCTGAATGAAGTGGAGGAGGAAAAAGAGTTACTTCAAACGTCAGACATCTTATGTATGCAGTTGTGTGCCTATGCGAATGTCTTTGCCTTTACTATAGAAACACAGATGAATAATTACACATTGAGAAAAATGCTTCAGGAAGTGATTATACTCAGCTAACTATGTGTATTATAATGTAGTCGTGGATTGTCCCAAGTATCTCCTTCAGGCTCTTTGTAATGCCTTTGTAAGGCAGTCCCTCCACATTTCTTTAGCATCTGGCTGTTTGTCTTCCTCAGGCAGTATAAAAAAGTAAAGCATGGAATGGAGAAAAAAACAAAGCAAAACTAGTTCACTAAAAGTAACTCATGTCAACGCATCGATCAATAAATTCTTAATGAAAATTGTCCTGATTCCCACTCTCCTCTCCTGCTCCTCTGATTTTCACTTTCTCCCTCTGCGCTCTGCAGATCTCCGTCTATCTCTGGCTTCCTGGATGACTATGCCTTCATCATATGTGGTTTGCTGGACCTGTACGAGGCCACGCTACAAACAGAGTGGCTGCAGTGGGCTGAGGAGCTGCAGCTGAGGCAGGACGTGTTGTTCTGGGATGATCAGGGCAGAGGCTACTTCTGCAGTGATCCCACTGACAGCACAGTACTGCTGCAGCTGAAAGAGGGTGAGGGATGGATGCATTAGCTGCTTTTTTTTTTTTTTTTTTTACCATAGGAACATTTGAAGATGCTCAATGCACTTAACTTCAATAAGAACTACAATATCTTACCCCCAGCAAAGTCCCTGCTCAGGGGGGTTGGCACATTCTGGAAGTTTAGGGATGTGTGAGTGGTGACTGCTTTTTGTTAGGATAACTTACTTTTTATAAAGATAACATTTAAATCTGGCCCAAGCACAGCTTTTGATTGCTCTGTTT
Organism: Copadichromis virginalis; assembly: GCF_057382275.1. Taxonomy (NCBI): domain Eukaryota; kingdom Metazoa; phylum Chordata; class Actinopteri; order Cichliformes; family Cichlidae; genus Copadichromis; species Copadichromis virginalis. The sequence continues at coordinate 9,984,022 of NC_140620.1, forward strand.
GAGCAAGACAAGAGAGGCTTACACAGCTGGAACGTCTGGTTTGCCATGTTTTTAGAAAGTCTTGTCAGAATAGCTGTTTCTACATCAGTGAACTAATTTGCCTAATCTCTGAGGTTCTTCAGACTGAAGTGGAATCACATATGAACAACAGTGTAAAGGAACCTTTTCTTTCTTTGAAGTTTCAGGGACAGAATAGGTACCTGGAGTGGAAATGTAGGTGCTGATAGATTGGTAGATCATCTCAGTATGGGTGTTGAGGCAAACATGATTTCTTTCTTATAAAATGAAAATAAACTACTTAGATATCTGAAATCTCTGTTATCTTACCTGTGTCTACAATATTAGTAGTGAATTTAAATACATAACTCTGGAAGACATTACCATCATGTCAGAGCATGATGGTAATGTCGCCTGTGGCAATTAGGAATCCGCAAGGAGTGTGATTTTACAGTGTCATAGAGCGGACAATTTGAGTGATTGTACTCTGAGCTATAGTGATTCATACGTCTTTTGTTTCTAAAATATGAAAGCCAACAAAAACATCACAGTTTGTATTTAGCATTTTTTGTGACTCATACTGAATAACTAACTTCTTCTGTTTAAAAACTTGCTAGTGTTTTTGAATGTTGTATTTTAACCCTCTAGAAATCTAACTGCTCTGTAAAGTTTCAACATACACTACATATAAGAGATATAATGTAGCTACCTTAATGATCTCTCTCACACACACACACACACACACCGACCGATCTATAACCACTATATGAACCCTATAGTCAGCTCCTCTGACTTTAAGTCCTATGGATAATATACAGTTTATACAAAGAGGCAAATTAGCCATGGAGTCAAAAGTGTGTTAAATGGAAGTCTGTGGTCTTGAATAGCTTTAAGTGGGTCTTCAAGGAACAACAGTTTTGATATTAGACCTGAAGATTTGCCCAGATTAGTAACTGAAAGGAGCACGAGTGCTCGAATGCAGTGATTGTGTTGTTAGATGAGCACAGAGGTGATCAGGAAAAGTCTTTAACGTCCATTCTCCTGGGCTCACAAATGTCTGTAGAAAACTTAGGGTAATTTTGTTAAGCAGTCATGTAATGTTTTTTTTTAAGCTTCCAGCTGCTCCTGTCAAGCAGTAGAAAAATAAGTCAAGTGATTAACAAACTGAGAAGGGTTCAAGCTTTGGATACACATGGAGTCAAATGTGACATCAGAAAATGATGCCAGTCGACTAAGCAACAGGCCGAAAGTGCTACAGGCATGTACACACATCTGCTGTAATATTGGAAGTTCTGTTGAGCTGTTAGAACATAAATAACAAACTGGTGCTGCTACTGTGGGGCATGTGGCAAGTGTGTTTAAAGATGCAGGTTGGATTGACAAACAGGTGAAAGATTAATAGCACTACTGCAGAATACCGCTGCGGCTCAGGCAAAGTGTGAGGATGTAGCTCAGAGAGATGAATAAATACTAAGTTTGAGATGTGTCTGCAGAATTGGAAATTGGCAGAAGTTGACCACACTGAGTTAAACAAACAGAGGAGGCATGAATGGATGCTGAGTTACTGGATGAGCGTAATCATTAATTGCTCATCTTTTCATGTACCGTCCATCTCTTTCTCGCCTATGTATATCTTCCACCTTATTGATCGATTTGGATCTTAACACGATGGAAGCCTCGTCTGTAATATCTCTGTCAGTCTCCCTCTATTGCTACACTTTAAATGTTAGTGAAAAGGCAAGAAGGCACAGATTGGTGGATAGACTGATGAATAGCTGGAGGATAAAAGAGGGGAGCAGAGGAGTATTGACCTCCTCCTATCTACCTTCAGCACTGTAAAAGCCTCACTCATTCAAGCTGAACCTCTTCAACTTGAAAGCACTCAAAGACTGATGCTCTGATTCTTCGGCTACTTTGATCACCAGGCCTGTCAAATATGTCTTCTTTCTGTCTCTCAGTCCATCTGCTCCTGACAGGCTGGAACAGGACGACAATCTGCAGTGGGAATCTCAAACCCACCTTCTGCTTCTGCCTGCTCTCATCTTGCTTACATCTTCATTCTTTTCCAATTATTACATGTTCTTCCTTGCTGCCCTCGTACTTACCTTTTAGCCTTGTAGGGTTTGTTTCTTTTCCTTCCTCAGTATGGGCCTTTTCATGTTGATTACAAATATAAGCACAATTGGGCCGCAAATAGTTTTCCTTACAAACAGTACTAGAGTGTTGTTTTGTTTCAGGCTATTCGATAAATAAAAATCTGTTTTCTGCTTGAGGAAATGAAACCCAACCCAGAAACAATCCTACTGATTTCCCAGTGACTGAAGTCTTGTCTTTGACCTGGTCCTGTGCCTCAGCTTTACAATGATTTTGAACCTGGTAAATGACAAAACAGGTGGCATTGCATTAGACTAGCATCAGCATGGTGCAGGAAACCTTTGAGGACAATATTTTCAGCAATATCTAACATAATATAAGTGATTGATGGAGCTGTGATGAGATGTGGGACATTTGGGCCAGGCCCCTAGTGGACAAGCTGTGTAAGGCCAGTATTTATGTGTTTGTTCGTTATTTATCACAAATGCACTGAAAATATCTGATCTAATCTAAAATTGGCATATAACTGTAGAGAATAAATTGAATGATTAAAAAGGTTAGAAATAGATTGAACAAGGTACACGAATGGCCACTAAAAATGAAAAATGTTGTCTAACCTTGTTTTCCACTAAGAACTTAAACCTTTCCTGTAACTACTATTATGGGTTGCTGGCCATCCCAGAAGTTTGTGCTTAGTTTTGGTGATTAAAATATTAGTGCCTTCTTAGCTGTTACTTAGAGTGCGGGAAAATATTATTTGGTCACTTGCTGAATTTGTAAGTTTGCTCATTTACTAAGAAATGAACAGTCTCTATTTTTTATGATGGTTTCATTTTAATTAAGTGAGACGGAATATTAACCAAAAGTTCAGAAAAAACACATTACATAAAAGTTATAAATAGATTTGCGTCTCATTAAGTGAAAGTGAAGTACTTGATTCCCTACAGCCCAGCCAGAATTCTGGTTCCCACTGATTGGTTGTGTGCCACGTTACAAACAATCAGTCAATTACAGATACTCCTGATCTCAATGTGTTATGTGTGTAAAGCACACCTGTCTACAGAATTAGTTTCTTCCATTCCAGTCTGTCCGCCATGGTCGGCAAGACCAAATCTTAACTTTCCCATTGAACAGCTAAATAATTCAGAGAAGGCTTGGAATAAGTGCTGCGGTCAGATGAAACTCACTCACATCAACCTAACCTGCCATGTTTGGAAGAACAGATATGTTCTTTGGGTCACACTCAACATATCTGTTCTTCCAGTCTCCAGACCTCAGTCCTGTAAACGTCTGTGGAAGGAGCTCAAGCTTCAGGTAGCTAAGCAGGTAGCTAATCTGTTAGCCAAGAAAGCTAAAAGATTTAAAGAGTTTCTGTAAAGAGACTCGCTGCGCTGTTAAATATAAACAAATGTCCAAGAAACCCATCCGCATATATACATATTCTGTACAGTGTCTGAAAATATAATGGTCTATACCAGGGGTCTGCAACCTTTAACACCCAAAGAGCCACTTGGACCCGGTTTCCACGCAAAAGAAACACTGGGAGCCGCAAATACTTTTTGACATCTAAAATGAAGATAACACTGCATATATTATTTTTTTTGGTTTTTACCTTTATGCTTCAACTAAGGTGTGTTGCTTATGAAATCCATGAAGTGCTACAGAGAAAATTACATTTTATTTATGTAATTAACACATTTTGAACTCTTAAAGAAATATAACAAAAGGAAAGACACCCAGCTGAACTAAAATGATCCAGCAAACAAAAACTGTTGTGAGGCCCCCTTATATCGCCTTTGGGCTTTTGGAGCCTTGACCTGACTTTGAAAAAACTATTGGAAAAAAAGCACTATGCTGCTAAAAGATGAAAAATAGATATTTGCAAAATTCTGCCTAAATATGTATTTTACCAGGTTGATGTGTGTGGCGGGGCATCGTCTGCAATGCCGCTGCAGGGGAGGCGGACGCACCTGAGCGGCACCCGCAATCTCGCCTCGCCGCCTTAACGTCTGTGCTCTCGGCTGTTGTGTTGGTGTGTGTCGGGCTGTGAGCTGAAAAGCTACAGCCGGCTGTATGCGTACAGCAACCGTGTGTGAAAAGTGGTCAATAAAGAGATGCTGAAAAGCACGTTCATGGAAACATCGTCGGGTCTGCGTGGTATGTTTACAACGGGACTTCCGCTCCTGAACCTCCGCGCACAGCGTCTGAAAATCGGGGCTTTATTAAGTCACTTTCATCTTTACGCAGGACTGTAAGCTGTCGTCTGTGAGGCGTGAGCGGTGTTTGTTTGAACATAGTTCACGGTGGAGAACAGCTGCTGACATAATGTGGATCCAAAGATCCATAATTGGCCTACCTGGGGTTGAAAGTCTCGATAAATGCACGGCGCTTTGGCGGGTATACCGGCTTCCGCGAGTGTGACGCTTATTTTGAGCGATGAAAAAATAATAAAATATAATTTTATTTTATATTTCAATATCACAATAATCTTCCAATTTAGAACTACAAGTTAAAAAAATAACTAATCACAAATAAAACACACTTCAGCTAAATACTTCTAATTTATTTTCCCAGACCACGCGGAGCCACAGTACAAGGACTAAAGAGCCGCATGCGGCTCCGGAGCCGCAGGTTGCCGATCCCTGGTCTATACTTTTTGCTTAGCTCGTAAAAAACAAAAAAACTTTTCCTCAAGAACTTCTTTAATGTTGCAAATCTGTAGAAAAAGGAGATTTTTTTTGTACCAAAGGACTGGGGATATAAAAATAAATGGTCCTGGCCTGGATGTGCACTCCAGCCTTTCTTCAGTTGCCAATCCACTTCTGTAACTGATGGCTGCTGGCATGTCAGAGAAACTGACACTTTGTCTACGTGCTGACATGCACCTTTGATCTGCCAGGCTGTAGATTCCAATTTGGATGTAGTTGCCTATTTGTTTTTGCTCCCAAGCTGCTCTGTCTGACAGGGACCATCTATTTCAACAGCTTCCTACTCCCACTTGTATTTTTATTCATAACTCTTTTGTCATCTCGACTCAGTTAATTTTTTTTCTCCTTACTAATACAGTCAGTAGGCTCGTCTTTCTCCCTTCCAAATGGATCTCACGTTACATCTTTTCTTTTCCTCCATGACAGGATTCATCATTTTTCAGTTGGAAATGCAGATCTTTTGGTGATTGTTATTTTTATTATGAAATGTGGGACAGATCAGAGATGATGGCAGCCTGAGCTTGTGTGTTTTGGAGCGCTTGTCCCTGCGCGCCGTCACACCTGCATCTGTGTGTGTTTATCGAAGCTGACACGTGAGAGCTCTCTCATCTGAGAGGATTGACGGAGCCATTATGGTGGCGGCGCTGTGTGGGGTTGAAGCCCATTAGTGACGCTACACCCGCTGCAGTGTGGACGCCGGTCCCAGCAGCGTGGCCTGTCACCGCAAGACGGATTACCCCACTATGCTGCCACTCTACATCCCCTCGCCTCAGCCTCCCTTGTGTGTATTTGTTTTTGAAGACTAAGGTTGCAATTATGCACAATATCCGTCTTTGTTTTGTAGTTGAAAATCAGTTGTTTGTGAAAACACTTTTTGTCTCTCGTGGTCACAGTGCATTGTCAGATGTATTCCCATTTAAAAAGACAGAAAAATACAGGATACTGTTAAGATTCAAAATTGAGGAAGGAGAGTACACACCACCCATGGTCCAGTAGGTCTTTGGTCAAACAATGATTTTAATGAATACACGCGTGGGAAGACACTCTGTACGCAGACAGCCAGTAGTCCTCGACTTAATCAAAGCATGAACAGATATTTTATAGCATCAGGGCTTAAATTTAATGACGCCCCTTCAACGTCACAGATACATTTTATACATAGATCAAATCAAAACCACAACGACTTTTGACACCGTTTAAAAGAACAATTGTCTTCTATCTTCATAACAGGTGCTTCCTGTCACTGCCGGATGCTCGCTTGTCATCCTGACACCTCAGCAGCAGTTCGGCGACAAACTGCTCTTGTTGCAACCCCAGCAAAACATGATTAAACTTTCACCTATAAATGATTCTCTAACTAAGTGTGTGTCTGTGTGCTAACCACAATTGCACCCTGTTTCACCTCGTGACTAGCTCCTAACCTCTAACCAGACAGAGAGACAGAAGCCACTCTGATATGCAACAACTGAAACTATGTATGTGTCCTCTACTAAATAAATGTTTTAATCAAGAACCCCTACTTAAAGCTTAATACAAGAATATGAACATATAAAAGATATTAAAATGAACTGTTGTGTAAGCATGTACTGCAATTCCTTCTATGTTCTAGTTTTCCCTCAGCATGTATCACCTGAACAGTCACGTCAGTGAGGCTTAAAACCTTTAAAGAACCTGAACATCAACTCAAATAAGCACAGATATGCAATATGTATAAAATAGTTATAACTGCACCTGAAATACAAAGTTAACATCATCATAAACATCTTAAGGCCATCTTAAAGCTATCTGTTACATTGTTAAAGCAATGATCATACTGCAGATTATATTATGCTGGTAAAATACTTTTTGTTCATCCCCACAATACATCAACTTGAGACTGCTTCAGCTGTTTTTGTAGACTTTAAAAAACTGATAAAAGTCTTAAGTAGTGCTTTACTGCAGTGAGTGTGTGTTTCTGTGCTGACAGCAAGTTTTCTATGTGTGTGTCTGTTTGGAAGCAGTACTGTCACGCCTTCATCTGCCCTCCTTCCATGGGGATCCTTAAGAGATGAGATGTGAAATGTTGAAAGCAAACAGACTCTCAGGTTAAACCTCTGTGTGTGTTTACAGTGTGTGTGTGTGTGTGTGTGTGTGTGTGTGTGTGCTGAAACTTCCTTGCTGTGGAGTCCAGAAACATGCAAATCAAAGTATTTCTGCATTTCAGTCACGCATGGATGATGGTAATTCGTGCTCATTATAAAACATATTGAATATGCAGTGTACAGGACAGCTGTGTGGCTGTGTAGGGCCATTTTGCTGTAAATACTTAGAAGTCAGAACTCTACAACTCTACATTTCCAGGTTTTGCTCAAAATGTGCAGTTTAACTTAAAGAGTAAATTGTGTTGGACAATAAAAAGCACACTCACACACATTCAGAAACACAGAACTCAGGCCTGAGAAGCAATCATGTAGCAAGGGCAGAGGTTATGGGAACATCACCTTCCAGGTTCTCATTAGACACTGATATGAATGATAAGGACCAGTCACTGAACAGAGCCATTCATAGGGTTATCTGTTGTGTCCATCACATCACACAGAAAGGCATTGCATCCACATTTGGATTACAAGCATGGCATCATTCTGGATTTAAAAGCGAAACTTTTAATGTTTGTTCATGTTTAGACAAATCACATTAGTTAAAAATAACGTACAACGCATTGCTATGCCATAGAGTTTATAAAACACTGAGCATAATCTGAGTCTGAAAAATTAAGCATGAAATTTCCTAAACCTGCATTCATTTTTTATTATTTTTTTAAAATGATTTTTTTCATTAAAAATAAAATTGAAAAATAAAAAAGAAGCTTTTGTTGATTGATGTTGGCATTTTAAACAAACAAACAAAAAAAAGAGGACAATTTGCTGAACTTAGTGGGCAATACCTGTGTTTCCACAACTGAATGTTCAAACATTCAGTTTCAGTCGGTCACCGACAGCAAAAGACTTCAATGCAGTCACTGGGCAAAAATTGAAGCCAACTTTAGTGAAGAATATCTAAAAGACAAAATAATGCTTAAGTTGATTATTGTTTTTTGTGCACCTTCCCAGGACCTTGTTTCAGATAACAATAAATGAGTTGTGTTGTGAGTGAGTCTGTTTTGTATCAAGTCCTAATCCCCGTCTTATGGCTCAGTCACACTAGAGTAAAAATAGGATGGCAACATCTCTGTAACTAGGAATAATCACTGGTCGCCTGGTAATTGCATTGAAGTTTTTTGCTATCGGTGAACAATTTGCAAGTAGTTGCTGTGAGTATTTTTATTGCACGTTGCCTGGTGAAAAGCAGCCTGTCTCCAAACAACTGAAGTGTATCTTCAGAGGAGTCGTTCAAAGCCAGTGAGTTTGCAAATTCTTTGCACAATTGTGCAATAAATATGCTCATGCTGAAATCTCTGACCACGGTTTTAGTGTGACTATAACTTTATACTCGGTTTCATTTAAATAACTCCTCTGTTTTCTTGATTCAGAGTATATTCAAGGTCTTAGACTGTAACTGTTGAGCATCTTTTGTTTGTCTTTGCGTCTCAGATGAGGATGGAGCTGAGCCCAGTGCTAACTCAGTCTCAGCGTTCAACCTCCTTCGTCTGTCCCACTACACTGGAAGACAGGAGTGGCTCCAGAAGTCCCAGCAGCTACTGACGGCATTCTCTGACCGTCTGACCACTGTTCCCATAGCCTTGCCTGAAATGGTGCGAGCTCTTATGGCCCAGCACTACACACTTAAACAGGTGAGTTTGAAACTAACACACATGATCATGAAGGGGAACAAGTTCAGGCACCAGAAGGATTTATGTTGTCCTGTGAGTTCACCGGTTATTAAAGTCTTTTGAGTTTTGCATGTAGGAATCAGGGCTACTGGTGGGTTTTAGTTACTATGACAACCAGATAATACTTTACAATTGGTATTGGTAGGATAGTCAAAGTAGTCTTGATTTAATATTACGCATTTAAAGTGCCACTGTTGATTGGTGTTAGCCAAAGACAGTTGTCCTAAAAGCCAGGTTGGCTTGGAGAGCAGGTGTTTGCCAGGCTGCCAGCCCAAATAGATTTTTGCATCCACCCACTAAAGGCAAAGGTTTCTGCTTGAATGATGTATTGTGCAAACACAGTTTGTCATGCAATTTGCATTTAGCGGTAAACAAAAACTGAAGAAAATGATGTGGCATAGCAGAAACAAAAGCTGAACAAGAAGCTGGTGAAACAGATTTAACTGATTCTCTTGTATACTCAGTAACCATGCAGTAAAGTGAACGTGAATCAGTATGAAACTATTCCACTACATCTCTCCACAGCACTGCAAATAAAGTTTTATTGATTGATGATGTTTGCATATTTGGGTAATAAAGTTCTCTCTTTAGTTGGTCAAACTACAGATGCCATGAAGCAACCAGAGCCTAAAGTCATGTCTGTTTGTTAACTTTTTTTATAATAACAAATATTGCAAAAAGTGAAAGACAGAGATAACGTATACTATTCCTCACAGCAAGCAGCCCTACTGTACTGTACTTTACTGTATTGTGTTTCAGCCATTCCTAAACTTCCACGGCACAGTTTGAAATGGGACACACAAAACTTTTAGTCACTCTGATCGTCTCACAAATGAAAAATGAAACGTTTCCTGTGCGTGTTTTGTCATTCATTTGTTTTAATCGTAGTTTTTCTTTCCAAATTAAGTTTCCTGGTTACTATGAAATGTGAGATGAGTTCAAGATCAGGAAATGGTCTGAAAACCTGAATAATAATAATAATAATAATAATAATAATAAAAAATAAGTTATTTTGAAACCCCTTAAACCCTCAGAAGTTCTTTAGAATCCCAAAACTTTTAAAATAAAAATGTGTTGATTTTGAAACCAATCCTAAAGGATTTTATCCTGTAGGGTTAAATAATAAGTGCATCTAATTTTATAAAGTTATCAAACAGGATTAAGTTGTATAAAAGTCTAAAAGGTGTGACTTTTAAAACGATGCTTTTCTGTGCACTTGAAATGTAATTTGTTTGTAAGAATCAAATATATTTTTTTAGGTATTTATTGTAAATTATGCTGCGCGGCCCACCTGGATCAGTTTGTGACCCACATTTACGTTATCACTGTTAAACATCTTTTACTGAACAAAAAAAAAAAAAGTTACGATTTTTGTTCCCTGAAATCAAAACGATTTTTCATTTAATGAAAAAAGATAGCAGGGAGCTTTTTAGTTCAGTCAAGTCCATTTTGTTTTTATATCACATTTGTGTCTGCTTTTAAAGTAATAAGTAACATTGTGTTCAGAAGTTGTTTTTGTATTGTAAATCAGTTTTTGATTGATCTCAGCTCCTGGCAACTAATTTCTTAGTCGACTAAATGAGGGGCTGCACAGGAGTGTGCGTGTGGTGTAGGGCTGCAACTATTCCTCAGCATAATCGACGACATCGCCTGCGCAGAAATTTATTGTCGACGCATCAGACGCTAGTACCACGTAAATGTGTTTTTGTAACTGACCGCAAAACAAGGAGGACGGAAGAAAATGGAAATGAGAGATTAAGATAAACATTAAATGTAGATTGTGCAAAGTGGAGCTTTCCTCCCACAACAGCACTACCGCAGTGCGTGATTATTTAAAGCGCCCGCACCCTGGAGCTGTGACGCCAGGTCTGAATGGGTCCGTTTTAGAAAGTTAAAGAAAAAGGCAAATTAGATCACTACATGAATAATCTTTAGTTACAGCCCTGCTGTGGTGGGTGAAACCTTTCTCCCTCCTTTGTCCGATCAGACTATCAAACCAGCTTGACTAGCAGTGACTTAAATAAAGGATCAAGCCTAGATTTACAGATTTATGGGGGTTTCTACAGCGATCTTGGGGCTGCAGCTCCATCTGGTGGCTCATGGATGCATAACCTTTACGACACAATAAATTGCTGGCATCGATTGAAATGTTAACAATTAGATTAAATGAGCAGAATGTCTGGTACCAACCAGCAGCGACAGTCATCTAGTCAAGTAGTCACGCACATCCTTAAGCTGAGGAAGTGTTCTAAATCAAATGAAGGATGAAAAATCTTTCACTTTATATATAATGAAACTGGAATGTATGAAAGTTTTGCAGTAATTAAAAAAATAAGAATTTTTTTAAACAATGTTGTATTTCTTTAGCTTCATTGGTAAACCTCGATCCCAGTAATAATCATGAGTTAGACTGTGAACAAAGTGGCTGTGTGTGTAATTTACTGACTAATGAAAGTGGAGTTAGAGCCAAGTAGCCTTCAATATCCTCACCATTCACAATATTTATGTCCTGTGCTGTTTCTCCTCCCGCTGCTACTTTTTCATTATTAACTTGGAAGCTCAGCGCCCATCATATAAACCCTGTTTGGATAAACATTTGTTTACAAGAGTCCTCCTTAAGCAAGCAGCTAATTTGTTGATACATATTTTTCACCCCATTTCATGGCCCGTAGGTCATCTGAGGACAGCACCTCTCTAAGCTCCCTGCACATCTAATCCCTGGACACACAGACTCTTAATCATTTTCCCCTGTTTTTAAACAGGACTTGTGCATTTAAGGGATTATTTCAGCTGTTCAGTTATGTAACTGCTTTGAAATATTAACACCCTCAGTTTAGCCTGAAACCACCAAAACTAGCAGGCACAGCAGGAGTTAGCCCAAAGTTTCTGTAACACTCAAAGAAAATTTTAAGTTTGAAAGCGTGTGAGAGAAGGGAATAACAGGAGCCTAAAACAGGATTAGTTAGGGGTTTGTCTGTCATAGATGACAGGGTGACAGGTCAGGGTAACAGCGCGAGGGTAACAAACTGAGAAGTAAAGCAGGGGAAGGCAATCCCAGAGAAAACACCTGCCTCCCTTGTTAGTGCTACAAATACAGTACTGACCTATATCACTTCCTCTCCATCTCCTCGTCCCACGTGTCACCTTTCCCCCCCATTGCTTTGGTCTTATTATACTTCTTTCCTCTTTCTTCCTTCTTCTTTCATCCACATAATCTTTTTTTCCTCACCCTCCCTCTTCTATTTTTTTTTATTTATCTTTTTTAGATTGTGATCTGTGGCCAGAGGGATGCTCCAGATACCACAAGTCTCCTAGCAGCAGTCAAGTCCCTCTTCCTCCCGTATAAGGTAAGCTTTCAACATCATGTTTGATTGAAAGTGATGCATCATTTCGACAAACTGAGAAAAATATATCACCAATCGCTAAAGCAAAGATCAGCTTTCAGCTTTGTAGACGCATGCTGATTTACTCCAGCGTCAGTGTCTTTAAGGAGGCAGCAGATTTGCACTAACCTTCTAAACGTGCACACACACTGACACACAGAAGCAGAGTGAGCCCAACGTAGAACAGCGCCTGTGGCGTTGGCTGATTTAAGTGTGGTTTTTTAAAGGTCAGCCTGAGCTTCTCTCTTTTCCACTCCTCAGTGTAATAACTTCCCAGCTATCTCTTTGGGGGCATTAGTTGACCTTAAAGCCCGTTGCTGACATTGAAAGGCCCAGTAGGTCTAAATCTTAACTCTGCAGTCGGTGAAGGCCTTACTTGTCTTCCTGCTAGCCCTGATGGAGGCTGGTAGTTAAGAACTGGACAGCTGTCAGTCTGAGTCAGTCTTAAATTCACTGTGGCTAGCCAACATTTTTCAGTGCTTTCAGACAAAAAATGTTTCTCTGTGTTTCACACTAAATATAATAAATGTTAAAAAAACAACAACAGCATAAATTGTATATAATGGCAGGTTACCCGTGGTGAAAATCCAGTGTGGGAGTGCCTTTAACCTGCTTTCTTTGTAAACTGAACATGTTAGAGTAAAACCTAAAAGATTGTCAAACCAACACCAGAGGTTTCCAATTTGTGAGCGTTAAAAAAATGTCTTTTTTAGAAAATTTTGACACAAAAGGAAACAAAGCTAGAAGATGAGCCAGTAACAGAATGTAGATAAAAGAGACCTTTTACTTACTGTAACTTGTTTATCAAAAAAATACATAAAAAATCTCAGGTGAAAATACTAGTTTCTAGTATTCTGTGTCATTCTGTGGGGGGGGTGGGTGTAATGAAATTGAAAATTTCATGTGACTATTTGCCTTTACGTCTGATGTGGTCAGATCTGAGTTGACTTAAAAAGGCCATGCTTTCACACATGCCTGTGATTTGGTGCCAGCCTCTATCTCAGAACATCTTGACAGCATGGAAGAAAAATTTCTGCGTGGCTTTGACTTTGAGAGGGTGAGGTCGGAGACAGTCACTGTCTGTTATGGATGTTAAGGTCCAGAGTGCATCCACAGGAAAGCTCCTTGGTGTTGTAGCTTTCTGCTGCTTTTGTCACTTTGTGGGTTGAATCAGCGGTCTCCAACCTTTTTTGCACCACGGACCGGTTTATGCCCGACAATATTTTCATGGACCGGCCTTTAAGGTGTCGCGGATAAATACAACAAAATAAAACTAGTACCGGTACCGAAAAAAAGAAGATTTATTCATAACACACGTGAAAAGACCAAGGAAAACCGAGTTAACGATAAAAACGATAAAATAACGCTGAAAACCGATAAAAACCCTGAAAACCATACATTTCACACCTGAGCCTCAACTCTCGTGGCCTGGGACCAAACGACTCACGGACCGGTACCGGTCCGAGGCCCGGGGGTGGGGGACCGCTGGGTTAAATTGTAAAAAGAATCTTTACAAGCTTGTTGAGTAAGTGAAACTCAACAAAGAAAGGGCTCCAGCACAGATTCACAGCTCTCACTATAACACTTCTCTTTAAATTCACTTATTTGCCCAGCTTGCAACCAGAATTAGACTACTAAATTAAAGCAGTGATTGTCCACTCCATCTCTCGCCCTGTCTTTTCTCACACACACACACACACACACACACACACACACACACACACACACACACACACTCCACACTGCCCTACTGAAATATAGATGAGTTGTGCAGTATCAGGCAGTGGCTGCAGTAACATCAAGCCATTCCAGATCCCCGCAGAGAGACACAGATCAGGACCGAGCTGGATGGAGCCATTATCAGGATGGATGTATTATTAAGGCTGATGTACACTGTGTACTGTCACATGCTCAGCCATGTTATATTCAGGGTAATGACAGTGATTTCTCTGATGGGGTACTGTCTCAGTCAGGAGAAATGGTCACATCAATAATAAAGACAGGTTTATTTTCAAGTTAGGTTCATTTAAATGAGAAAGTTGGTCATGAAAAATTTAGTTTTTATTGCTCATTGATTTTACGCTGCAGCCCCTCAGAATGGTAACCACGTCATGTCAGTGCAGCTGTGATCGGCCCATTTGGTGGTGTCATTTCCTCCTGTGCAATTCCAGCTTCTCTTTCTGTCACCATTTTTTACCCCTTAGCCACGTAAGGCTGATGGGGTATCATGGTCACCCCACCGGGTGGGTGGATAAATGCTGGCAGCAGCAGTGACTATGTAGGCTAAATTGTAGCCTCGTATTGTAATCGCGCATGAGGAGGCCATCTCACAGACGAGCCCTTGTGTAGTGACGTATGAGAAATTTGTCCCTGTTTGTTTGTTTTTCTTGTGTAAAATGACTCAGCTGTCACTCCTGTGCTCTTCAGCACACTTCAAGTTTTTCATTGACAAAAATGCCCGGTGGGGAAAAAGTTAAGGAGATGAGATAATCGAGAAGCTCCGCAAATGCACTGTCAAATTACACTGTGATTCAAAAATCAATCCAACACTCGGAAATGTCCTCCTCTTGTTTTCTTTCATTTCATGATGACTATGATGGATCAGTGTAGCTGCTACATACACACACAAATAAACTTCAGCGTGCACAGAAAACACACAGACTTTATACAGAGAGGTGAACCAGGAGCCTTCTTGTTGTGAGGCAGTAAGTGATCAGCACTACACCACTTAGAGTAAAAGAATAAAATGTTCTTTGGACTGAAAACAGTAATATGGTTAAAAAGAATACAGAAAAGAAGTAGAAACATTATAGTCGAGGAAATTTTATGTGTTTATTTTTTATCTCGAAGACATGGAATAGAAAAAAAGAGGCTTCACTGGTATCTTGTTAGATACTGAATGTAAAGATGGAACAGTTTACAGTATAACTGTGCATTTGTGTTTTTAGAAGCAAAGAAACAAAGACTCCTGGAGTCTGTTTGAGTGACACGTCAGATACAGATTTTGTTCTAATGAGCCTTCAGAGTGAGATGAAGGGGGAGGCTGAGAGGGAGTAAATGAGGCAGAGGACAGAGTGTGTGTGCACATAGTATCTGTGTGTGTCCAGATATAGTGGCAAGAGCCAACTTTAGTGGCAGTAGAAGCTGTCTCAGCCAGGATGAGATTTGATGGTCCTGCACAACAATAAACATGCACATAAACCTATTTTTGGAGATGAGACATCACACTTTGAGAGGAATGGCATCACTGCCTACAGCAGATGTAAAATACACTCACGGACTTTCTGATACAGTTTGTTCACAAGCAACACTTGGAGCACATAAACACATTCTGGGAGATACACAGTTTCACATGCAAATATAAGATAAATAAGTGAGGACAAAAGTTCACATGTACGTGATGTGATTACAAACTAGAGGAAGGGAAAAGGAAGAAATTAAGAAAAAATAAAACTGTGCTCAAGCAGTTCGCCTGTTAATTGATTATCAAGAAATTTAATCAGCAATTTAATCAGCAGCATAAACAGAGAAGCCCACACCTCTCCCTCTCCCCAGCCACCTCCTCCAGCTTGTCCGGGGTAACACCAAGGCGTTCCCAGGCCAACCGAGAGAGAGATATAATCTCTCCACCTTGTCCTGGGTCTGCCCTGGGGCTTCCTCCTGGCTGGGACATGCCCAGAACACCTCACCCAGGAGGCGCCCAGGAGGCCGCCTTATGAGATGACTGAACCACCTCAACTGGCTCCTTCCAATGTGGAGGAGCAGCGGCTCTACTCTGAGTCCCTCCTGGATGGCTGAACTTCTCACCCTATCTCTAAGGCAGAGGCCAGCCACCCTTCGGAGGAAGCTCATTTCCGCCGCTTGTATCCGCGATCTTGTTCATTTGGTCACTACCCACAGGTTGTGACCATAGTTGAGGGTAGGGGTGTAGAACTACTGGTAAATTGAGGGCTTCGCTTTATACTCAGCTCTCTCTTCAACATGATGGACCATCAATCTCCCGCTCCCTTCTCCCGTCACTCGTGAACAAGACCCCGAGATACTTAAACTCCTCCACTTGGGGCAGGAACTCGTCCCTGACCCGGACTGGACACTCCACCCATTTTCCGGCTGAGGACCATGCCCCCAGATTTGGAGGTGCTGATTCTCATTCCCACCACTTCACTCTCGGCTGCAAACTGTTCCAGTTTAATGGTTCAGTGTTTAGAATAATGCTTATTTTATAGTGAACCTTTGTGAAGCCCTTCACTGCTGTTAGAAACCAGCTTTTTTTAGCGCCTTTCCACTTACTTTTAACATAGCTTTCCTTCTGATTGGTTACATTTTTTAAACAGAGGGATTGAGCAGCAGATGGGTGTGGATTTAGTGCTGACGTACTAAATAACTCTGAACGTAAAGCCTTAGTTTTGGCTTTACAGGGGTTACTTTATCATATGCTTAAATATGGCTTGAAACTTTAGCCATGTCTAATTTGAGCATCCAATTTAACAATCCAATCCAATTTTATTTTTTTTAAAAAGTTGACAAAAGTAGTGTTGTGTCGGTCACGAACGAAATGGCTCTTAGTAATAAAAGCATGTATAACTTTCCAAAAGTTAATAATAAATAAGAAGTGCTTGACCTTAGAAGCCTTAGTTGGTAAAAACCTAATTGAACAAATGAATTAAGAATTGTTTGTTCAGTCTTTAAGTTACAGCCCATTTTCACACCAAGCTTATTTATAATGGAAACTAAAAACGCTACGTCCAGATCAACAGAATCAACCTTTGGAGACATTGGACACAGGTCCAGTTTTGGATCATCGCTGGAACTAATTGGTTTTTATTATTGTAATTCATACTTCTCATTAAAGTAAAAAAAAAAAAATTAAGGTCATTCAGACTTTAATGTCACTTGACAAAATATGTAATACTTTTAGGAGCAGGTAGATTTGGAAATCATCAGCACAGAATTGATACCTGGCAAAGTAATAGAATAGAACCCTGTGAAACTGGTTAGATCTAAAGCACTAAAATAATGCTGTCCACAGAGTCATTAGCTAATAAAAGATCATTTAAAAACTCTTAAGAGAAATGATTCTGTTCTGTGAAATGTTTTAAAACCTATGAAATAATAAAAACCTCGACACTTTCTTGGTACACATTCTTTGATCTGTTCCTTTAAAGTAATTCATTTCTGGTAGCAAGAACAAGGAAAAGTAGAAAACATGATCTAAAACAGATAATGTACAAGATGACACGTAAAAACACCAAATGAACTGGAAGGGAATGGGTATAATGCAAGTAAGGGGTAAAGTGCATGATGGAGTCAGCTGGGTGGGTTATATAAGCATCAGGAGTGGGAAGAGATTGAGGGTTGGTAAATGAGATAAAGGGAAGAAGTCGAAGGAAGAGTAAGAGGACTGTGCTCCACGTTACATTAGGTAGCTATGAGCAGAGAACATGTCTAATTTAAATCCAATTACTCCTTGCCTGTTTTCCTGGTTTTAGACCGCCACAAACTAATTGTGGTGAATGAGGTGCTCAGAACTCAACTCATGCTAATCTAGAGCATGCACGCACACACACACGCACATTTTTATTTCTTCACACTTCATTTAAAATACTTACTATTTTAATTCACCGCAAGAGTCTGCACTTCTCAATTCACTCCAGCACTCGGAGCTGCTTCTTCACTTTTTGCTTGTTGGAATCAATTATAGGCCTCCGTTAAACCGAAACATCGCTCTTGATTGTAATTGCTGCAATAAATTGTGGTTAATTTTTCTATTACACAGAAACATAGCTTGATTAGAGTCGGGTTAGGGTTTGTTGATTGTGTAAGTACAGGAATTGTAGTATGGGATTTGCAATACAAATAGAGATGCAGTCTTTTTTAGCAATTGGGCCTAAGGATAGGGATAGACACTACAGTGTTACAGTGGTGTTTTGTGACATGAATCTTAGTCTTACATTGGTAGGACTAGAAACAGTTTTTCTAGTGTGCCTCCTCTACTTAGGACATGAGGTCTATCTTGTGGAAAATATGTTAACAGTGTGAAAAACACAGGTATAAATGATAAATTGATGGTGGCTAAATTTTCTTCTTCAAAGCCACGTTGGCACTGAAAACACCAACGTGTGGAATTTCTTTGCTCTAAAAGTGTGCAGTCAGAATGTGTTCTCAAAATAAGGCTAATATTCTAACAACACTTGCAAAGTTGTTGTATCATCTTCATGTTAGTGACCTCTGTGAGTCACTGATTCGAAAGCATTACATCCATATTTGCACTCCAATAATGTTCAACCTGTACTGAGTAATTCGCTTCCTTTTTCTTCTACCATGTCTGCATTTGGGCACATTTGTGAGTCAGAATGGTTTAGCGTCTTTTGCAAATCTCCACATAGTAATGCTTACCGAGACTTTTTGTGGTTTATAACAAAGAGATGACATTATCAAAATGATAACATGTTTTACCCAAGAGGCAACGTGTGTGCAAGTGCCAAAAACTGCCACTTGAGCACCTTCAGGATTAAAAAAACATGTTTCAACCTGGTACCAAAAGGTTGTTTTTGTTGATAGTTTCTCCCTTCATAACAACTCTATGACTACTGAGTTATTTATTTATTTGTTTAATTCATTTTTTAAACAAATCCACCTGGGTGCTGGAGTTAGACACATAGCTGTGTTTATGGCAGATGTCCTAACAGAGGCAGCTGAAACTAGAAGGTCTTCGCTAGGGTCCATTCACTGCTTTGAGTCATTAAACTAAATTTCTTCACTGTGTTTGTGGCTGATTAAACAGGAGTTAACGTTTATTAGGGCTGATGCAGAGATGAGAATTGTCAAAACAAAGTCCAAAAACACCCACGAGATCGTACAGTTCAAACATACTTGGGGAATTTAACAGACCCAGGGACAAAGGAGAAAAGAGGACTATTTATACACTTGGGGCACACTAGACATAGGTGTAGAGTAGATGATCAAGGCAATGAGACAGGATGGGGGTTCAAGGTCAAAAAGCCATTATCAACCTGATGAATGTCTCTCTTTAAAATTTTAAGGTTTTATTGCTATAGAGAAAAATGTTTGGTAAGTAAGGTAAGTAAATGCAATTTAGTTCTCTAGGAACATTACTTTTGAAAGAGGGTTGGAATTGTTGAAAGAAAGCTTCATTTTGAACTGTGTGCTGGTTAATCTTGGTGGTTAAAAAAGAAAAATCAAGATTTCTCCATTGGTCTGTCTGATCAGCATTTTTAGAATACATTTCTAGAAAATGGAATACATTCAACACTAAACATGAAGATTTACATTCATCAAGCTGTGATCTCAAGGCTGCTTAGTAATGTAAGCAACAAAGCATGTTGGCAGTGGCATTGATAGTGGTTCAAATTATGAATTTCTGTCAGCCCAAGATTTACACATGATCTTTTATGAGTTGAATAATGCTTTACAAGAACTGTAATTCCCATTGTGAGTTCCCACTGAGCCCGACTGTGTCTTGTCAGCTCTGCTTATTCATCAGCCTTCCCCCCAGAAAACTAGCCAAGTAACTTTGTGTAACTCTATTATAAGCAAACTGTCACAGAGAGCAATAGAGTTGCTGTTCCTCTCTCGAGTGTATTTAAGTAAAAACTTCAGCAATATGTGTCCCATAATCTGGAAAGTGTTTGTGGCACGTCTTATGGAGGACTGTAAAATGTGAGCGTTAGAAAATATGCTTAGGACAGAGAGATTTTTTATGGTTTAAGAAATACCATGTAAGAATTATTAAATGGAATTAAATGTAGATGGATATATTTCGCATTCCCTGTGCCTTTCGAAAGACGAGAGTGAGGCAGAGAGAATAGGACAAATCGTAGAGTAGAAGGATGGACCGTGGCCTATTAAGAGGAGAGTCCTTTTGAAAATGTCTGCGAACAACTGGGAATCCCTAACAAGACCTTAGAGACATGGGGGAACAGTTAGCAGGGTGATATGGAGTGTGAGTAGAGAAAGGGAAAGGAGGGGATGGGTGGAGATAAGAGACAGTATCTACTAGCCAACTTGCAATGGTAACACGACTGTAAAAAAGAGGATTAGAGTTAGGCATGCCCAGGGTCCTCAGTGATCTTTAAGCTCCGTTGTTTCACTCTGTGTCCTGTTGTGTCTCTTTGTTTCGCTGAGCCTCGGTCACTCATGAAAGCTCCTTAAAAGATTGCATATGTCCGCTAAGAATTGTTTCTTCTGTTCTGTTAAACAGACTCATACTTGTAGCAACTTTCTGCTCACTTTGACCACTCAAAGTGCTTTCTACCACAAGCCACTTAAAAACACACAATTTCAGTGCTTTTATTTATTCCTAAGCACTTTTTAGCCAACATTTATAGTCTAATGGATGCGTCAGAGGCAACTTGGGCATCTTCAGCGTCTTCGACATGTAAAGCCAGGAATCAATCCACCTCCTGATTGTTCGGCAACTCTCTCTACCACCTGAGCCGCCAATACCTTGATGACCTGTTAAGCCCAGTAACCATCCAGAGTAGAAAACAGTCTGACTGACAGGTCTGGGAAAGGCCCCAGATGGCCCCAGATGGTTCATGTAGAGGAAAAGTGCATTTCATGCTTATTTTAATGCATTCAGGTAGCCACTTATCCTCTTTTTCCTGCTTTGTCTCTGCTATTTTGCAAATGAACATCCTTTAGATATTCAGTTTCACATTACATTCACCTCCTTCCATTCTTCTAATATTTGTTAATCTAAAGCATTACACATTCATCCATTAAGTGAATGTTACTTTTTTTTTCTTTTCATCTTCATAAAGCAACGGTGAAGCTGCATGTACACTCATGATTCAGCAGAGTTGACAGCTTTAGTGGCATGTGTGCGATATAATCCTCTGCCCGTGGTATCTTGAGTGCTGTAGCCATGCTTGATGCTTCGTGCTTGTCCATATCTCAGCTCAGTAAATATCCTTATGCTGTGTGTGGATACACATTTACACATACATAAATACAGGCATTTTGCAACTGTATATCCCTTTGGGTCATTCTTTCCCTCTCTATAAGCTGTGAAATTCTTTCTCATGTAATCACAGGTGTAGCAAGATGAAAAAAAAATTTTGTTTGATCGTTCTTATGCTTGTAAAAAGATTTTTCCCACAGTTGTGGACAGAAGTTTGCATATATATATTTAATACTTTCTTTGAACTTTTTTTTTCTTTCCAAAGAATTACCTTTAAAAAAAACAAGTATTGTGTTCACAAGTTTGAATTTATTAAGAATTTCCTCTAATGCACACAAGGTCAAAACTATACTTACATGTTCAAATATATACATGCAATTTCACTCATATTTGGTTAAATCTCCCTTAGCAAGTTTTACTTTGACACTTGATACCCATCAGTGTATCTTTCCTGTATTTAAATAAAACTCAAAGATTTGCTTTTGTCTTGGAAAACTCGCAGCATAAATTTAACTTCTGAGATTTTTTTTGAGTAAATGATTCCTCTACACAGCATGCTACGACAAAATGTAATAATTTTAGTTAAAGTTTCCAAACCTGGAACTAGGTAGACTGCAATACAGTTGCAGACTAAAGCTGACAAACACATCTTGTTTGGTGTTACTTACACTCTCCTTTTGTAGTCTAGGTTAGTTTAAATCAATCAAAAATAATGTTTTGAAATGCTGTGCTGAAAATGCTACAACTTTGTGTGTCCCATGCCTCCATATTGGTGACCCTACCTTGAACACGCATCGAACCATGGAGTTCGCCCTGGACGGCCAGCTACTGCCGGCCCTCTAGCTCCTGCTGTGGCTATGTTTGCTGTGGCTACGTTTGCCGTGGCGCTCCAGTTGCTGGACTTCTGGCTCCACGACCCCTCGTCATGGTTTGTCCGCGTGGAGGCTCAGTTTGCTCTCCCCGGCATCTCGGCTGACGACACGAAATTTCATCATGTGGTGGCATCGTTCAACCTGCTAGCCACCCGCCGTGCGATGGCCCTCCTCCGGGACCCGCCCGTGCAAGGGAAATATGTCGCCCTTAAGGACCTACTCCCGCGGCGATACACCCTCTCCGGTGCGGAGCAAGCCAAGAAACTTCTTTCCCTCTCCAGGCTGGGCAGAGGCACGGCTCTTGAACTCACGGAAAACATGTTGTCCTTGCTCGGTTCGGACGACGGAGGATTCCTTTTCGTCCATCTCTTTACCAGACAACTGCCTGTCACTGTGAGAACTGGCCTCGCCAGCTCCCCGTTTCTAGCGGCGCAGGAGTACCGCTCCCTGCGCCGCTAGAAATTGATTGATGAAAGTTTTCTTGTTTTAATTGAAACTTCTATGGTAGAAAGTAAAAAAACAGGAAGTTTTCTGTCATTTAATTGTTTATCTGTTACTTAACTACTTTGGTGTAGTAAGAATGGCTATAGAGAAGATTTTTATCAGTTGTATAACTTCTAAAACTTTCTGCCCTCTTCATATTTTCCTTGCTTGCTGTCCTTGTCCTTGCTGGGCTGATTGTGGACCCTGGGCCTTATGTTTGACACACTTGATTAGACATTAAAATAGCTATATAAAATTAAAACAGTCATTTTTTGTGAAGTTGCAAGAAGAATGAAGTAGTTATTAGTACTAAAGTTAGAAATTAGTAGTTATTTTCTTTAACCCTCTAGGGTCGACGGATGCACGAGTGCGTCAAAATCACATGACCAATTTAAGACAACAAGATGCAACGATGCACAGCCTCCATTTCAACTTGTCAAAAGTGTGGACTGCAAACTATATACCAGTTTTTGAATTGTGTTGATAGGCCATGTAAAACGAGAGTTATGATAAAAGAAAAATACACGCTATGTTTGTGTCTGAATAAAATGGTATAAACAGTGTTTTCTAAGGACAGCGCTAGCAACCACTCTCCCCTTTGGAGCAAAAATTTTTTTTTTTAAAGAAAAACACCCCTTTCCTATTGGTGTTAAAGTGTACCATGTCAACGAATCACAAAATTATATGTGGCATTTGGTTGTTTAGGAAGAGGGGGTAAGTTTTAGGAATGACACCAGATATGAGGTATGAGGGCTGTGCTGAAGAGAATGATACCAAACAAAGCAAGATGAACAGTTTTTAAAGGTGAAATATAGAAGTAAAATCAAAAGTACGGTAGTCAAAAACGGCCAATTATACCCTGGACCCCAGAGGGTTAATAACGCTTGAATAATTCAGTTCTGCTCACATTTTTTACAGCAGTATGAAGCTAAAATCTCAGTATACAAAGATATCCTGTAAACAGAATGGTGTTGTTGGAAAGGCTAAGAAAAATAATTGAAAACTCACTTTGTTCATTTTGTGCTGAAATTAAAAGACATACAAATATGTTCTAGCTGATCAATCTTTCACACACAGAGCTAGTATCCATACACGTGCTGAAATTCACACAATTTCCCATAGTGAATTAGAAAGAAGCAAAATTTTAGACCTTATTTCCAATTCTGGCCCACTGTACGACTGAGAGCTAATGAAACACCTCAGATGGAGTCCAGCAGTCTTTCATCTCACACATCCAGTTAGTGGCTAGTGGTTCTCAGGGGCACAGATGTACTGTTCATCTGCCTTCCAGTGACCCTGAGTGTAAAGCCACCTGAAACAAGAGCCAAGCTCTCTGTCAAGGATTAAATTAGTTACATCTGACAAGAATCTAGATTTCTTTTGGTTCAAAAAAAAGTTCATCTCTATTATTTTTTTCTGCTTTTGCAAAAGCAAAACAGAATGTAAATCTTTTCTTATGAGTCGATATTGAGTATTGACAAAGGCCGATTATGATAATATAATATTTTTATTATAATTATTATTATATAATAATAATTTGCAGACATCTGTAGTATTCTGATTGATAATAATAATAATAATGGATTGGATTTATATAGCGCTTTTCAAGGCACCCAAAGCGCTTTACAATACCACTATTCAACAACCACATATTGTTGATGTAAGTTGATACAGATTTGAGCAGGTAAAATTCACCACAATATGCTTTGTTTAATCTATAAATATAATAATTTACAGTATATTAGAATAACCTTCAGTACACTTTTGATCAGGATATGTTTTTCAGTGCACACATAAAC
Organism: Copadichromis virginalis; assembly: GCF_057382275.1. Lineage (NCBI taxonomy): Eukaryota > Metazoa > Chordata > Actinopteri > Cichliformes > Cichlidae > Copadichromis > Copadichromis virginalis. The sequence continues at coordinate 10,008,089 of NC_140620.1, forward strand.
AAATATGTTGGACTGATTATCTCTATGCTGGACTATTGATGTTTGTTATTATCAGGTTTTATCGATCTTATAATTCCCTAAAAAGCCCCCAGCTTTGAGAGGATGAGAGTTCATTTTGCTTGTTTCTGTTTTCTCCCATATTAGTTTCTTGTCATTGGCTCCCAGTTAAATCCAGAATTGAATTCAAAATCCTTCTCGTCACATACAACATCTTGAATAATCAGGTCCTGTCATACATGCACATGATCCTAACAGAGCACTCTGGTTCCCAGAGTTTCTAAAAGTAGAGCCTTCAGCTGTCAGCTCCTCTCCCATGGAACCAGCTCCCAGTGTGACACCCTCTCTATTTTCAAGATGAGGTTTTTTTGATAGAGCTTGTAGTTGGGGCTAGATCAGATGTCCCTGAACCATCTTCTAGCTATGCTGCTTCAGGCTCAGAATGCTGAAGGACTTAATAGGATACACTGTGCACTTCTTCTCCGCTCACCTTTTTTACTCTTCACATATTTTTACGCCACTGCAGCATTAATTGTAGTCTCCTCTCTCCCTCACCCTGCTTTGTCCCGTCTCCCTATGTTGTGGTTTCATTTGTCTTCTCTTTTTCGTATCGTTTTCCTCTTACCCCCCCAAATGAATTATTATAAAGGTAAAAGAGTGAAAGTTTGTCATGTCTGCTTTTCCTTCAGTGGACTTGTAGCCTCTCTCATTCACCACCACCCACATTGCTCCACCTCAGTCTGCAGCCCTCCTCGGCTCTGCTCCTCAGGCCTGAAATCAGTTCAGCTGATCTGCTGTGTATTTCACTTTTTTTTGCTCTGATTACTACTTTGGACTCTCTGCTCTGACAGTAGAAATCTGCCCAATTCTCTACACTTCCAGCCCCGGGTCAGCACCGTAGTAACCATTCATCTTTTATCTAACTACAGTGCCCTGTGTATTCATCTATCAATCACATCTAGCTGTTTCTTGCTCATGTGTCAACAATGCAGGTGTGCTGTAAATGTAAAGTGCAGCATTTTTACAGTGATTTCTGTTGGGGGTCAAATTCTCTTGGCGGCTTTAAGTAGAGGTGTTTGTAATAATTTGTCATTTTAGCCAGCACTAAAACACTGGATAAGTAATGAAGTATGAGATGATGAGTTTTATACACAGCTACATAAATGACCCTCTTGGTGGTTCTAATATTAACCAAACTAAAGCTAACCGTTGCCGTTTCAAACGTGTAGCACCAGGATGATTCTCCACCCGTGTTGTGGAGCCGTGCTTAACATTCTTCTTTAAATGTGAAGTAGGACACTTATGCATTTTGTGATGTCTTTGATATAATGTTCCCCGTTACATTAGTAAGGGAGGACCTTTGATTGGGCCTTTCCATACAACCAGATCTGCTCCACTGTTCCTCCAGAAAGATCACCCAATCGCTGAAATGTTACTGGAGTAATGAACGACATTCTTCCAAAAAGGTAAAGGTGATTCCTCAGAACATCTTTGTATGGATTTACAGTCATCCTTCCTTCTAAGGAGACAGACCCCCACCCCAGCATAACAGAGCCAGCAGATCCTCGCCATACAGGGGTCAAGGGTTCAAGTCTTTTTCCTTCATTAGTCACCCGCCTGTATATCTGGGATATTTCAGACTACTGGCCTCGTCCTTGTATCACTCATATGTCAGATTTTATCGCTTTAGCATTTCTAACTTGGCGTGACTTTTACGACATTAAAAAATGAGAATCTTCTTTCATCTTAAACACAACAGAAGCTGATGAAGTGTGCCGTAGGTGTCAGGGCCTGATTGAAGAGAGAGGCTGTTAATTCTGCTCAGATCCCAAGGCATTCTCACATCTTGCTGCAGACACAGTTTGATTTAGTGAAGAGGGTCCTGTAGAGACTGTCAGCAGCTGAAAACTGATGCCCAGCTTGACAAAAGACAGAACACACTGCCAGAACAGGCTCGCCCACTCATTCTAACTCGGGTCAGACGGCAAGTGTGTGTGTGTGTGCGTGTGTGCGTGCGTGTGTGTGTGTGTGTGTGTGTGTGTGTGTGTGCAGGCTTATTTTGTAGTTTTTTTCCTTATGTCTGTATTCGTAGCTCTTGTGTCAAGTAATGTGCATAATTTTGGACATTAGCTTGATTCCACATTTTCGTGTCAGTCTTTTTAATTCTCTGGATTTAAAAAAAACAAACTGGGAGAACATCAATGATATTGTCACATTTCAGTAACCTGCTGTGAAACTCCTGATATTCATGCACATGATAAGCTGATTTACACCCCCACCACTGCCACCTACCTAAACATTTCTGCACATTTAACACACCCTTCCTTTGACAGCAGTGGTCTTTGTGAGCAGGACAGTGGGAACTCCACACTGTAAAAACTGTTAAGCGTTAGCTTGAAGAAGACGAAACACCTCAAATATGAGGCGGTCCAAAATTTTAATCCATAGGAAAGCCTCAGATCCTCGTCAGAGCCCTTGTGTGTCATAACTGTTTTTGGAAGGATAAGGAAAGCTTCCAGATTCTTGCTTTTAATGTGGTGTAGGTGATCATATTTGGAGTCTGAGTTTAAACTGAATATTAAGCCTTGCATTAAAATGTGCACTTAGTTGAAGTGTGTTAACTGTTCTGGATATTATATAGTTAAGTGTAGAAAAAGGCAGATTTTGATCTCTGTGAAGAGTTTTAGCTCAATCCTGCTTAATGCTCCCAAATCAGCCGAATCCGTTCCCGTTTCTCTGACCTTCTCCTTCCTCTCAAATGTCTCCTGTCCAGTTTTCTTTCTGGCACACTCACCTCCTCTCATCCTTCTCTCTTGTTGAAAAGATAAATAAATGAACCCAAGGGTAAAGTTAAAGTCACTGGATGACTGGTGATATGAGCAGCACACTGTCACAGAATGTACGTAAAAGCGTGAATTTGTCTGTTTCTGTCCTGGGGCAGAAGTCCAGATGTCAGGTTGCAGTGATGACTGAGCAGCACACAGTGAGCATGCATGCATGTGTGTGTGTGCGTGTGTGCGTGCAAGTTGGACAAAACAAAAGTGAGAGGGATGGGGGAAGTAATTCTCTTCACGCTTGACTGCGTGTAGAACTGTGATTGCTCTTCCTCAGGTGTGACAGCGGCTCCTGAAAGCACGCATTCGATGCGATCATTGTGTGAGTTTAGCCCCCAAGTTGTGCGGATGCTAAGTATGATAAAATGATTTCCGAAGCTGCGTGTGTGTTTGCGAGTTGCTGTCAGCACAGGTACGGCATGTTCTTTTTAAATGTCTGAGCTCTTCTGCTTTGGCAGAATGAGAGATGTAGAGTGGGAGGGAGCTGTCAGTGTAGGGACATTTAACGGGTGGGAGGTGTGTGTGTGTGTGTGTGTATTTGTTTCAGGGTTGCCCAGTATGAGGGGATTAACCCTGTGGGAGTTTGCACTCTCATGTGTAGCCAACTGTGCTGTCTGCTACAGCTTCACACACACACACACAGACTTTGCGTTCAGTCCGTCACATCCACAAGCCTTCGTGTGTACATTCACACGTAATCTGGATCTGTCTGTCTCTGTTTCTTTGTTTCAGCTTCACACACACACACACACACACACACACACACACACGCACACACGCACAGGTCGTTTCCAGCACCGAGGGGTCTGTGCAGATCGTGTTGTTGTGACACAGACAGACTACTGAGCGACCTTTAAGTTGAGGCCACGTGGCTGGATGTGGTCTGAACCCAGGGAGGGACGGCATGAAGCCAAAAGAAGAATCAAGTCAGGGTGGAAAAGGTTCAGTTTGGCAGGGAAATCCTCCTCTGGTCGCTATGACAACGGTCACACCAATATGAACACACTCCATCATGCTTCTTCCCAGTCTTCCCCTGATTTAATGCCCAAAAATGTTTGTAGACAGCTCTCTCCGGTGCTCGGTGTGATGTTTCCACAGTTTTCTGTTTTTTAGTGCCAAAATTATTTATCATCTGAGCTTCTTCAAACACGTAAGCCTGCATGAATTTTGAGAAGATAAGATGTGGGCAGCATCCTTTCATGCTCCCCTTAAGGAAGAATTTTCTTTACCACACAGCATATTTAGTAATAGACACAGAAGTAGTTCAACACAGCGGCACGGTGGTTAGCACTGTTGCCGCACAGCAAGAAGGTCCTGAGTTCAATTCCAACATCAGGCCGGGGTCTTTCTGTGTGGAGTTTGCATGTTCTCCCCGTGTTTGCGTGGGTTCCCTCCGGGTACTCCGGCTTCCTCCCACCGTCCAAAGACATGCAGCTTGTGGGGCTAGGTTAATTGGATAATCCAAATTGTCACTAGGTGTGAATGTGTGAATGAATGTGAGTGTGAATGGTTGTTTGTCCCTGTGTGTTGGCCCTGCGACAGACTGGCGACCTGTCCAGGCTGTACCCTGCCTCTCGCCCTATGACAGCTGGGATGGGCTCCAGCGCCCCCCGCGACCCTGAAAAGGATAAGCGGAAGCGAATGGATGGATGGATGGATTTGAGCGGCGTAATCTATTGATAGTTTTTTGGCTTTTGAAGTGCAGATGGCTATCGGCACAAATGAGCATCTAAATGGCTGAGTGGAGCACTTGGGGAGCTCTGAGACAGCCAGTGAATGAGAAGGCTCATTGAGACGGGGTGAAGAGGATGCAAACAGTTCCGCATGGTGGCCCGGGTGAGTGCTGGCTGGCACGCTTACAGAAGAGGAGAGTCTCCTCCAGCAGACAATTTTGTCTAATGACTAAAGAACAATTAGCGATGAAAGCAGGATCGGGAGTACCTGTGTGCTCTAGTTTATTACAGCCACCTGTACATGTGGACATGTAACAGGGTGCAGCGTTATTGTACGGAGTGGATCACAGTACACGGATAAGCTCACATTAACATGTCCTACACACCCCCACGTGCACTCGCATACTACAGGTTGAATTAATCGGAATAATAACAATACATTATTGATGACTGTGTCAAAACAGCTGTAGATAGAAGACCAAAAACATACATCTGAAAGGCAAAGAGCAGGATTTCTGTTTATATCTATACTGTATATTGCAGTGCAGTGTCAGTGTGTGTATTAGCATTATTAATCAGTGTTAATAATGTGTGAAGTTGATTAATGTGCTTCACATTGCTGTATGCACTTCAGAGTTACTGCCTATTTCAATTTAAATATGGATGTTTCTAGCCACTGGGTAACCCATAGGAAGATGAAGGACCGTGATATTTTACTGTATCATTATTTATGTTTAATCCATACTTCATACTGATCATTATGTACTCTGTGAAGGGATGACATTTCTAATATTCCCAGATCACAGTTCTGATATATTAATGTTGTTTTATCACTGATACCAAAACAGTGTTTCGATCTTTTTATTAAATGCTTTGCTAGCAGCTCTAAGAGTTAGTACTGCAGCACAGCAGCATTTAAGGAATCACAGGGACAGCTGGGTAATGCTGATGATTAGCAGGTTTGTGTTTAACAGGTTTGCCATTAGAGTTGAGCATGTTAGCAAATTTGGACTAAATGCAAAGTACAGCTGACTTTGATGGGAATGATATTCATTGTCAACCATATAGTTGTGCAAAAGGGAAGTGTCGGAGGGTAACTGGACTCATTAAGATGCATCATCTAGGAATTATACATCTCTGTGAATTGTATCAGTATCTGAAAGTGACGACCTTAACAATTAGGAAAAAATCTATTAAAGACCTGACACAATATCAGAGAGATGCATCAGTTGTTTACTGAGCATTCAGCACAATGGTCTCTGTCAAATGGTGGCTGTCAAGAAGACATTCTGAAGGAAGGGAAACTGGGAGAAAAGGCTGAGGTATCCCACATTACACAAGATCTGGACTAACAGGACTAAACCAATGTCGGCAGGAAGTCAGCAACGATGTACAATAGTGAGTGTCTACAGCCATCTGTAAGACACGGTGGAGGCTCTGTCATGGTTTGGAGCTGTTGTTGGAGAACTTGTCAAAATTGATGCAATTTATCAATCTAGGAAAGTACTTTCAGATTTTGACCCACCATTCAATACCAACTGGGAAGGATGTGAATCGCAATGGCTGCATTTTTCAGCATGACAGTGTAAACACACGGTCAGTGCAGGAACAGCGAATCTGGATAGAAAAGCACACTATCGAACACTGTCAGTCATGGATTGGCCTCCCCGCCTGGACCTCAGCACTATTGAAGCAGTGCGGCATCTCGACAAAGAACACAACGAAAGGCAGTCGACCTCCAAAGAAGAGAAAGGGGACGTCTGGAGAACTATTCCTGAAGACCCATAAGACTACTTTGGGGGATTTCCTTACCTGGATGATTTTGCATACATCAAGATGTTCCTGAAGACTGCCTGAACAAACAACAGGAAAGCTTTCCTAAGATAGTTCAGGCTGTGCTAAAGGATAAGGTGGTCATTTGTCTTACTAGCAAACGTACAATTTATTATTGGAAAAACAAACAAGACCTGATTAAGTTCATCTGCTGTGTGGATAAAACAGTGCAGAGGTTTAACCTACCTGGCTCAAGCTTGTCTTAGATGTTTATATACTGCAGATACTCTGTCGATCATTCAAACCTGTAACCAGTGTTTGTTTCCTATACTGCCTCTGGTTGTCAGCTTATTATACCGACGGTCATGTCAGTCTACTCAAGAAGTTTCACCTCTACCCTCCTGCAGTCGTCCGATCTCGTCTCCTTTCTCCTTCCTTTTCTCATTTTTCCCTCCGCTCCTTGTTTGTATTGTCATTTCTCGCTCCGTTGTGAACCAGAGGTGGTGCAGGGCCAGGAGGAAATGACACGTGTCTGACAGGAAACCGCCCAGGGACCAGACAGGGCAGCTCTCTTTAACTTCGCTCTGCTGCCTGTCCAACACTGCAGTGACACACAGACATGCACAAAGACAGGCAGCCGGTTTTTCTCTCTCTGGTGACCTGAAGCCCAAATTCACATTCTTGTGAATACATACTTAAATTATTTGTTTGGGTTTTTGTCTTTTTTTAAAGCGTCATTGCTGCAGGCAGGACTGGTGAACCACGCATGTATCCCCCACACAGACACACACATAATAATTTCTTGACTTGGTGTGGGCATGACAGCATAGCAGCCACTTATTGAAGGGTTATTTTGGGTGAGTGTATGGGAGTAGTACAGCTGTATTAAAGGAATAAAGAGAGCAATCATGATCAGCACGAGGCCGCGCTGTGTGCCGAGATGATGCGTTGACACAGAAATGGTTTAAAGATGTAATTACACTGAACATCTTTCTCCCGGACAGTAACACTCTTCTTTAGTGACTGGACTGCTGCCACACAGATGGAAGTAACATAAAAATGACAATCCAATTACTCAAACCATTTTCACGCTTGGCCAAATGGCGACAACTGACTTTCTTTTTTTTTTTTTTTTGTATTAAAACAAATGGTTTCTATTTACTGTTCCAGCACTCGTTTGATTTTTCTGCTTCTCAGCTGTAATTCCTGTGTCCCACACACAGAATTCCAGTTTTCCATGATGCTAAAACAAAATGTGTGTATGCATTAGGAATTAGCATACAGGAGGGGCTAGCTTCACTGAAATCACTGCCTTTGAGCAGATGCACAATACTTCAACTCAGTTCACTTTTATTAATTTACAAGCATAACAGCATGTCTTCTGTTTGATGTCAGTGAGAGCAGCATACTAATATGGTCATATCAGGCACATGTCAGCATAGAAGCCACACCCCAGAGTAGAAGCCACACCCACCTGCTGTTCAAACCTTTTGTCTTTGAGGGACAGCCAATCAAAAGAAGCCTGATTTAAAGCGAAGACCATAGGAGTTAAAGTGGCTTGTTTGAGACAGAGGATGGTCTACCAAGTACTAGCTGGAGATGAGATGTTAACTATTTTAACTGGAGCTTGGATTGAGTTTAATTAACCTCTCTTAATCCCGATTTGTTAATTAGAGATTCAGCACGTACGCTTCTATATGCAAACATTATCCTAATCTTGAAGCATAAATGTTATCATAATGGCGAACTGATTTATGGTCAAAGAAATGTTTACTGCACCTTGTTGATCAGTTCTGTCCTTGTAATCTGATGCCACATACTTTTTGCTTGGCTCTTTCAGGTCTTGATGCTCGCTGATGGGGACACGGAGAGTTTCCTGTGCCAGCGCCTGCCCGTCCTCTCCTCCATGTCGCAGCTGCGCGGTGTAGCCACAGCCTACGTCTGTCAGGACTTCACGTGCTCTCTGCCCGTCACCGACCCACAGGAGCTCCGCCGGTTACTCCTGGACGGAACTAGGGCTGAACGATTATGGAAAATAATCTAATTGCGATTTTTTGCCCCAATATTGCGATTGCGATGCGATATGCGATTATTTTTTAAGGTCTTTGTCTTCTGTATTATTAAACAAAGACAAGCAATACATCATATAGTATGGCCAATACTATATTACATTAAGTTTAAACTGTTCTTTCACCGCTGTCTCGGTGGAGTTTAATAAACTCGGCCGTCTGCTTCTTGCTATCTAAAATATAACCAGACACTGGTGTAAATTCTCGACTGTCTCATACTTCTGTTTAATAAGTTTTCTGTTTGACGTTTAGTCAGCTGTGTGAAAACCAAGGAGGAACCCACCCGGGGGATTAATAAAGTTTTATTTTATCTAATCTAATAACTTTAATCTCAGCCAAACCGATTTACTCACGAACAAACAAAACACTGAAAAAAGCCCAACAATAACATTTTTAGGTTGTCTAAGTGACTTATATATTACGTTTAACCCGAGCAGCGAAACTCCGCGGTGATCTGAAAATGATGTGCCGGGAGTTGTGCCGTTCTCGGCCGCATCAGTAACCCTCGAGCTCCCGGCTAGCTGTCGAGCTGGTGGGTAGCAGACGCCTCTGAAAACGTCGAAGCACTTTTGCAAATATGGGATATCTTGATAAACCGAGCAGATATTTGATGTTTACACAACTACTTTCTCGCCTGAAAATATGTTAAAAGTTTATTTTGTTAGAAAGATTAGTATGAGTAATTTTAAAACTTAGTAGCGGCCGCCATTGCTGGAAACTGGAGTTTGGCTGGGCCGCGCTATGAATTCTGGGATATGGTAGTAATTTGGACAGCCTTCGGCGCGTCGCTGTGACGTAATCGGTCTACAAATGCGGCCTCAGGAGGATGCAGCCCATGAATTGTATAATATAATCGCAGTATAATCGCAGCCTTTGCGGTTAGAAAATTGCACTTGATCATGTCGCGATATTATCGCAAATGCGATATATCGTTCAGCCCTAGACGGAACTACAAACACGCAGATAGAATGACAGCTGAATAAACTGACCGAGCATGTTATCCTCAAAAACTGCTCTTCTAAGACCTGCAGCTCAAGCCTAGTTCTTTTTTTGTTGGATGTGGCTAGTGAGTCCGGCTTTGCCATCACTGGATGGCGGTGCTTTAGCAGCTGATGTTGGTAGGGGTAGGGCTAAGGAATCTTGTTAGAGATTTTCTACATTATACATTATAACCAAATCTCTATAATACAATATAATCAAGTGTGCCTTATATTCTAACCAAGTATGCCTTATATTTTCTTGTGTTCATATATTTTCACATAACCAAGCCTATTGTTGAAGAATCACCTAACCAAGTCTATTGTTAAAGGAAAACATGATGCATTCCTTACCTCAGTGTCTGAGATGTTTGACAAGCATGATATACTTCTGTATTCTTATCCCAGTGTGTGAAAGATCAGATAAGCTGATTTAATGTTTAACCTCTTCCCTGACAGTTAAAAGAGGAAGTACTATGTAACCCATTTTTGCCTTATAAATAAAGCAAGCAGCCTGTGCTCGTTGTGTGTGTCTTCTCAGAGAGACATTCACCCGTGCGCACGTTTTCTAATTACACTCTGAGTCGGTCTGCAGTTGTCTCATTTCTCTTACTTGTGTTTGAACAAATGTCTACCCTTGACAAATCTTGAGGGTGTCGTCCTGCTAGCCATTCCACATCTGTTACTCCAGCCTGTTCTTTATCAGCAATACCAGGTATTACCTCAAATATCAGCTCCAGGTTTTAATTCAAATCAATGTGTAGAAATGCTCAGATGAGCTAAGCAACAGTGGCAATCTGAAAAACCTGTAGCAACTTTGCAAAAAGTTGTAGCTTTACCGTTACCCCAGAAGATCCCTAATAGAGGATAAACTGAGAGCCCTTTAAATGAACTGGGCCGATAACATTTTGCAGAGGGACCTCTCCGGCATGCGTTCCAGCTCCTGTGTTCACGACACACGGATTTGACAGAGGAGACCTGCCTGGCGGCGGTTGATTTGTGTGTAACCGTGTACATACATTTTAAAAACCATTGCATATGATGCTTTTATCTGTGAGGAGCGAGTCTACTGAAACTGTTGCACAAAAGATCCGCCTTGTGAATGTTGTCTTTACCTTTAGACATCATAAAAAAACAGAGCATGTATATTCACAACCCCCGAATAATAAATCTATTTCTCCTACAAGCAGTGGGTGTTTGATTTTTGGATTGATGCTTCTGTTTTGTTTGAATGTGCTGCGTTATGTAATGCAGCTATAAAGGTGCCCAGAATAAGTGTCATTTTTGTGGTGTTCGTTTTTGTCTGTGACGTCCAAGATGGGGAAATTCCATGAAGGAGTGAGTGAGTCTGTCCCAGCAGCGTTTTTCTTCTCTGTACTATAAATACTCGTACAGAGAGAAGCCGTCAGTTGTGTATTCTCTTGCTGTCTGTTTCCCGCTGTAGGCTGGGCCAATGTAATGTAAACATTGTGTGAAACACTTGGGAGTGTGTGTATTACTGCGTGTGTTTTAGGGAGACACAGATGGACCGCCGATGTCGAGGCAGGCAAGTCTCTGAGGGTCGTCCTCTGGGCTGCGGAAGCAAAGCGAGAAGAAAAAGACGAGAGGAGAAATGCAAAGTTTCCGCAATGGTGGCGGCAGATTCGTGTCCTTCACCTCGCATCCACCGCTGTCCTTTAACAACACGCAGACCATCTGCACTTGTTTACTTTTGTCTCTGTACTTTTGTCAGCCAAGTCTCCGCCCTCCCCTCCTTTTTTTCGTGTCACCTTAAGATTGAGGAGGGATCATATTGGCAGACGGCTGCTTCTGTGGAAGAAGAAGTAGCCAAGAGGAAAACAAGGCTGTGGGGAGGAAGAACATGAGGCAGAGGGAGAGAGATTTGAATGAAATGTCCCAGCATCACTTTTCTTAACTTATCAGATTGTGAGCGGTTGTTCTTTCTGTCTGTTGAAACATTTGGATGCTCCTTTTCTTGTATTTCCACACCGCTCTCTCTCGCTTGCTTCCTTCTCCTCCCTTTCCTCTCATCTTCTCCCAGGATTGGACCCCTCTGTCTTGGTGGCATATACACACTGGCCATTCCACTGCTGTGCCATTGGCATTGAAAGCATGTTGGAGCCTCTGTCTCATTTATTGAATCCTAGTCTACAAGCACACACAGTCCCCCTCCTTCCATCACTCCTCTCATTATTGTTCTCCACTAATTGTTTTGATGAGCTGCACAAGCTAAATTTTAATTAGCACTGAGATTAGTGTTTGACCCCAGCTAACCTGACGGCCCGCTAATTATGAAGTTCAAAATTCAAATTCAAATTCAAATTTTTTATTTGTCACGTACACAGTCATACACAGTACGATATGCAGTGAAATGCTTGGACAACTGCTCGTGACCTAAAGAAAACAAAAAAGGAAAGGCTATGAATAAGATAGGAAATAAATATGAAAAATTAAAAAAGGGTAAATTTAACTAGGAAGGAATAAAATATAAATTAAGGTTAAAAATGAAATAACTGTACAACACAAATTAGAATGAAGGGTAAATTTAACTGGGAAGAATAAGATAAAATATATAAATTCAAGTTGAAAATAAAATAACTGTACAACAAAATACACAATATAGAACTATATAAGAATGTATGAAGAAATCTAAATATAAATAAATATATACACAATAACAGCAGCTGTACAAGTATTAACCGGAAATGAAGAATATAGTGACCAGTGTTGTGCAAAACCAAAGTCCAGAAAGTCCAGTGTGTGTGTAAGAACCATATGTGTGGGTCAGTACTGTGTGGTGGTGTGATTGAGAGACCGTATCGCCTGCGGGAAGAAGCTCCTCCTCAGTCTCTCTGTGTTGGTCTTCAGGGAGCGGAATCGCTTTCCTGACCTCAGCAGAGAGAACAGTCTGTTGTTGGGATGGCTGAGGTCCTTCACCATCTTCCTGGCCTTGGTCCAGCACCGCCTGCTGTAGATTGAGTGCAGGTCAGGGAGCTCGGAGCGGATGGTGCGCTCAGCTGACCGCACAACCCTCTGTAGAGCTCGTCTGTCCTGCATGGTGCTGTTCCCGAACCAGGTTAAGATGTTTCCCGCCAGGATGCTCTCTATGGTGCAGGAGTAAAAGTTCCTGAGCACCTTGGAGGGCAGTTGGAAGTCTCTCAAGCGTCTGAGGTGGTAGAGACGCTGTCGGGCCTTTTTCACCACGGTGCTGATGTGACAGGACCATGACAGGTCCTGCGTGATGTGAACTCCGAGGTATTTGAAGCTGTCCACTCTCTCCACTGGGCACTCGTTGATGACGGGGGTCTGGTAGTTCCTCTCCTGCTTAGTGCTGAAGTCCACTATCAGCTCCTTTGTCTTACTGACGTTTAGAAGGAGGTTGTTCCTCTGGCACCAGTTCTCCAGATTCCTAATCTCCTTCAGGTAGGCCGTCTCGTTGTTATCAGAGATCAGGCCCACCACGACGGTGTCGTCAGCAAACTTGATGATGGTGGTGGAGCTGGTAGTGGCCACACAGTCATATGTGTACAAAGAGTACAGCAGGGGGCTCAGAACACACCCCTGGGGGGCTCCAGTGCTGAGAGTGGTGGAGGCTGAGACATGTCCGCCCATCCTTACTGCCTGTGGTCTGCCAGTTAGGAAGTTGGAGATCCACTGACACATAGATGAGCTGAGTCCCAGATGCTCCAGCTTGGTGGTGAGTGTGGAGGGAATTATGGTGTTAAATGCAGAGCTGTAGTCTATGAAGAGCATTTTAACATAATTCCCCCTTCTAGTGTCCAAGTGAGTGAGTGATGTGTGGAGGAGATGAGAGATGGCATCGTCTGTGGAACGATTTGGACGGTAAGCGAACTGTAGTGGGTCCAGTGTGTCTGGTAGTGAAGAAATGATGAAGTCTCTGACCAGGCGTTCAAAGCACTTCATCACTACTGAGGTGAGGGCTACAGGGCGATAGTCATTGAGAGAAGCAGGGTGGGGTTTCTTCGGGACAGGAACAATGATGGACTCTTTGAAGCATGTGGGGATCACCGACTGAGATAAAGAGATGTTGAATATCTCAGTGAACACAGGAGCTAGCTGGTATGCGCAGTCTCTTAGGATACGACCTGGGATGCCGTCTGGTCCTGCTGCTTTCCTGGTGTTCACTCTCTTGAAGGCTCTCCTTACTTCATGCTCGGAGATGACGAGCACGTTTCCGGTGCTGGCAGTATCTTCCTGTCTGCAGCCGTTAGCGCCGCTAACACTAGCATTGTTGGAGACCTTAGCTGCAGCCTCGAAGCGAGCATAGAAAGTGTTCAGCTCGTCTGCCAGAGTCACGGCCGCGTTCGTCATACCGGTTGTTGGTGCTTTATAGTCCGTTATTGTCCTTAGTCCCCGCCACAGGCTCCTAGAGTCACTCTGTTGGAGTTGTGACTCTAGTTTCCTCCCGTAGCGCTGCTTCGCCTCTTTCACCACCCTCCGCACGTTATATGACGCGGCTTTGTACAGGTCCATGTCCCCCGTCATGAGTCCCGTGTTGTAGGCAGCGGTGCGGGATCTCAGAGCGTCGCGGATGGTTTTATCCACCCACGGCTTCTGGTTGGGAAACGTTGTGATAGTCTTTGTCTCCACGGTATCATCCGCTAGTTTCCCGATGAATCCCACAACCGCTTCCGTAAACACGTTGACGTCATCGTCGGAGCTGTTTCTGAACATGCCCCAGTCTGCGTCATCGAGTGCGTCCTGTAACGCGGCCACCGATTGATCCGTCCAGCGCGCGACCTTCCTCTGAACCGGAACTTCCTGTTTCAGCCTTTGTTGTAATCTGCATGCCTCAGATCTTAGTCATGATATGAATGATAAACTTGTACATTTTGAGCAGCACCTTTGTAGAAAGAGGCTAAATGGAGTGCATACGCAAAAGGCATGACACAGTAATACAGCTGTGCACATAAAGGAAGAGATGTTTTAATAAGGTTTTTGTTAATCGTTTTTTTGAAAGATATTTTACTCATTTTTAAATAAAAATACTTAATCTGCACTTTTTAATTAAATTTTAATTTAATTTCTATAATATATCACAATTTATGAGATTTAGTTTCAAATCCACAAAAAAAGAAGACTGGTTTCTAAGTCTGCACATACAGAGGGAGGAAACAATTATGTGATCACCTGCTGAATTTGTTAACTTGCTCAGTCACAAAGAAATGAACAGTCTCTAATTTTTATGACAGTTTCATTTTAATAGAGAGAAAGAGAAAGAATATTGACCAAAAATCCAGAAGGAAAAACACATTACATAAAGGTTATGACACAAAGAGCTCCATTCCCACAGTCAAGCACGGAGCTGGAATAACATCTAAAGTCGGGGCTGTTTTTCCACCAAGGGTACGACAACTTCACCGCATTAAGGGGCCAATGGACCAGCATGTGGCGTAAAATCTAAAGATGGGTCTTCTAACATGACTAAAGAAGAAGCCCATTAAAGTTATAGAGTAGGCTAGCCAGTGTCCACACCTCAATCCTATAGAAAATCTTTGGAGGGAGCTTCAAGTTGCTAAGTGATAGCCATGAAAGGATTTAAAGTTTCTGTAAAGAGGAGTTAGCCAAAATCTCACCTGAAATGAATGCACACCTGGTGGTCAACCTCAAGAAATGTCTTCCTGCTCTGCATGCCAACAATGGTTTTTCCAACAAAAATGTTCACGCGATGTCATGCACATTGCTCAAAAGTTGCATGCTGTTTTGGCCATGATACAGCCACCAGTTGCTAGCTTAAAATGCATATTCCTCGACTGTTTGGCAGTGGTTCTTGTAGGCTTCCTAGAGTCTCTCACTGCAGCAAAAACCTCCTAGTCCTTATCTAGTCAAGTCATCTTTATTTATATAGCACATTTAAAAGACATCAAGTGTCGGCCAAAGTGCTGAACAGAGGGATAATATAATTAAAAAGAGTTAAAATAGATAAGATGAAAACATTATAAGACATCCATGTATGTTTGTAAAAAATATGTGTACATGCAAATATGCACATACATGTACAAAAATGTACACATTCACACATAAGCACACATACGTGAACATAAAATACATGTATACGTATATACACATTTCCACAGTTGCCTGTAGATGTTCATGTTTATCTGTAAATAATTGCTAACAACTAGCCTAGCAACAGTAAAAATCTGAGCTAGCAAAGGGCTACAAAAAGGTTTGTAGGACTGGGGCTCACATTGTTGCCATGATTGTCGCACATCCAAAATGACAGATAAGTTAACGTCATGTGGTTAGCGGTTGCATGTCTGCAACCACTTAATAAAAGGGTCGAGCTGCATTGTGGAACAATTTAAAATTGAGTGTTTTATTGGTATGTTTTTTAACCAAATGCTATATAAAGAGAGTTGTAATAATCAAGAGGGAAAGCAGTGAACCTGTAAATATTTTTAACCAGTCTAGCCTCCTAAAAGGTTTATTAGAGCAGGTGACATGCCTCTCCACTGATAAAAGCTGATAAAAGTTTGGATATGAACATGAAGATGGTAAGACCAAGCAGAGCTGAAACCATCTCAAAGATCCTGTTGGAAAATATGATGATGTACATTGCTGCCATAGTTGCGTTTCCTGTTTTGAATGCGATTTGCATTTTCCAAATGTTTAGAGAGAATTGATGTATATCCTACATTTTGTGTGGGTTGGATGTAAACAATGAAGTGAAGCTAAAATTATAGAGCTGTATTTGTCTTGTTATATAATTCCTTATTATTTAGCGTGCATGTGTTTCGTGACTCCGTTCTGGTTTTTGAACGGACATTAAGTGTGTGGAACGATCTGTGTTTTAGATGAAAGCAAGTGTCTGTAAAACAAGGCTCTCTAAGGTTATGTGTGTCTGTGTGTGTGTGCGTGTGCTGTTGTCCTTGCTATCAGACATGGCTGCTGTGTTTCAGTCTGTGTTATAATGAGGCCACAGGGGGCCGGGAACAGCAACACACCAACTTGGAGGAAAGGAGGAACATTCAGCAGAGGGGGAGGTGTTGCGTACTTTCTGTCACCCAGCTCACGAGTCTTAAGGTTTTCTCTCCACTCCTGATGTGTTCTTACAGGACATTTCATTTCTCAAACTGTTTAAGATGCTTTGTTTAAAAGGAAAAGAAAAATCTTTGAGAAAAAACTTTCTTTTTAATAAAAATAAAAATGTTGTTGTCACTTGTAAATAATTAGATACGTGCATTGTGTGTTTATGTGATTCTGTGAAAACACTTCAGATATCTGAAATATGGAATCAACACTGTAAATGTGTGTGTGTGTGTGTGTGTGTGTGTGTGTGTGTGTGTGTGTGTGTGTGTGTGTGTGTGTGTGTGTGTGTGTGTGTGTGAGAGAGAGAGACAGTCAAAACAGGTATCACAACACTGGAACTTGTCTGATAAGACCTAAACCTCCTGGAGAAAATCAGTACCGCTTATCAGCCCAGGCTGGTACTTTGTTGATTACACAAAGCAAAAATAGAGTTAAACTGGGAGAGCGGGGTCCCAAGGATTCAAACGAGCTGATGCACCATTATTTCACACTACAAGGGAAGTTGCTGAGGTGCTAAGGTTGAGCAGGTAGGGGGGCTATAGCTCAGGCAGCAGGCGGAGCAGGTCATTTACTAACCTGGAAGGTTGGTGTTTTGATTCCGAGCTGCTCCAGTCTGTTTGCCAGAGTATCCTGATGCAAAAGGTGTCTTTGTACAAAATACTGAGCCCTGAGTTGCTTAATGTGTTCTCATTGGAGTATGAATGTAGAAAAGCACTATATAAGAACCAGATCATGTGCCAAGTGAGGTGGACTTGAAAGTTAATGTTTTTTAACTAATAAAGCTAATACAAAAGATTTTAACGCATTATTAAATTAACATCAACGACAAGCCTTAGCTGCCTTACGTTTGACTCTAAACTACTTTGGTGTAGAATGGAGTTCATGGTTGACACAATGTATAAAGGAACCCCCAGATTCTTTGGCTGCAAAACAAGCCCGAATCGTTATACTTCCACCACCGTGCTTTACGGCTGGTATGTGGTGTTTGGTTTGCACCTAACCTGGTCCTGTGCATGATAGTGACTTATCGCCCCTTTGATCTTGTTGGTCTAAAGAACATTGTTGAAGTTTTGTCATTTGTCCTGCCATATTCTTTAAAACCCTTGGAGATCCCTAAGGACATTTATTGTCTTTTTCATTTTTAGTTTTAAACCATCTTCACTGTGTTGAGTGGATTAAAGCCAAATTTGTCAAAGAATGTTTTTTTTACTTATTTTTTTTAATTGTGGTGTCAATTCATTAAATCAGCCTAAAATGGCTAAGTTACAGCAATCCATCCACATTAGTCCCTTTGGACAAAAATGTCCACATTGAAACCCATTATAAACGCTATTTTTCACGCCAGAAAATTTACGGTCAAATCGATCGTCAGGTTTCAAGCTTAGGTTTTGTTTTGGACTACAGGCCTTAGAGTTGTAATTTTTTTATTTGTCCACCGGGTGGCGCCCTTGCTCCACATGTGACGCCTGCTGGAACATACACATGTTTGTGTATGTTCTCCAGCGGCCTGCTCGAGACAGATACCCGGAAAAGGCACACTAATTTCCCGCGTAGCACAGCAGGTTGGCCCGCTGCTCGTTCCGGAACATTTTCTGCCCTTAGGTTCGTTTGATTTTTTTTTTTTTTTTTTTAATCAACAGGAAATGACGTATTTGTTTTCACGTGGTAGCGGAAGTGTGTGCTGCAGACACGGGAACCGAACCATATGCTCCGGCGCTGCGCGAAACACACCCGCGGCAGAGGCACTCCTCCCCGGGGGAGCAGGAGCAGCAGCGCCGCCTGGGGACATTTTTGGCTTCTGGAAAAAAAATTAAAACCGGATCGAAATTAATGTTCGTGCCAATCTTTTGTCCATCTAAAGGCCTAATTATAATAACAATAAAATATTACTTCAAATGTTTTTTTTGGAAAATATTTTATGTTTTATGTTTTATGTTTTTGGGGCAAAAAAAGCAGTGTGCTCATGTGACGAAACCGGGATATAAAGGGTTAAAATCCGCGAAATGTAATTAAAACTTGACATGAATATTTCAGGGAGAAGTAGTTTTAAAAGACTGACCAATTTAAAGTGAAAAAAAAAAATTAATATTTAATATTTTTATTGCACTTTTTGGGCGTGGTCGATAGTGTGCATTTTATGAAATGCGCTCCTGGAAAAAAAATAAAAGGCGATCGAAATGACTCTTGGTGCCAATCTTTAGTCCATCTAAAGGCCTAATTATAATAACAATCAAATATTACTTCAAATGTTTTTTTTTTAAATATTGAGTTTTTTTGTTTTTGGGGGCTAAAAAAACAGGGCGCTCATGAAGTAAAACTGGGATTTAAAGGGTTAAAACAACGAAAATATAATTAAAACTTTATATGAATATTTCAGGGAGAAGTAGTTTTAAAAGACTGACCAATTTAAAGTGGAAAAAAATATTAATATATAATATTTTTAT
This sequence comes from Copadichromis virginalis, assembly GCF_057382275.1. Lineage (NCBI taxonomy): Eukaryota > Metazoa > Chordata > Actinopteri > Cichliformes > Cichlidae > Copadichromis > Copadichromis virginalis. The sequence continues at coordinate 10,026,909 of NC_140620.1, forward strand.
TGCACTTTTTGGGGAATGGACATTTATGTCCATTAGGGATCAAGGTGGATGTCTTTTTTAGGGATCTCCAAGGGTTTTAAAGAGAAAAAAAAACTTTCTCCTGGCAACACATCCAAAGCATTAGATGGATTGCTGCAGTCTTTGATTGTACTTAAATAAATGAACTTCATTTCAGTTCAATTCGGTTCAGTACTTCTTTGCTATTCCAGTTTCCATATTTGCTTCTAATTTTTCGTCTTTCAGTGCTGTCTGGATTTCCATGACTTCCTTTTGTTTGCAATTTCAGTTTCCTGGTTCACTTTTACATTTTCTGTCTTTGCTTCTTGGATTTCTTTTTTGGCCTCCTTGAGCTTTCTCTGGAATTCCATCAGTTCTTTTTTTGCGATTTCAGTTTGCATCTTTGCCTGTTTTTATTTCCTTGTCCTCTACTTCCAATTCAGTCTGCATTTCCATCAGTCCCATCTTTGCTTCTTTGGGTTTCAGTTCTGCTACCTCAGCTTGCAGTTGTGCAATTTCAGTTGCATGTTTTGCTGCTTCACTTGCTTTCACTTGCTTCTGGATCTCTTTTTTCTTCTCTCCCAGCACTCTCTAAACTTCTATCATTTGTTTCTTTGTCATTTCTGTTGCCTTCCCTACTGTTTCATTTTCCTCCTTTGCCTTCTGTATTTCCTCTTCCAGAGCTCACTGGACTTTTCAGTCCCTCATTTTCAGTTTTGCCTATTCAGTTGTCTTCTTTGCTGTTTCCTTTTCCCTCTTTGCTTACTGCATGTTTCCCCTTTCTAGTGCTCTCTGCCTTTCCCTCATTGCCATTTTTGCCTTTTCAGTTTCTTTGTTTGCCTTCTTCATTTTCTTTTTCTTCTCATCAAGAGCTCCCTGGAACGCCATCAATTGATTCAATGTATTTTCTGGCTCTTTCTTTGCTTCTTTGTTTTCCTTCATTTCTAAAGTTTTAGTGTGTGGAGCAGTGCTCACTAATCCTTTTGTAGAACTTTGGTTGTCCATTTCAGGATTTCAGAGAGGCTGTATGCAATAAAAAATAATCATACGATAATAACTTTATTTGTATAAAGTTTTTTAAACATAGTTACAAAGATCCTCAGATATAAAATATAAGCGTAGATGTCCCAAAAACAAACACGTCTTCCATATGTTCACACACACACACTTTCATACATTACATACTTGGAGAAATTTAAAGCTGCTGATGAACCTTTCTCTCAGCAGTCCAGCCAAACTTTGGATAACCCAGCTTCCTGTATTTCAGGTTAATTAGTTATTCTAAATTAGCCATAGGTTGAATGGGTGTCTGTATGGGAACTGTGTTTGTCCTGTAACAGACTGGTGACCTCTCCAGGCTGTAAATTTGATAAGTGGAAATGGTTGGATGGATGTTCTGCAATGATGAGTTAGTCTAGTCTAGTGATGAAGAAAGAGTTCTCTGTTCAAAATTCATCATCACTTGATCCAAAGTTCAAGAGGCAGGAGGATGAAAAACATTACATTCAAACACTGAGTTGTTGCCACAGTGTCACCTCCTTTACCTTTCTGTATCTGCTCCTCCTTGCTTTCTCAGTTTGACATTTTAGCTAACTTATGTGCATGACAGAATTGTGTAGGCAGGAGTGTTGGATCATGGCTCAGACTATATCAGAGGCAACAGCATGTCAAAAGCAGTCATGGGCAGCAGAGTGCATCCAGCCAGACACTGTCAGGCCAACTGATGGCTGGGTTGGAGGTGGAGGGATAATAGAGTCATGGACACAGCCTAGATGGGAAACAACATACTTGATTTTGACATTTCAGCACAAACAGCATGCATCCATGTATTTTTGGTTATTTATGGTGTCACACAGTTTGTTTGTTTTTTCCCAGAATGTATGAATTTCCTTTAAACGTGAGAACACAGAACACAACATCTGTTGCAGCACCTAGCTTCTCTTAATAGCAGTGTCACTACTGATGTTGATATGTCAGTGCTGATATTATAGCAATGAAAACTTTGTTACACATTGGTAAGACAAAAGCCAGCCATCATTGTCATTCCCGTATTCATTTGTGTACAACCAAAACAACTTGGACCGCCCATAAAGGGAACAACTGTTAGGATCTGCTGAAAGGTAGATTATCCAAGTCGATGTGATAAATCATTTCCACCAAAAATTACTCGTGCAGTTAGTTCTGCTTTGGTGTCTTTCAAGATCAAACCTGCTATTCAACAGGTTTACGAGCAGAAGTTCAGGTAATTTCCATTATAACTGAATTATGGTGGGCAGAATCCATGGGCTCCATCTTCCAATAATGAGCAAATTTCTTACCTAGACACTAGCATTAATGGTCCCAGCTTTGGGCCCACCATTTCTGTGGTGCCATGCTGGTACCACCAGTTATTTTATATATGGAAATACATGGAACTGACACCACATCTGTAGAAACAGTCTACAAGTATGATGGAGTCACTGCATATCAGGCTAGTCCCACTTTGTAGTCAGCGTTTCAGGTTTTGTGCCCCCTCAGACCACTGTCTCCAAGAATTTAGCATGGTTAGTCCGAGCACCCCACAAGCCTCGGAGAGGTAGAAGTGTGCCAGATCCACCAAGTGTCATTCTCTATCTCTGGGGCTGCGTTAAGTCAACGCAAACTCATGGTAACACCACAGAAGTGCTTTACAAAAACTGGAAATAGTAAATAAATTATTAAGGTGCAATGGAGGACGAAGCCATGTTAAGATTTGCAGCTTAGCTCAGCAAACCATAGTGTGTCTGTGTGTGTTTTGGGGTAACGGACTGGTTCTCATAAAGCCGTGTAAGTTCTCAGTTAGTCAGGTCATTGCGGTCTAAATCTTCTTATATGGTGCATTTCCACTCCAAGTACTTAAAGTGCTTAATGCAACATGGCTCATTCACCCATTCATACAAGCACTTTTTTCTTAGTGCTTATATGAACATTCACACTGAACTTGGAGTTAGTATCTTGCCAAAGAATATTTAGGATGCAGACTGAAAAACCAGGGATCAAACCACAAACCTTCTGATTAATAGATGGCTTGCTCTGCCTCCGTACCCAACAGTTAAGTCTGTAGGCTACTGCTAGACCGTCATGTTGGATGAAGGGTGGAGAGAACAAACTACACGAGAGAACAAACTACACCTACCTGGTCACAGGTAGAGAGAAAGCGAGTGTACCATGAGGTCTTGCACTGCAAAGTTTTTATCAAGAAGTTTGGCTGGCAGCTCAGCTGAAAGACCAGAGGTTAACGGCTACCAGCCTGACGGTGTTGTTTGTGTTGTTCCTACATCACTACAAAAATCCAGGCTCAACAATGCCCATTTTTGCAATGTCAAGCTTTAGAATGTGGAGGAAAAAGAAAAGAAAAGCTTTTATTTATATAATCTCTCTTCTGGAACAAATGGTAATCATCCCAGGTGTTTTCTTTATTCATTATCCATTTATACAATGTATAAATAATACTATTATCAACTTAGGTTTGTGGTTAGCCAAATTTAGGTTACTCACATTGGTTTGGTAGTGGTAGCTTTCAATAGCATTAGCTAACTTCTTTGCTAACGCTAACTGATTGCTCAGAAAATGTGGGTGGTCAGTTGAAATGCTAATTCTGGACCAACACTGTTGTGATGATGTCGGAACAACACAGACAGAAGAATATCAGACTGCATGCACAGGATACGCAGAAAGATACTACAGGAAGTAGAAAACTGAGATAAACGTGCCGGCAAAAGTTGAATGAAGAAACACCAGCAAAGTGTACCAAACCAAGAGCGTTGCAGGAGAAGCGCCTACCTGTATAGTTAAAATGCACTTATGCAAACAGTGTAAACTATATATAGACACATGGTGCCTATGCTCTTTTACTCTTTTAACATTCTGACATTCCCTCAGGACTCTCCAAAAACCAGCAGGTTCCTGTTTCCAGCTGGAACCTTGGCAACTGCAGTGGGAACGCTCACAGTTATTGGTACAGTTTCAACGTCCTCTTTAAATGCTGACATTATTGTTCTATTACAAATAATTGCACAGACCTGGCATGTACAGCTTTTATGGTTTCAAGATTCCCTAACTCCATCATTTTTAATTGGCTGGATCAGCACTGGTGGGTCTACAATCCATTTAAAAAGGAATTAAAATATTTCAGTTTTTGTACATTTTGACTTTGACCACATATAGATGTTTTATTGTTGTACCTTAGATTATTATGGTTGGAGTGCTGGGCAGAACACTGACTGTCGTCTTTGTGAGGTGTGAAATTCAGTAACTTGTTTTATTGTTCCCATTCAGTCACTTTGTGTGAATGTTATCACTGCCCTTCTGTTGTTGTGTTGCCTTTTCCAGCTGCTACAGTGCACTATAAAGCTGCCCAGTGGACATAAAGCACGGCTCCAGGCGAGATATCATTAAAGAATGTGAGCAAAGATTCCCTTTCCCTCATGACAGCAAGAAAAACAAATCTTTTTGAGTTTCTACACCAGTCTATAATTTATCTCATGAAACCCCATGTTTCTCAGACAGGGTTCTCCAATGGAAACCTGTTAATGCCTGGAAAAAAGACAATTAATATAAAATATTATTAATAACTTTAATTTATTTGTCTACTTTTACTCATGAAAAAGTTGCCATATGTCAGTGTCATATAACCACCCTAGCTGATATAACCAACATCTGATTAACTTCTTCTGCAGACTGAAAAAGTCTTTCATCGGTCTTCTTGATTAATATGCTTTCATTGAATGTAGGAGCAGCAGAACACATAATCAACCAGTCATCATTCAGACAGAACATGCAAGAGCTGTGAGCAATGAAACTCCTAAATCCATTCTGTTATTATGGGAACGCCTTTGTTTTTCTTCTCAATTACAGACCTACCCTAATTCTTCAGAGCACAGATTCAACAAAGCGCTAATCTCAGAGATTTTGGTCCATGTTGACATGATGGCATCACAAAGTTCCAGCAGATCCATGATGCGACTCTCCCATTCCACCTGATCCCAAAAACTGGATTGACAAGCGGTGACTTTGCAGGCCACATGACAATGATTTCAAGAAAAAGGTCTGAGGTGATTTGAGTTCTGTGACGTTGCATACTGCTGGAGGCAGCCATCAGAACATGGGTACAATGTGATTATAAAGGGACGGACATATTCAACAATACTCAGGTCGGCTGTGGTGTTTAAACACTGCTCAGCTGATAAGTCCAAAGTGTGCCAAAAAATATCCCTTTCTTGAATAATCAGGCTCCATCTTATCTTAAGACATCACAGTGCTGTATCACCCCAATAGAGCACTTTGCTCTTAGACTGCTGGCTTAGTTGCAGTTCTATGGATACTTAAAAGTAGAATGGGAGGCTGAGCCCTCAGTTTTCAGGCCCCACTTCTGTGGAGGCGGCTCCCAGTTTGGGTTCAGGAGACAGACAACCTCCTCTACTTTTAAAATGAGGCTAAAAACTTTTCTTTTTGATAAAGCATGTAGTCAGGGCTGAAGAAGGTGACCCTGAACCCCCCCTTAGTTATGCTGCAATAATCCTAGGGATCTTCCATGATGCACATATTTTTTCTTCTTCACTCACCTCCTTTCATTCACTGTGTGTTTATACACCATCTGCATTTAATCATTAGTTATTATTCATTTCAGGCTCTCTTTCACGGTGTGTCTGTTGTCCTGTGTTCATCACCTCACCTCCAACCACACACAGCAGATTGCTGCCAGGGGTTACTTCCTATTATTTTGTTTATTAATAGGAGGTCATCTGATTGTTGGAGTTTCTCTGTATTATTGTAGCATCTTTACCTTACAATGTAAAGCATTTAAGATGACTTTTGTTATTATTTGGCCCTATGTTGAACCCATGAACCAAATGTTATTGAATTTTATTGTTTGATTTACTGTTGCCTTCCTATCAGCTTGAAGCAGTCTGGTCATTCTCCTCTGACCCCTGGCATCAACAACGCATTTCAGCCCAGAAAACTGTTACTCACTGCACATTTTCTCTTTTTCAGTCCATCCTCTTTAAAGCTACTGATGTTTGTGTGGGTAAATCCCAGCAGATCACGGGTTTCTGAAATACTGAGATCAGCATGTCTGACACCAACAACCTCGCCACAGTCACTTAAATCACCTTTCTTCCTCATTCTGATGCTCATTTTGAATTTCAGTCTTGACCATGTTTGCATTGCTAAATGTACTAAGTAAGCAGCCTTGTGATTGGGTGATTGGGTAATTAGATATGTGCGCTAACAAGCAGTTGAGCAGTTGTGTTAATTTATTAATTTTTAAGTGCTGACTGTTTCTTAAACACCACATAGGAGCAGTTCCACAGTAGATAGTGTGACAGTGGGCCCCAGTGGGCCCAACCACCACAGTAGATATGGTGGGTGGGCCTGAGATGGCTAAATTCTCCTCAGCTCATTTGTCTGGACAAAGCCTGTTGCTTGTTTGCATGCCCATTGATGCAAGGCCTGCTGTGCAATCACAGTCAGACAAGTTCAGTTAGAGCTGCTGCTGATTAGAGTTTGCTCTTTTTGAAAACCCATTTTATTAAAGAGACTTTAAATTACTGAAAGTTGACCGCATTTAACTTGAATGCACTAAATGATCCTTTTTTACTCATCACGTGGCTAAGCACACTAAACTCCAGCCATATATAGGGTTAACCCAGGTTTTAATTCACTTTTTGTTGTAAAAGGACAATAAAAACAGTGCATATGCCAGCTTGTGGCTGCTGGTGGGCTGGTAGACAAAGAGTGCAAGAGAAACCAGAGAGAACAAATCGACATTTATTCATTACAACAGAGCAAACTCGTGCTCTCCATCTCCCTCTCACCTGCTCCGCTGTAAATTTATCATGAGGTACCAGGCCTGGTTTGTGCGGCGTGTAGGGAGGTAACTAGAGCGATGGAGGCTAAGCGGGAACAGGACGACTAGTTCATCATGTTAGCCCAGTTAGATGAAAGTGGAAAGAAAGAGGTGCTCATTAAAGCCTCCGTGGTTTCCCATTGTCCTCTACAGTTCTGTCCTCTTTCCTCTTACTCAGTGTCAGGGTCTTGCGTCATACTTGGTAAGGGGGGGAAAAAAAATCAAACTGTTGCACAAGACAGTCTGGTAATTTTCTACTGCCTGCTGCTCATTTCGTCCTCCTAATTGGAATCACTGTCAGTGTACGGTAGGACCTGTCACTTTTGATGATGGTGTGTGATCATTATTGGCTTAAACCTGCCACAGACGAGGGGTCGGCTGAGCTGCTGTAAGCTGAGGTGAGGGGTCGTAAGGGGCTCATGATTTCTTTGTGTTGTCTATATCATATATACTGTCATGTTGCCATTTTTTTTGTTGCCTTCCCAAAAAGATCTCCCTTCCACATTCATGTAGTGCGTACACACACAAACTCAACTATCCCTGCTTGCCTTCTTTGTCTGCGGCCTTGACATTTGCACGACATTTGTTGACATTTGTGGACACATGTCACCAGGCTCTGGCCATCTGTTATCATGGGACCAGAACTGAAGGGAAATGCGATGTGGGACAGTGTGACGCTGGACACTTATGCTGCATTGTGGCTTTAAGGGGCAGTTTGTGACTTTGTAGCCCTGAGAAAGTCTAAGATTTTTTTCCAGATCTATTCCAGTGTTATGGAGTGGATGTGTCCAGGCTTGTAAAATTAAGAAGGGTCAAAAAATTCCAATTCCTCCAATGACCACTTGAGGATGACTCCAAAAGTTATTCAGTGGCAGGATATGCTGGATATTGCTCCCTGTGAGTTGGAGAGGAAGACTGCCCCAAATCAGGGAATTCATGTTGCTCGACATTTTATTTATGAGTGATAGGAAGATGGAGCTTTAGATAGACTGGCAGATTTGTGTGCCAGTAATCCAGGTGTTGAACAATGTCTCCAATATTTGACTTGGACGTCAGACACTGCAGGGAGCTCAAAGTAGAGCTGCTGTTCCTTTGTGTTAAAAGGAGCCAGTTGAGGTGCTTCGGGCATGGATGCAAGACTTTGGAGGTTTTCTGGGAAGAGAGCCAGAATGCTGAACAAAGAACGCTTATCAGGCGTAACATTATTAGGTGAAGTCAGTAGCACTGTTTATCTCTTTATCATGGTACCTGTTGGTGAGTGGCATATTAGAGAGCAAGTGAACTTTGTATCCTCAAAGTAGATGTGTTAGAAGCAGAAAAATGGGCAAGCGTAAGGATGCGAGCAATTTTGACAAGGGCCTATTGTGATGGCTAGATGACTGGGTCAGAGCATCTCCAAAAATGCAGTTCTTGTGCAGTTTTCTTGGCCTGCAGTTGTCAGTATCTATCAAAATTATACCAAGGAAGAAGGAGAGGTGAACCAATGGCATGGCCATGGATGGCCAAGGCTCACAGATTCATGTGCGGAGCGAAGGTTGGTCCGTGTATACACAGTGTATCACAATTTGTTGTGTTTTGGGGCTACATAGCCACAGACCAGTCAGGGTACCATTGCTGACCCTTGTCCACCACTGAAAATACCATCAGTGGGCACATGAGCTTTAGAAATAGACCACGGAGCAATGGAAGAAGGTGGTCTGGTCTGTTGACTTATGTTTTCTGTGGCCAGCTGCCAGGAAAACCTGGCACCAGAATGCACTATGGGAAGAAGACAAGCTGGCGAAGGTAGTGTGAACCTTTGCACAGTGTTCTGCTAGGAAACCTTGGGCCCTGCCATCCACGCGGGTGTTACTTTCACAAGTACCACCTACTTAAGTATTTTTGCAGACCATGTGCAACCTTTCATGGAAACAGTATTCTGTGATGGCAGTGGCCTCTTGTAGCAGGATAATGCGCCCTGCCACAAAGGACAAATGGTTCAGGAATGGTTAGAGGAGCACAGCACAGCAAATTACTCAATCCAAATCTCTATCTAATCTCAATCCAGTCTCAATACAAAATGAGCATCTGTGGAATGTGCTGGACAAAGAAGTCTGATCCATGGAGGCTCCAACTTACATGATCTGTTGCTGAGTCCATGCTTTGATGTGTCGAGGTTATTTTGGCTATACAGGTACACAAACAAGGTTTAGCTGGTTCAGTTTATTTAACAAAGAAATAGATAACTGTGTAATGTGTGTGTGTGTGTGTGTGTGTGTGTGTGTGTGTGTGTGTGTGTCCTGTCTGGCACTGTAGCAATCAGAATTATGTCTGAAGGCCAAGACAAATGCCCAACAGATTTACTTTCCCAAGTGGGCCTTTTGCAATACTGGTCCACTTGATTGTCATAGTTTATTTGATCTTTATTAGTTATTTTTATAAGTTATTGTAATCAGGCCAGACTGGACTCGGGGACGGGAAAGAAAAACAAGAAGAAAAGTTCAGAAGAAAGTTAACAGAAGGAGAGAGAAAGAAAAAGGAAAAGAGAGAGAGAGAGAAAACGCGATGAAAATCTGCTTCATCACCTTTTTTTTCTCTTTTTCCTTTCCCTGGATCACCTGTTGAGAAAGAAAAAAGAAAACAAGCAGAGGAAGACTAGAGCAATCGCATAAACAACATCACGATGATCTATGTGACTATAACAGTAAATACTAAATATTAAACATTATTGTGCAGCACGTAAGATCGACAGCGCACAGTGTGCTTTAAGGTCTCAAACTTAGTGTCAGTAAACAGTCACAGGCCTCAGGTACTTTTTAACGTTCTTAATCGCTTTCTTAGTTTATGTGATAATTCTGGAGTCACTTCTTCACCAAGTATGTGCGATGATTTTTTAGCATTTTTTTAATGACAAGATCCTATTGATCAGGGCCCTTGTCTCGTTGTCTGCTGCCTCAGATCAGAGTCCTTCTCCTGTGTGCTCAGCTGTCTTAGAGCAGTTTGATCCCGTCTCCCTTAATGACTTGACCGCGGTAGTTAGTGACCTAAGATCATCACACTGCCCCTCTGATTGTCTCCCCCGAGCTTGCTTAAAAGCACTTTTAATACTGTTGGGCCTTTTATCCTGAGATTAATTAATACGTCCCTTGCTACAGGCTGCGTCCCATCATGCTTTAAACAAGCTGTAGTTCAGCCTCTTCTTAAAAAACAAAACCTGGACCCAACTGTTCTGTCCAACTACAGGCCTATCTCAAAGCTTCCTTTTCTTTCTAAAGTCTTGGAGAAAGTGGTCTACCTACAGTTGCAGGCACACCTTGATTCTTATATGATCTCTGAAAAATTTCAATCTGGTTTTAAATCCCTACATAGCACTGAGACGGCACTTTTAAGGATTTTTAACGCTATTCTTTTAACTCTGGACTCTGGCAGCCCTGCTGCCCTTTTATTGTTGGACTTGTCAGCAGCTTTTGACACGGTCGACCATGACATCCTGTTATCACGGCTAGAATTTCATGCTGGCCTAAAAGGATCTGCCTTACAGTGGTTTCGGTCCTATCTGTCAGAAAGGTTTTTTTATGTCAGTATGGGCCCCCACAACTCCAAAATAGCCCCTCTTAAATACGGTGTACCTCAAGGCTCTATTTTGGATCCTGCTCTGTTCGCAGTCTATTTGTTGCCATTGGGCTCCATCTTCTCGCGGTACAGCATTTAATTTCATTGTTTTGCTGATGATTTGCAGATTTATCTACCTTTAAAAGCAGGGTCAGACCATCCCCAGCTCTTATTACGCTGCCTTGATGATGTCAAACAGTGGTTGTCATTAAATTTTTTAAAGCTAAATGAAAATAAAACCGAGGTTGTCATTTTTGGCAACTTTAATCATATCGACAGCATTCTGGGCCCCTTTCCTCGTATTGTAAAACACATGTAAAAAACCTCAGTGTCTATATTGATGGTTCTTTTAAATTGAATAAGCAGGTGAGTGCAGCAGTTCAGTCCTGTTTTTTTTAGTTAAGACAGCTAGCCAAGGTAAAGCCATACCTTCCGGCTAACGTCTTTGAGCGTGTTATTCACCTTTTTCTTACTTGCAGATTGGACTACTGCAATTCATTGTATTATGGTCTAGATCAGGCCACCATCCATCATCTTCAGATGGTTCAAAATGCAGCTGCTCGCCTGCTAACTGGTACCAAACGGAGAGAGCATATAACCCCACTTTTAGCTTCTTTACACTGGCTTCCTGTCTCCTACAGGATCCAATTTAAACTTTTACTTTTTGTTTTTAAGTCACTTAACGTGGTGTGGGGAGGTGTGGGGAGGCCACAGCCCCGTCCTCCAGGGCATGAAGCAGGTATGGAGGAGATCAAAACTCCAGACATCCAGTGGCCCCCAGAACACAAGAGACCAAGGAAGACCAACAGAGGGGCAGCCGCGCCACTGTCCCAGTAAGAGCTGAGGAGAGTCCCAGATGAGGGGTCACCCAGCAGCCGCGGAGCAGAAGCCAGGGGGGGGTTGCAGTGATGCGCCCGTGAGCTCTGCCGGCAGCCAGCTGCGTCTGAGTGACCGAGCCCCAGGCCGAGAGGCCGAGGGCACCCCACCCCCGAAGTGGCCCGAGCGAGCCCCAGGCTCCAGGCCCGATAAGCACCCACCAAGGAGTGAGCCGGTGTGTACCTGGACGCCCATCCCCAGACACAAAGAACCACCAACGCACCGATGTCTGAGGGCGTCTGCCACCGGATATGAACTTTTTTCAAGACAGTGAATCTTGAAACCAGAGAAAAAATAGAGAGTTTTAACTTGTTCCATTGGCAGATTTTTTCACTTATTTCAAGCTAAAATATTTATTAGAATTCAAATTTAGACAGAAACAAAGTGAATAATATTATTTTATTATCACGTTGATGCAGCACATGGTTCAGTTAGCTTTGTATAAACACGTGTTAGAAATGTTCTTCAATCAGCTCTTTTTACTCTCATTTCACAGCCAGTACTTTTTACTTTTACTTGAGTAAAGAAGTTGAAACAGTACTTGGAGTATTTTTAACAGTAGTACTTCTACTTCAGTACACACTGTGTGTACTTTTACCACCTGTGTCTGAGACCTCCTTCAGGGTCCACCTGAAGCTCTCAGTCTGCTGTGGAAAAAGGAAATCCAGGTGAGTTTCTCCTGATCACCTGAGGCCGTCATTACTGTGTGAACCCACACACCACTCCTCACTCCTCCCACCCGCTGCACACAGTCACTGAGTACAGACCGGCTGATTCCTGTAAAGGGAGAGGCAAGAAGAGGCGGAGCAACAGCTGAAAAACAAGAAGCCCAACGTCATTTTGCAGAAGTGAAAGTGTGAGAGAGCAGCAGCAGAGCTGCAGTCGAGTCCTGTTTGTCTCTAAAAGAAGATTCACTGGAGTCCATCAGGTTCCTCTCAGCAACAGTGGTGAGTGCAGCTGATCACACTTCCTGCTTCTACACAAATCTTCACTCTGTTCACTTCATCAGGGTCTAGAGCACCACCTCATTTCTCCATGGTGCCACTTAGGCTACGTCCACACTCGCCCGGATAGATTTGAAAACAGCGCTCTGCGTCCACACTAGTGTTTTCAGTCGTTTTCACAGAGTTGTGCGTCCACATTAAGACGGCTGAAAACGCTTACGTTCCAGTCCTGCGCATGCGTGAAACGCAAGATGATTCGACCGGTCTCATTTCTGTCTGCTGCTTATTCACTTTCCGGCTGTTTGAAACGTCGCAGCAGAGGTGGAGGAAAAGCACCGAGTTTTAAAATGGACTAACAATGAGGTGGAGTTGTTGCTGCGAGTAACACAAAAGTACAAAGTTGCAAAAGCGAGAGAGAAATAAAGAATTTGAAGAAAAGCTCTGTGGAGCATGTGCAGACTGATATTCATCTTTAATAGGACTGTCAAAACTGCAGCTGTATAATGCTCTCCACTATCTTTGTTTAATTGGTCACATGCCTGCATCACATGACTAACATGCATCATTGTTTTAGAAAGTCTCTGTTTTCACTGTTCACTGTGACACAAACGCACCGTCTCCAAATTATTTACTTTCCGGCTGTTTGAATCGTCGCAGCAGAGGTGAGCAGCGTGATAGGAGTGGATGTAGCTGTGGGTAATGAGAAAAGATGAAAAGAACGATTGATAACTTTTTCGTTAAGGCCGGTGCTCTGACACGGAGCCATCAACCTCTCAGTGTCTAACACTGGTCTGCAGACGGCATCAGATAATGAGCCACATTAGATGGACTCTGAGCCCACTGACAGTAAAAGGGTGAAGTGTAGACATTTGGAAGAGAGCGGCCTGACCAGTTTCTCTGACTATGATACTGTAAAGCTCACAACATGATGCATTTACTGTGGTGAGTGTGCAAAGACCATGGCAGGTGTTGTGCCAAGGTAGGGATCCCCAACAGGATCTGTTTCCCTGCGTCAGGAACATCGGCTGGGCAGGGAAAGCGGACCCAACGCACTCCGCCTCCATCACGACCAACTAGACGTGGAAGGAGTGATGTTTTAGTGACAACATGAAAGATGAGTGTGACCGTTCAGTTTGTGGGTTACAACAGAAAATGATACATTTATTGTTCTCGTGTGTTATCGGACGGGATCATTTTAACAAACCGAGGACATTTTCCTGATAATTATCTGTATCCTCCTGTAACTTTACTGTTTAAAGAGCTAAAACCTCCAACATTTCAGGATCAATAAGTCCTTATAAGACGTGTTTGTGAGCTAAAAATCAAGAATGTGGGATACTGTTTGTCTGTGTCAGCCAAACAACTTCACATCTTTGTAACGACTGTTAAAAAGATGTTCATCCTGTTGATCCTGTTCATCTGGACGCTGCACTGTACAGCAGACACGACGTTGTTCAGTTTGTGTTTCAGATGAACCAGTTTGTGTCTGAGTGTGTTGCTGGGTCTCCACCAGTTACTCTGACAACTGAAGGTTCAAGATTTTTATTTTGACATTTGCACACAGGACCAACAGTCCATGCACAGTGGAATACTTGTGCAGAGCTTTCCAAGTCAAATCACACTTTAACAATATAAAGACAGAAAAAGCAGAAGGATAGAAATGAAGTCCGGAGTAGGGTAGTCGTACTATTTTCTATATACAAAGAAAAAGAAGAAAATGTACAGAGAGTGTGTAGTTCTCTACCTCTTATCGCACTCACAGTGTTGCACATTTGTTCCACAGATCTGTTTCACAAGTCTGTTGTGAGTGTATTGCCCGATGGTCAGTGAACCGATGATACATTCAAAGTGAGGTTAAGTAGTGCTGTGTTATTTTAAGTGTTCAGTGTGTTTTTGTTTGCCGTCAGTCTGACAGTTGTGGGGAAGAAGCTGTTGAAGAATCGTGTTCTGTGTGTGATGCTGCTGTCCGCTCTGTTGTGTCTGAGATTGTATGTGCAGCTTTGTATGTGCAGGTCCATGGATGCAAGTGTTGTTCCCATAATCCTCTCTGCAGACTTTCTGACTCTGCAGAGCCTTCCTCTCTGTCTGTGTAGTGTTTCCATACCAGACAGTGATGCCTGCGGTGAGGATGCTGTCTATCAGTCCTCTGCAGGCCTGGGTGAGAGGGTGGTGGTTCATGCCAGCTTTCCTGAGCAGCCGAATGAAATAAAGCCTTTGCTGGGCTTTTTTCACAGTTGCTGTAGTGTTGAGAGTCCAGCTCAGGTCTGATGTAACCTGCAGTCCCAGGAATCTGTGGCTGTTTGCCCTCTCCACCTCCGTCCCTTTGACGATAAGAGGCTGCAGGGGAGGGAGATCTTCCAAAAGTGCAGTATTCATTCCTTGGTCCGTGTTGAGGATGAGGTGAAGAAGCTTCTGTGATGAGTAGAAACTTAAAGAAGTTCAGACGCTTTTCTCTCCAAGCTCCTCAGACTACTGACGCTTGTTTCTCTCTTTGTAAAATGAAATTTAAAGTGAACTTTGAATCAAATGTTTCTCTTCTTTCTCCCTCAGAGTGCAGACATGTCTGCTGCCAGCAATCTGCGATCTGAAGATCAGTTTCTGTGCTCCATCTGTCTGGATGTGTTCACTGATCCAGTCACTACATCATGTGGACACAACTTCTGCAAAACCTGCATCAGTCAGCACTGGGACATGAATGTCATCTGTCAGTGTCCCATGTGTAAAGAGACTTTCTACACTCGACCTCAGCTGAGGGTCAACACCTTCATCTCTGAGATGGTTGCTCAGTTCAGACGTGAAGCTCAGCAGAAAGCCAGCAGCAGCAGCTCAGAGCAACAAGCTGCCAAACCAGGAGAAGTTCCCTGTGACGTCTGCACTGGAACCAGACTGAAGGCCCTGAAGTCCTGCCTGGTGTGTCAGACCTCCTACTGTCAGACTCACCTGGAGCCTCATCTGACAGTGAAGCGTCTGAAAAGACATCAGCTGGTTGATGCTGTGGAGAACCTGGAAGGCAGGATGTGCACGAAGCACGATAAACTCCTGGAGCTGTTCTGTAAGACCGACCAGACATGTGTCTGCGTGCTCTGCCCTGTTTTAGACCACAAGAACCACGAGTTTGTTCCTCTGAGAGAAGAATATGAAGGAAAGAAGGCAGAGCTGGAGAAGACAGAGGCTGAGATTCAGCAGATGATCCAGAAGAGACGACTGAAGATTCAGGAGATCACAGAGTCTGTGAAGATGAGTAAAGATGCTGCAGACAGACAGAAAGCAGAAGGTGTTCAGGTCCTCACGGCTCTGATGGAGTCTGTTGAGAGACGCCTGAAGGAGCTCATGAAGGAGATCGAAGACAAACAGGAAGCTACAGAGAAACAGGCTGAAGGTCTCATCAAAGATCTGGAACAGGAAATCTCTGAGCTGATGGAGAGAAGCTCTGAGGTGGAGCAGCTCTCACGCTCTGAAGACCACCTCCACCTCCTCCAAAGCTTCTCCTCCCTGAAAGCTGCTCCACCCAGCAAGGACTGGACAGAGGTCAGAGTTCATCCACCATCATATGAGGGGACTGTGGGGAGAGCTGTGGCTCAGCTGGAGGAGACAGTCTGGAAACCCATGAAGAAGAAGCTGTTAGAGGCTGAGCTGCAGAGGGTGCAGCAGCATGAGGTGGATGTGACTCTGGATCCTGATACAGCAAATCCTAATCTCATCCTGTCTGATGATGGAAAACAAGTGTACTGTGGTGATGTGAGGAATAATCTTCCAGACAACCCAGAGAGATTTTCTCAGTGTGTTAATGTTTTAGGAGAGCAGAGTTTCTCTTCAGGCAGATTTTACTTTGAGGTTCAGGTTAAAGGAAAGACTGAGTGGGATTTAGGAGTGGCCACAGAGTCGATCAACAGGAAGGGAATAATTACACTGAGACCTCAGGATGGTTTCTGGACTGTAGGGCTGGTAAATGGAAATAAGTACGAAGCTAATGCTGGTCCTCCAGTCCCCCTCTGTCTCCATCCTGGTCCTGAGAAGGTGGGGGTGTTTGTGGATTATGAGGAGGGTCTGGTCTCCTTTTATGATGTAGGTGCTGCAGCTCTGATCTACTCCTTTACTGGCTGCTCCTTCACTCACAAACTCCACCCATTCTTCAGCCCCTGTAACAATGATGGAGGTAAAAACTCTGCACCTCTGATCATCTGTCCTGTCAATCAAACTGATCAACGACTGATTTAATTGGATGAATGATTGATTTTTCTTGAAGGGAACAAATGAACATATTGAGTGTAAATCCTCTACAGTCTCCATGTTTCTATAGAATCTGATCATCAGGACTCTGATTCACACTTTGATTCTCATGGAGTTTGATTTGAACAGAAGAAAAGTTGAATCAGGAAATGTTCCCACTGATGGAGACTCGAGCTGAAGAGCAAATATCAGAGAACAAATGTCCAAAAGCTTCATTTCCAATAAAGTTTGTTCAATGCTTTGAGTGAATCCAGACTCATGTGTGGCTGTTATACGGAGCATCAGAGTCCAGCTGAGTTATGTTGGATACAAACTGCTTATTTTGGCTCTGTGAGGAGTTTTGTTCACTGAAAACTGATGAGACGGATAATATTCAAAGAACTCTGTAGAGATTCATGCATCCATGTTCTCCACCTGCAGGTGTGGAGGAGAAAGGTGGAGCACAGACTGCTGCATCCTTCCAGTCACATCATTTTGATGATTATATTTGCATGTTGTGATGATTTGGGCTAAAGACAAACAGAGTTGAACGGCTGCAGTCACAGCATGAAGACGATGCTGAAGCTGAGCTGTCAGTGAACATGTTTCACTGTGATTTGATTTGAAGAATAGAAAGTGTGTGTGGCTGCTGACAGCTGCAGTCTCTGCTAGTCTGCATAACACACACACAACTTTCCCCCTGAGGCAACGATGCAGCAACAACACAACAGCTGCAGACACACACACGATTGTGCGCTCCCTTTCAGTCTGAACTCTCAAACACACAAACAAACTCTATCAATGTCGTACTGTTAAAGAACTCCTCCTTCTTCAGTAACAATGATTTGAGGTCTCTACCAGTGTCTCTTGTTTTGACCTTTGACCTCTTTATTCCTTATAACCAAAAAAACCCTTTTATCTGATATTTTCACCTTATTGATTGATTATATATATCTATTATATTTTCTCACCTTACCTTATTTTGACCTTTGACCCATGTCCTTGTTAGCCTTGATCTTCCTTCATCAAACGTGAAATTTCTTTCACCTTTGAACTTAAAGCTTAAATCAAACCTTTGTTAAAAAGCTTCTTACCAACTTGTAATTCCAACTTTCTGCATTAAACACGTATCTTATCATATAAACACTGGATCACTGAGAGAACTTTAGGCAGAACCAAATGAAGCAGCTGACCTCGTCAAACTCACAGCGACAGTAACTGACAGTGAATTATTTTAATCTTCTTCATTGTATTTGTTAGAAACATTTATTTTCCTTTAATTGGACTTTGGTTAAGTTCAATCCGATGTATTAACCGACCTTTGAGGTGAAGTGCAGCTGCGAAGAACGCTACGGCAGGCAATGAGGTGCGTTTAATGTCGCTCTGTTAATTTGAGCGTCCATAAATTGAATGTCTTATTTTTTCTTACTTTATTATTGCTAATTTATTGGAGAATTTGGCCATTTAATTAAGGTAGATTTTATGTTGTTGGTGGTAAAGATCTGGATGGATGCTTTATTCTGTGTTTCTATTTTTCAGTTTTACTTTTCAAGACTTGGTGAATTGCCTTTTTCTACTTTTTGTTTAGTTTTGTTAAAATTAGCAGCAGTGAGAAGTGTTGTTGTCGGTCTTGAATATATTTGATGTAGCCCATACTGTTAAGGTAAGTGTCATGTTTTTAGTTGTTAGTCTGATGAAGAATCTTTTATTTTTCTCCAAAAGTTGATTGTGTTTATCTGGACATAGTGTTTTTCAGGTCCAGCTGAATGCAGGTTTCCCCAGTCTTATACGTGTCAG
The DNA here is from genome assembly GCF_057382275.1 of Copadichromis virginalis. Taxonomy (NCBI): domain Eukaryota; kingdom Metazoa; phylum Chordata; class Actinopteri; order Cichliformes; family Cichlidae; genus Copadichromis; species Copadichromis virginalis. Next base: position 10,045,191 of record NC_140620.1, read on the forward strand.
GAGCATCAGCACAGCTGAAATGCATTTTTCCTAAGCACCGCATCTCTGTGGCTTTTAAACTCCAAAACACGCTAAAACAAAAATGGGCCCACCCCAAGGATGGGCTCCCCCGGTGTAGTAACCTCGTTTCTTCGAACATCGACGTTCATTGAGGAAACCACAGCTGCTAGTTGCACTCACCACACGTTTGTCTTATCTGCCTATTATGTAGCCTTCACTTCCTTTAATAAGAGCAAATTTTCCACTATAAACACAGAGTCTAACAAAAGACTGGAGACTGTTTTGGTCATTTCCCTCAGAGTTTGTATGTTTTGTTGTTTTTCTGGTGATGAGCTTCAAACAGCAGCAGATTGAGACTCAAATAGAACCTAATAAAATCAGTGAAGCTATTCATTGCTCATGTCATCCATCAGGGAGTTACTTTAATATCATTACATTGTTTGCTTTTAGTAAATGTGGAAATTGAATATGAATTCATTTTATGTTTTTCTTTTCTTTTTTATTTCTTAATACCTAACTGCTGCACCTGTACTGCCCGTATCTCTGCAGATATACTGTATAGCCACTCAAAACTGATGTTCAGATAGAGGGTGGGAGCCGCCTGTTTTCTCTCTCCACTATAATCCCTGACAATTTTATTAGTTTGGGCGACCTTTACATGTAGGTTGTTGGGATCACAGCAGAGTTAGAACAGAGGGGACATGGTGTTTGTTAAATGTCCGAATGGCCCGGGTGGAAGAAGCTGTTAGTGAATCTGGAGATGTGGGACCTGAGGTACCAACATACAACACTGTAAAAAATGACAGATGCCACCAAAGAGTCACAGAAGGTCTTCAAAGCGCTCCCTGGACTCCAAATGACCTCAGCCGCCTCAGCAACTGCGTTTTCTAAGGACAGCGCTAGCAAACGCTCTCCGCTTGCGAGTGAAAAAGAAAAAACACCACTTCCCTTCCTTATTCATGTTGAAGTGTACCATGTCCACCAATCAAAAAATGATATGGCAACATGAGGCGTTTGGTTGTTTAGGAAGAGGGAGAAGTTTTAGGAGTGACACCAATGAGAGAGAGCGAAAGAAAGAGAGAGAGCGAGTTTTCACATGTGAGAGATTAGTGACGTTTAGTGTGTTTGGAGGCTGTAGTTAGTGTGTTATGCAGTTATTGGGTTTTTGTGAGTTATACTAGTGAATGTCACAGGTGCTCCTGCTGTCAGACCTTGTGGTGTTCTCCTCTGTTTTATAGTGGACAGGACCTATTTTTTGGGAGTTGCATGAATACTTTGTGTGCCTTCTTATTTGATGCAACACACCTGATTGTTCTGTAAATAGTTTGAAATGATTGTGCAAAAAATCTGAGGCCTTGGCTGCATTTTGGGGTAAATAGCAACATTTTACTTTGTTGTTTGCATCATTTTTAAAAATGTATCATTTCTATTTGCATTTCAAGTTATGAAAGGTATTGATTAAACATGTTTATGTTTTAACTGTTTTCCACTCAGAGTATACAAGAGGTTGAAGATACTATTACATACAAAGTTTGTCTCGCCTTCCCAGGTGGCTCGTCATAGGTAATAGATGGTTACTACTGGTGACGGGCTATTACCAAAAATATGCACCCGGGCGTGGTCTTCCTGCACTTTGTCACATGAGTAGAAGTAATCAACAACTTTTTATTCATTTTTATTCTTATGAGCACAAGAGAGGGAGGGAGGGGGGGGGGCAGGTACACAGTCACTAAAGATAAATAGCACAGCATTTAGTTGAATAGACGTTAAAAGAGAAGGTGTTTCAACAGCTGTTGTCTACACCCTTGACAAAGGAGAACAGAAGACTTCACCACCAGGACCTCCCCACCAACTCGGTGTCACCCACTTTCTCACAACACCTAACTGTAGTGATGGCCAAATGAAGCTTTCCGAAGCACTGAAGCTTGTATTGAAAAACGGTTCATTACTCGAAGCTTTTCAACACAGTCCTCTCCGGTGACATCTGGTGGTGAAAATTTTGAAGAGCAGCTTGAATCTGCAAAATAAAACGGACTGCTCAATCATCACTGCTCACTCAAGAGTGGAGTTCTCTCTGATATTGGGCCACCGTTCCGTTGCTTTGAACATGTAATTGGTTTTGTTTTCTCGATTGGGGGGCTGAAAAAAATGTAATGCGTATTTGCGTAATACATTTTGATCAATAAACTTTCCCTATTTAAACATGCACTATGGTGTGGCCTTTCTTTGCTCATAACTCCTTGATGTTGGTAAATACAATAAGTGAGCAATATATATAATATACATATGAGAATGCACAGCACATTATGGAGTATGCCCCTGCTGTGGAGTCCTGCCTCCATCTACTTGTCATTTAATCACTGGACAGCTGGACAGGTTCATACAAAATATTAGATGAGGCCAATTGTCCTATACATATTTTTGACATAGGGGTGAGACTGATTGTGAACTGGAAAGGGAAAATGCTTAGGGAGCTGAGTACGGCTGCATCGTCACTGATTTGTAGAATCATTTTGATTCGATACAGGATCCGATTCAATTTGATTGGAATCTGGAAAGTTTTGCCTCAGTCAGAAATATTACAATTCTGGTCATTTAACAGTATATATCCATAATTTCGTATCTATTAAAAGAAAGCTGACACATGTCAGACTTAATTAGAGATGTAAACAGAGAGTTATGAAACCTGCAGCTGCAGAAGCCAGCGGGAAAAAAAGAGGCAAACACAGCGCGGACCCGACGACACATCAAAATCTGACTCTGACGCGTCGGGTCCGCGCTCTGTGTTCACGTTTGTATGCAGAATCCGTAAACCTGCTCCCAGTTACTGTTTTAGCTGCATGGTGTTTGACGACATGTTGTGAGGTTTAACCTGAGATGCTGGCGTTTCAGGCATAATAACGTTAATTTACAAATCGACACAGGATTGTAATGAATCAATATCACTTTATTCAATTTAGCATGGATTGTAATCAGAAAAGCGATAATCAAAACCCACCCCTAATCAAGAACTTGCAAAGTAAAAACATGCTCTATGTCAGGTAGCCCTTTTGTTATTTACATTTAAAAAGAGGATTAGTGTTACTGTGCGCTGGCTGAGTCTGTTTCTTTTCTTAGAAATAGTTTCTCCTGCCTTGGAGAAAATCCACTTGCATGGAACAGAAGAGGCTGTGGAGTGCAGGAACTACACTGCAAGCTGGTAGATATGCAGGTATTCCTGGGTCCTGCAGACTATCACCTAAAAACAATAAACAAAATGATTTTCTAAACTGTGTAATGTACGTATAGTGTCAAATACATTTTTGTAGTCTTCATCAGCTTTAATTCACATGGAAGTGTTCCTAAAGTCATATGCTGTAATGATATTTACATTATGAAAACATGATTTTGGACATTTCAGGTTTTTCACTTCAGCAGATAAAATGAATTGAGCAAAATCAACTCAAAATATTCCCACACGCCAGAACGTCCTCTCTTCCTCGCTGGCTCCATATCTGTCAGTGGAATGATCACCTCGTCGCTATCTGTCACCATCAACACACTCCACGAATCCCGTGGATGATTCACTTCCTTATATCTGTTTGAATCAGGTACCGAAGCAGTTACGTGCGTAATGAAGCTTCGGACGTCACTGGTCACGTGACTTTTGCCAAACGAAGCAAGCCTCGACACAGTGCTTCTGAACCAGTGTGTTGTTTTTTTCGACACACGCTCCGGAGCGTCAGCTTCAAGCGGGCCATCACTACCTAACTGTGACCTACACAGATAACCAGTGTGCAGCTTTGAAATATAACATCCAGAGTCTATGTGACAAATGGCTAAACAAGTGCCATCACAGCAGGGTGAAGGGTGAACATGGTAACATAGAAGATGCTCTCCCAGGCCTATTACTGCCTTCTGGTCATAATTTCCACTCTCTTTCAGTGACCTCTCACCTTTAATATCCTATGACCTTCATTGACCTCTGACTTTCAGTGACCTCTGACCTCCTGTTGCAGGTGTGTGTGTGCTGCTGCTGTCTGCACTGACTGCTTGTGCAGGTGAGTAGATGAAGTGCACCATGGTCCAGGACAAACACTGAGTGTAAACACTGATAGAAACTGTCCGTCTGTCCTCCAGTCTCTCTGAGCGTCAGTCCAAACCTTCAGCAGTTCTTCACAGCAGCCTCAGTGTCTCTGACATGTGACGGTCAGCTGGGCTCTGATGGATGGACGGTGAAGAGGGACACAGGAAGTGGGACTGAGTCATGTGGAGCAGGTGGGCGGGGCTTCGGGAGGTTCAATGGTTCATCCTGTTTGTTTGATGAGTTCGAGCCAATCAGTGGAGTTTACTGGTGTGAAGGTGAAGCTGGAGAGAAGAGTGAAGAAGTCAACATCACTGTATCAGGTAATGAAGTCATTCATTTCATCATCAGACTAACAGCACACTGTTATACCACCTCTACATCACTCTGTGGGTCTTTTCTTCAGATAAACATGTGATCCTGGAGATCCCTGCACTTCCTGTGAGGACAGGAAGTCATGTCACTCTACGCTGTAAGAAGAAAACTGGTGGCACAGCTGCAGCTTATTTCTACTTTAATGGACGTCCTGTTGGACCTAAATCAGAGAAACTCATCACCATTAACGTGCAGCAGTCTGATGAAGGTCTCTACTGGTGTTCTACTGATGAGTTTGGATCATCTCCTCAGAGCTTTCTGAGGGTCAGAGGTCAGATCACTGACATCACTTCCTGTTTAAAGCCAATCTGCTGAGCTGATGATAAACTGACTGAACCAGCTTCCTCATCTCTCCTGCAGGTCCTTCAACCACAGCCTTGTTTACAACAACAAAAGAAGCAACAACAACCATAACGTCACTCACAAACACTCATATCTCCTCTTCTTCTACCCTTCTTTCTCCTCCCCCTTCTCCCTCTCCCCCCTCCTCCCTCATATTCCCAATTGTAGCTGCTATAGGTTCCCTGGTGCTGTTGGTTCTGGTTCTGTTTGTACTTCATCTTCTGTGGAAGAAACGCACAGGTATGGCGTCTGTCTCAAATTTTCATCCAAAGTCATCATGTTGGACACATCAAGACAGCCTCCATCAGCGTTTCTATTTTTAGAACACTTAGAAAGTAGATTCAGGCTAAAACTCCACAGACACAAATACTAGTATTCTTTCAGATCACTTCATCTTTGCAGGGAGATACCAGTCAGCTCCAGTAAATGATGTCACCTATGCTGAGGTCACCAGTAGAGCCTGGACCAATAAGACTCCAGCCAGCGAACCTGAAGTACTTTACTCCAGTCTGAGGACAAACACTGCAGGTACACATTCACCTGTGTTCTAGCGAGGGACATCAATGAGAGATAAACCCAAAAGTAGTTTTCATTGGGCTTGTAAAATGTGGTCAGTGAAACAATGAGAATCTTCTTCTCACACTTATCAAACTAGTGTTTTGAAAGTGGGACCTGAATGCAGGTGCAGTTCACTCTTCAGGTTCCTGTTTCCTCAGTAAAACCTGTCACTGGTTTCATAATTAAAGCTGTACTGTGGTTTCGTTGGTCAGTTCAGTGTTTATAACATGAGGCAGTCAGCAGAGAGAGACGTGGCACTGAGACAGGAAATCCTGCAGCTTAAACAGATATGATCGGTGTTTGATGGGAGTCAATTCAGGTTTGTGTGTATGACACAGTGTAACAGGAGCAGTCGGCCTGAACTGAAGATTAAAAATAATCTGAGCGGATTTGGTTTGTTTTTAATCCAGATGTATCTTTTCAAAAATAAATCGGAGAAGCACACGTTGGACAGTTTAATAAAAATACTGTACAAACCAGCAAACCAGCAAAATTAGGAAAATAACAACCAGTACAAGGTGAGAATGTACTGCTCGCGTTCTGACTCTAATCTGAGGAGCAAAAACACATTTTAAGACATTATTTAAAGACAGGCAGCAAGTGGGCTGAACTAACAAGGGCAGGGTGATGCTTCCACAGTTTAGGCTACAGCTGAAAAAGCCCAGTCAGCTCTCACTTTGAGTCACGTTTTTGGGACTAGCAGGAGAAGCTAGTTCAGTGACCACATTATTTCTTTTATTGCCATGTAAATCTGAGGGTTATACACAGTAGTAGCAGTAATCAGATGTAAAAGCACATAAATAGTGAAGTCACCTGAGTCAGTAGTTCATATTTCCCGGAGTCGAGCGTTCATTCACCCACATCAAAACAGGTGCTGCTGGTGTGGTTAACTGCTGAGAGAAGCTCTCTGTGACGGAGCTTCTTTGTTGAGATCAGTGGGAAATGATCAAAGGTAAAACACATAAACCATGAAGTGTTTTATGTGTTTAAGATCAGTCTAGCAGCTATTTGAATGTTGTGGACTCTGTAGAGATAAACAGTGTCTGAGAGTAGAGAGAGTGCATGTCAGCAGATACCGGTGCTGAGATACAGGACTGAACAAAGGAAGATGTAAAGTTACCACACAGCAAAAGATGTTCTTAACTTTGTTTCTTGTCTTCATCTCTTTGTGTGACTAGTGTTTAAAGTGAAACAAAATGAGTTCTTTTTCAGAGAGAGATTCATGAAGCCCCTCACAACGTCTTCATAAGAATTAAGATTTCTCTGCAGGATTATTATTAAATGAAAACAATATATATTTGAATTCAGTTCAGCAGGCAAACAGGGTTGATGGGAAATCCAAGTTCAGTGAGTTGTAAATAAATCCCAGATATTCAGTCACTCATTGGCATGTTCTTGTCTTGATGATGTCATCCCAAAAACACACATGACCAATGCTGACATCATCACTCAGACCCCTGAGGACACAGGTAGGGAGGCTGCACCTATATGACTCATGTCCCAGTGTTATTACATGCTGAACTATCGGGGCGACTGTGGTTCAGTGGATTGGGAAGCTCCTCTATAACTGGAAGGTCGCCGGTTTGATCCCTCCTGCTCTCTCTCTGTCCTGGTGGTTGTGTCCTATGGCAAGACACTTCCCCTACCGCCTACTGGTGATGGCCAGAGGGGCCGATGGTGCGATATGGCAGCCTTGCTTCTGTCAGTCTGTCCCCGGGCAGCTGTGGCTACAACTGTAGCTGCCTCCACCAGTGTGTGAGAGTGACTGTGGAACTGTACTTTGGGTGCCTAGAAAAGTGTTATATAAATGCAATCCATCATTAACTTTTTTCTCTTTAAGCTTCAGTTTAAAAATTAGGTTTAAAGTTTCGTATATTTGTTACATACATATACATTTTAATTAGGTTTTAAAGTTGGTAGGACAATAAATGCCTCACCCTTCTCGTGACCTGCACCATGACTGCACACTCAACTGTCCCATTTTTACAGAAGCTAAAGGAACCACAGACACCACAGAAGAAGTGTAAACAGGAAGCTGAGGACAGACCTGCAGACTTCCTGTGGACAGTCTCACTCTGTCAGTCACCATGGGAACATTTACAGGCAGTCATCAGCTTCCTCCTTTCTTCATTCACTCCCATTCATTCACACAGTGATGTCATTGTGGGAGCAAGTTCCTCCTGAGGAACCAGGATTGACGGGGAACTAAAGAAATCGACCTGCTGCTGGTTTGAGTCTGTGCAGCTTGAACTCTGACAAAGGTCTACTGCGAGGTGAAGAGTCGTCACTTTCAGGAGCTGCTTCCATCATTTCAAACTGATCAATACTCTGAACTTATGAACACTCATGTTTGACACAGAGTGTCCTGTGATGGTCCTCAGTCTTTGACCTAGTTTTTGTGTTTGTTATGGACTATGTGTTTATTTGTTCTCTTGTTTCAATGACCTTTGTTCTGGTTCTATATTGGTGTCTCTTGAGCTCAGGTTCCCTTATTTGTCAGAGTCGTCATTATTTATATTTCTTATTCTCTATTTCTTGTTGTTCATGTTTATTTCCTTCGTGTCCAGTCTGTGCCAGCCTCTTCTCTGTGTTTTGTTATTCTTTCAGTCTCCCCACTCACGTACCTGCGTTTGTCTGTTTTCTCTGTGTTCTGTCTCATTGTGTTTGTAATCCCATCCCTGTGTTTAGGTCCTCAGTCTCCCTCGTGCCTGTTTTGCTGTGTTCTTCTGTGAGTTCTATGTTTCCTTCGTAGTTTCCTGTTTATATTCTCTAATTTTCTTTCTTTGTTTTTCTTGTATTTTTATGTTTCTTTCTGAGTATCTTCTAACATTAATAACGCTGCCTCTTTTAGCCGACCCCTTTGTTTCCAAGTCCTGCATTTGGGTCTTGCCTCTGCCTGCCACACAGCTGTTCATGACAGGCACAGAAAACGATTTTGAGCCTAGAAGTAATAAATGCATGAACTTGTTTTTCAGCATCACTCTGAGACAGGATATTTCTAATTTTAGAGATGTTGCTCAAATGGAAGAAAGCAGTCCTACATATTTGTTTAATATGTGCATTAAAGGACATGTCCTGGTTAAAAATGACTGGTTTCATCTCAAAGCTGGCCAGTTGGACAGGAAACAAAACAAGATGTTATTTACATATGAGCATCACACTTTACCTGAAATACACAAAGAATCTTTCTAATAATAGAAAACAGTTTCAAACCTGCAGGATTAAAGTGATGAAAGTTTGTGATTTAAATTTGTCTCATAAACGTCCAAAACCTGCTGAAGGTTCAGTTCAGTTAGTATCTGTAACATGACGACTGAACATGAAGGCAGACGACCTGTTTTCATCAAACAGGAAACCACAGCGGCTGTGTTTAGCATCGCTCCTGCTGATTGGGTCTGTTATGTAGACGATGTTTCCTCTATTAAGAACAAATTTTCCACTGTGTGGACAGAGTCGATAATCGTCCTGTGTCTCTCAGAGTTTCATTGTTTGGTTTTCAGTCTAAATGTTGCCATCAGTCACTGTCAGTTTGGGCACCGAACCTTAAACACGCATGTCAACAATAAATCTACATTAGTAATGCATAAACAGCAAACCAGCAGGATCTCTCTGTGCACTGTGAACGCTGACTGAGGCTCATGTGATGCAGTGGGTTGTCTTCTAAATGTGTCTTCTTGTCTGCATGCTGAAGTATTCTTAGGCAAGATACTGAACCCCAAATTTCTTCTGACGCCTCCATCCAAACGTGAGTGTTTGATAAAGGTGCTTAGAAAGCAGTGTGTGAATAGCTGAGTCTTGAGTGCTCAGCTGGATTAGAGCAGTAGCAGCAGTTCGTTTACACAAACAACCAGTTTACATGTATAAATGATGATCAGTGAACTGCCATCACTCGTGGTTGAAGCATTTCTTATGTAGAGCCGGAAAATAAACCACAAGCTTGAACACTATTTTTACTGACCTTTATCTGTGTAGCCTTCCTGTATTGAGCTTGGCAAGGACTAAATGTCATCTTTTCATTTCCAGTCAATTTTATTCATATAGCGACCAATCACAATAACAGTTACCTTTATATTGTAAGGTAGACCCTACAGAGAAAAACCGAACAATCATATGATCATCTGACCAGACCATATTTCACTGGCTTCTCTAAATGTTCAGCAAACTTTAAATGCTCTTCATCATGCTTTTTCTTCAGCAATGGCACCATGGATGGTGACCTACATGCCATGCCTTCTTGAAACAATTGTACCTGCTGATTCCAGGTTTTTCTGTAGCACCTTGGCTCTTCAACGACTCTTCTGATCATTATTATATATGGTGAAATGATGTTCTTTCCACCTCTGCATTAAGAACCCAACAGTGCTCACTAGAACCTCCAGTAGTTTAGAACCAATACCTTCAGTATGTTTTGCAACAATACGGTTGTGAAGGTTTTGAGACGGCTCACTGGTTTACCCATCATGAGATGTTTCTTTTGTGACACTTTGGTAATGACACAGATCTTTATAGGTCATCAGTTGGGACTGAACCTGCTAATATTAATTTGTAATAACTGTCAGGATGGCTTTCAATTATTGATAAATTTCATTTGCCATGAATCGTGATTTCCTATGTCTCATTGCACCTTCCTTTTCTTCCTTTTGTTTTTCTCTGTTATTTCTCATTATCACACGTTAACCCCTGACCTGAACTTTCAAAGGTGAGTGATAAAACATTAATTGAATTACAATATTATCCAAAGAACAGAAGTAAACACAAAATGCAGTTTCTAAATAAATGTGTTTATTATTAAGGGGAAAAAACCCAAACCTAGATGAACATGTCAGAAAAAGCTATTGCCCCTGAATTTAATAAATAACTGCAACCAAGCATTTGTAACAACCTGCAATAAATCTTTAACAGCACTGTGGAGGATTTTCAGCCCACTCACTGTTGCAGAATTGTTGTAATTTAGCCACATTGCTGGGTTTTCAAGCATGAACCACCTTTTTAAGGTCATGTCACAGCATATAAATCAGATTCAGGTAAGAACTTTGACTTATTTGGGTGTTTTGCATAATTATCCGGCTGCAGAAACCAAGTGCGCTTCAGGTCAGATGAGAACGGATGGCCAGATAGTCTCCTAAAGAATTGTTTCTTTAAGACGGCCGAATTCATGGTTCCATTTAGGGAGGCAAGTCTTGCAGGTCCCGAGGCAGCAAAACAGCCTCAGACTATCAGACTATCACCACCATATTTTACTGTTGGTATGAGCTTCCTTTTCTGAAATGCAGTGTGTAATGACACACACTCATCAGTCCAGGGTTTTTTTCCCCCAACAGTCTTGGAACTCTGCCACGCAGGCTGGTGTGCTCCAGTCCCTTTCTTAAAGTGTAGTCATGAGAAAGGGACTTTAATTTTAACTTGAACTAAAAGCTGATCCTAAACTAAGCACAGATCAAACTGATTGATCAGCCATCAGAGGAGTTGGATCAATGGAGCTGCTTCTGTTCCTGATGTCCCCTGTTTGATCCTGGACCTGAACTCTCCCTGCAGAGACAAGACAGTCAGACAGGGACAGACAACAAGAGACAAACTTATATTTTCATACTGACCTTTGACCTTTAATAGCACCGTGGTCTCTCTTGAAATGCATTTTTCTTTGCTGCAGACATTACAGATGTATTCTCCACTGTCTCTCTCTGTGGGCTGTTTCAGGGTCAGACTGAGGTCTCCAGTTTTCAGCAGGTCTTCATTCATCTCCGTTCGGTCTCTGTAATCCTGGTGCTGTTTGTGAGGCTGGTCAGAGCCGTTCTTATACATGTGAACCAACACTGATGGTACAGGGTCAATGCGTTTCCACACCACTGTAGCATCTTCAGGCAGGTTTTGTGTGGTTTTGAAGGGCAGCTGGACAGACTCCGCCCCCTCCTCCACCTCCAGCAGACAGTCTGAGAGGACAACAAACACAACATGAGCTGTACAGACAGCAGTGAATCTAGAAAACACCTTATTAAGCTTCTTTATAGATGCTGCAGTCTGATATTTACATTTAATTATTGTTATTGTCATTTTATAAACAAATACACTGTAAGAAATATTTCATAGGTATTTGCACTGACTCATCACTCTCAGCAGAACTGTTTTCTTTCTCTTGATCCCTTTCCCCTCAACTCTGCAGATGTACTTTCCAGTGTCTCTGTCTGTGGGGAGTTTCAGGGTCAGACTGAGGTCTCCAGTTTTCAGTGAGTCGTCTGTCATTTCGTTTCGCTCTCTGTAAAACTGGTCTCGTGCGTCAGGCTGGTCAGAGCCGGCGTGATATTTGTGAACAGTCATCGGTGGTTCAGGTTCATAGCGCCACCACTCCACTTCAGCATCTCCAGGCAGGTTTTCTGTGGTTGTGAAGGGCAGCTGGACAGACTCCGCCCCCTCCTCCACCTCCACCTGACAGACTGAGAGGACAACGAACACAACATGACACAGCAGCAGTTTTATTCAATGATTCCAAAGAGAACTTTAATATTCAATTTTAAGTGTTACACCCCGGCCTAGGCAACCGGGGTGCACACAAACACAGCTGGGGCAAATTAGACCTGACGAGACAAGGAAACGTAAACTGAACACACTAAGATAACACAGACTTTCAAAGTAAAACAGGAAATACATGACAGTCACGGAAAAACAAAACACTGACAACACCGAATCGTAACATAAGCTCAAACTATGATATTTGTTTTTGCTTGTGTTGATTTCCTAAAGATGAAATATACTACACTCATTTAATTCAGGATTAATGTATTTTAATGGTTGTTCTTCATTTCTTTTGAATTGTTGCCTTCAGTCCACTTTAGTAGGATTTGAGTGGGACTGCTCACAAAGAAAGAATGAGTCTCTAATTTTTTATGGTAGTTTAATTTTAATAAAGGGAGACAAATTATCACCTCGCCTCTGTCGGTGCGCCCCAGGGTGGCTGTGGCTACACTGTAGCTGCTGTCACCAGTGTGTGACTGTGTGTGTGAATGGGTGACTGAGTGTAGTGTAAAGCGCTTTGGGGTCCTTAGAGACTGAGTAAAGCGCTATATAAATACAGGCCATTTACCATTTATTAACAAAAAATCCAAAAAAGAAAGATTACATAAAAAGTGTAAATTCATCTGTATATCATTGAATGAAACACATATTTGGACCCTTAAACTTACCCAAAACTACAATCTGTGTGTTCATGTAACACACAGATTGCGATCAATCAAATCAATGAAGTACAGATACTCCTGATCTCAACTCATTTTGGGTATAAAGTATCTATTGTATTGTATCAGTACAATCTATTTTGGTAACTAGTTACAAGAAAGTGGAGCATATAATGACAAGATGAAAGTAATGACTTTATTGGATCTTACACCAGTTTACCCAGAGCACTTCGCTCTCGCTCTGCAGGCCTACTTGTTGTTCCTAGAGTATTTAAAAGTAGAATGGGAGGCAGAGCCTTCAGTTTTCAGGCCCCTCTTCTGTGGAACCAGCTTCCAGTTTGGATTCGGGAGACAGACACTATCTCTACTTTTAAGATTAGGCTTAAAACTTTCCTTTGGTAGGCTGCCGGGGAGTCCCTAGAGTGTGACCAATTTGGTCCTGGAACTGAAGAAGCTTCTCGGATGAGAGGTGAAACGTCTTCAAGCAACTTAAAGAAGTCCAGACGTTTTTCCTTTCCACACTCCTTAGACTACGATGACCTGGATCACTGAGAAGCTTCACAGACAAGATCCAAACTACAACTCACATTTGATAAATGTCATCATTAATTCCACTTTTAAAAAGAACCTCTGCAACTTTGCTCTGCTTCACTTTAGCAGCATCAGGTAATGTTCATATGTCGATTCATGGTTTTCTACAGTTTTTGATCTACTGTAGAATATTTTTATGGTTATCTGCTATAAAACCCCAGACCAGGAAAATCTCCTTCATGTTTTTCTCTGTTTTATCCTTAGTTACTTTGACACAAAGGCATCAGCTGTGATGCTCACAATTCTGATGAAGTCTCACATGTATCGGTGCTGATAAATGATCAGAATTATAATATTTCTGACTGTCTGAGGCAAAATTGAATCAAATCGGGACTTCGTGAATCGGAATCAAAGGGATTATAGAAATCAGTGATGATACCCAGCCCTAGTGAGCAGCCTAGGCCTGACAGAGTGGATGTAGGTGTGGGTAATAAGGAAAGATTGATAACTTTTTTGTTAAGTTAAGGCCTGATCCATCTGAAGTTCATAGCCAGCTCTGACACGGAGCCATCTATCTCTGAATGCTGTAAAAGCAGCAGTGTATCCAGGAAACACATTATACGTGATAAATGCACTGCCCGAGTGTCAACAACAACAACAACAATCTTTATTTATAGAGCACATTTAAAAACCAACGGCATGCCAAAGTGCTTAACATAGAACAAATTAACACAAGTATAATCAGAGTCATAAAAATAAAAGTGTAGAATTATGTTCACAGGAAAAAGCCACCAATAGAAAAAATATAACTATAGCACATAGCTATAGCACAATATAACTATGCCATCAACACACAATGGGGATAAGACATACACAGCGCAAATAAAAAGCATGATAGTGTCAGGGTCCTGGGTCTGAGCAACCCAGGATCCCTGAGCAGTTATGAATTATATTATTATTATTATTATATGTATTTTGGTGTTGCTGCTGCTCTTCTCCATGCTTGTAGATGTGAGTGTGTGTGTGTATGTCTGCGGGTATGCTTGGAGGATGGAGCTCAGCCACCTGCAGGCCTGAGGGGTGTGGCCCTGCGGAAGGACTGGCCACACCCGAAGCCACACACCTGCTGCTGATCAGGCCTCGTCGGGGGAGCTACTTAGGAGAGAGTTGGAGCTCCCACCGACGCGGGATCATTTCCTTGAGACTCCATGTTAGTCATCCCGTTGAATTGAGTTAGTGTGTGTTAGTGTATGCCCGCGGTTATTTGTGTCCTGACGGCTGCGTCTATTGTTTCCCGCAGGAGGAGCGTGGAAGGCACGAAGAGCAGCGAGCACCGGGGGGTGCTGACATGGGAGCGGAGAGCACAGAGACATGGACTATTCACGCAGAGGCACGACACGGGAGAGAACACGGGGATTTATTGTTGTTTTTTCCCACTCTGTAAATAAACACACTGTTTATACATAGAGCACCGCGCCTGGGTCCTCCTTCCCCACTCCTTCCACGGTGTGCCATGCCATACCGTGACAGATAGGAAAATTAGTAAAATAAATCACTGCAGACAAGGCCAGCATTTAACCGGTAGAAAACGCAACATTAAACAAATACGTTTTAAGCCGTGATTTAAAAGATTGAATAGAGTCAGACGCCCGAATGCCAATCGGAAGGTTGTTCCACAACTCTGGTGCGGCCAGGGCAAACGCTCGATCACCTCTAGACTTCAGCTGAGATCTAGGCCGCACCAACAGTAACTGTGAGGATGATCTTAAAGCCCTAGCAGGAACATATAAGCTTAAGAGTTCCTTAAGATAGCTCGGTGCTGTGTTATTAGTGATTTTAAAAGTAAACAGCAGAATTTTAAATTGGATACGGTATTTCACAGGCAACCAGTGCAAATCAGCTAGGACGGGAGTAATGTGGGCAAACTTCTTAGTTTTGGTTAGAATGCCTGCAGCAGCATTTTGGACTGTCTGTAATCTATGGAGGAGGGCAGAGTGGAGTCCAAAATAGAGTGAATTGCAGTAATCCAGCCTCGAAGTTACAAAGGCATGGATGAGTTTTTCCAGGTCTTTATGCGGGTTATACTGCCTGGCCTTAGAAATAAGGCGGAGTTGGTAAAAACTGGATCTAACAACAGCAGACACTTGTCTATCAAGTTTAAATGAGCTGTCAAGTAACACGCCCAAATTCCTAACAGTGTCGGAAAAGGGGCTAGTGAGAAAACCAAAAGCATCACGAAGTTTGGCACGAAGGACGTCACTGCCAAAGACCACAATTTCAGTTTTCTTATCATTAAGGATAAGAGTATTTGCCAGGAGCCATTGCCTGACCTCACACATGCACTCTCGAAAACTATTCAAGGACAAAGCTAGGTCATCATTTAACTTAAAGTAGATCTGAAAGTCATCAGCATAATAATGAAAAGAGATGTGATATTTCTCAAAGATAGCGCTTAATGGAAGCATGTACAATGAGAACAGAGTAGGGCCTAACACAGATCCCTGAGGGACACCACAACAGACAGGTACAGCGGAGGAAGAGGAAGTGGCCAAGTGAACCGAGGAGAGCCGATTGGAGAAGTATGATTTAAACCAATCCAAGGCAACACCCTTGATGCCTACAGTGTGCTCAAGTCTCACCAATAGGATTTTATGATCAACCATATCGAAAGCCGACGATAAATCCAATAGCACTAGGACCGAGGAGCGTCCATTGTCAGCCATTAGTAGAAGGTCATTGAGAACTCGGAGCAGCGCTGACTCAGTGCTATGATGTGGTTTGATGGCCGATTGGAATTTATCATTAATGCTATTCTCATCCAGGTAGGCCTGGAGTTGAAGCAACACTATCTTCTCAAGAATTTTGGCCAAGAACGGAAGCTTGGAAATCGGCCTATAGTTCGCATAATCATTATAATCGAGGTTCCTTTTTTTAAGAACAGGCTGAATTATAGCATGTTTAAAGGCTGATGGTACGCAACCAAAGAGCAAAGAAGAGTTCAAAAGGGACAATATACTAGGTCCAATTGCACTGAAACAGTCCTTAACTATACAAGATGGAAGAACATCATATACGAGATTAGTATTGTTCAGTTGTTCAACCAGATGCTTAAGAGTAGGGAGTGAAACGGGTTCAAACTGATAGAAGGAAGAGGAACAGTCAGGGGTAAACGCAGGGCCTGTCATTAAAGGAAGAGCAGATTTAAGAGATGAGACTTTATCTAAAAAATAATTTAAAAATTGTTCGCAAAGAACCGTGGAGCACGGCAGCGGCATAGTGGGGCAGGGGTTGACCACAGAGTTAAAAATTTTAAATAAAATTCGAGGATTGTTACCATTGGTAGAGATCATTTTTGAAAGAAAAGCTGCTTTAGCCATTTTGGCAGCAGTTTGAAACTTCAAGCGACTAGTACGTAGGATGTCATAAGATGCCTGGAGTTTATCTTTCCTCCACCTCCTCTCAGACACGCACTCTCAGACACGCACGTCGTAGAGCGCGAACAGAGTCACTTAACCAACATTGTGAGTAAGTTCTGGGGCGCTTCATTTTAATAGGTGCCACAGTGTCGAGGATGAAGGAACATGTAGTTAACAGGGTATTGGTAAAATTCTCAACCATATGAGGGGTAAGACAATCTGATGTAATAGATGCAGAATACACAAAAGAAGCAGAGAATTTCACCACAGTATCAGCATTAACAGTACGCATAGGGCAAAGAGTAGCCTCAAGGTGTAATCCGGTATTACCTAGGTCAACATCGAAGATAACCGGGGAATGGTCAGAAAGACCAGTATTTCTAATATCCTTAATGCATATATCCACGCCATATGTAAAGACCAAATCAAGAGTATGGCCTTTAACATGGGTTGGTTCATTCACCCACTGAGTAAGATTGAAAGAGTCAGTCAATGCAAGAAAGTCGTTGACCAATTGGTCATCCATACAGCAGACATGTATATTAAAATCACCAGAAATAATAACAAAGCCATATTTAAAAAGAATGGATCCCAAAAAGTCAGCAAATTCAGAAATAAACATCTTGTGGTATTTAGGCGGACGATAGACCACAACACACAGAGTAGTCCGAGAGCCAGTCAACTCCAATAACTGAGCTTCAAAGCTAGAGTAGATGGGGGAGGATAGCAGCCGAGCTTCATGTTTGTTTTTAAAAACCGAGGCTAAGCCGCCACCTCTGCCAGTGAGCCTTGGTGAGCTAAAAAAAAAAAAACACAGTCAGGAGGGAGAAGCTCGGAGAAGGGGATGAACTCACCCGGGGAAGTCCACATCTCCGTCAGAAATAGAACGTCCAGTCCCGTGGTGAGGAAAAAGTCATTTAAAAGAAAAGCCTTATTCGAGAGAGACCTGACGTTAAATAAAGCCATCCGAGTCCGAGGAGCTAGGTCATTAGCGGTAGCACGTCGCAGAGTGCTGAGGTTGTTATGTTGGACACCGCGACCGAGCGACGTTATCCAGGATCGAGCAGGGAGGAGAGCCACTGGGCGGGCAGGGTAAGTTTGAAGGCCAGCAAGGCAAATCCAACGATGACTCAGCAGTCGGTTGAGTGTGAAGTGCACATGAGAGCATGAGGGTGGGAATGGATGTATCTGTGTGTGCCTGTATGTCCGTGTCTATATGTCAGGTTGGGTATCAGACGCCACCTCTCTGGGGACATCTCGGGCCCTCCAAGGTTTGGAGGCCTATCTCCACCCACCACCACTTCCCCTGCCGGTGGCGGACTCCCTCAGGTGTCGGTGCGTTGGTGGTTCTTTGTATCTGGGGGTGGGCGTCCGGGTACACACCGGCTCACTCCTTGGTGGCCGCTTATTGGGGCTCGCTCGGGCCACTTCGGAGGTGGGGTGCCCCCGGCCTCTCGGCCTGGGGCTCGGTCACTCAGGCACAGCTGGCTGCCGGCGGAGCTCACGGGCGCATCACTGCAACTCCCCCTGGCTTCTGCTCCGCGGCTGCTGAGTGAGCCCTCATCTGGGACTCTCCTCAGCTCTTACTGGGACAGTGGCGCGGCTGCCCCTCTGTGGGTCTTCCTTGGTCTCTTGTGTTCTGGGGGCCTCTGGATGTCTGGAGTTTTGATCTCCTCCATACCTGCTTGATACCATAAAGGACAGGGCTGTGGCTCCCCACACTCCCTAGCAGATCATTACATGGAGGAACCTTTGGAATACAAGCATGCTGATCCACACAGGTATGCACACAGGTGTACACATGGGTATTCACAGACGCGGACTACAGCTTTCTTGGCTGCTGCCTCAAAGCACACTGTGCGCTGTCTATCTTGCGTGCTGCACAATATCGTTTATTATTTAGTAACTATTGATATCTACTGCTAGCTAGTTTATTGTGATGGTGCTTTTTTTTTCTTATTATGTTGCTCTTTGTTGTTTGCTGTCTCCTCTGTTTTTTTTTTCTCCATACAGGTGACCCAGGAGTTTTGTTTTTTTTGTTTGTTTGTTTTTTTCTCTCTTCCCCCCCTTCTCACCGTCTCTTCTCCCCTTTGGTTTTCTTTCTTTCTTTCTCTCCCTCTCTTTCTTTCGTTCTTTCCCCCTGTCCTATCCCACAGTCATGTCTGTCCCGTTTGTAGCAACTGAAAATAAAATAAATTCATAATTATAATAAAGGTCAATCAAATGGACCAATATGGCAAGGCCATGATGATCCACTTGGTAAAATAAATCCGCTTGGCATCTTTCTTGGCCTCAAGACAACAATTCTGATGGCTATAGATCCAAACGGGACACAAAAAAAAAAAAAAAAAAAAAAAAAAAAAAGGAATAGTGGACGAGACGTGAAAGCTCACGGCTTGTAGAAGGGTAATCCGTAGCCATGGCTCTAAGATAAGCCTTGAAGCGGACGCGAGCACCACTCCTTCTACCCCGTTTCCTGAAGCGTTTCCTACGCAGTGGGGAGAGTGTCCCCTCTCCCCACTGCCTTTCAACAGCATGCAACAGCAAACAGGTCGTCAGAGGAGCCGAGATGATGATTGTGTTGATTGTGGTTGTGATGATGTGTTAATACACTAATACACCTCTCTGAATGTAATAATTAGTCATTAATAACCTCTGCCTCTCTACCACAGCACGTGTGTTTATCAGCCATCGTTTTGTTGGAATGGGTCAGAAATGGCCGCCCCAGTCCTGGTTCTGACGGAGGTTTCTTCCTGTTAAAAGGGATTTTTTCCTCCCACTATCACCAAAGCACTTACCCATAGTGGGCTCATATGATTGTTGGGTTTTTCTCTGTTTTCTCTGTATTATTGAAGGAACTACCTTATAATATAAAGTGCCTTGACGCAATTGTTGTTGTGATTTGGTGCTGTATAAATAACTGACTTAAATTCATTTCTGACCTTTGACTCGAAGCCTCACTTCTCTCTTCAGCAGGATGTTTCCCTCGCTGCTGTAGGCGGTGCAGGTGTAGACTTCGTTGTCTCTGTCTGTGGGGTATCTCAGGGTCAGACTGAGGTCTCCAGTTTTCAGCAGGTCTTCATTCATCTTCGTTCGGTCTCTGTAAAAGTGGTCTTGTTCTTCAAGCTGGTCAGAGCCGTTCTCATTCACGTGGACCTTTGTGGTCCGGATGTAAATGCAGGTCCACTCCACTTTACTGCCTTTAAGCAGGTGAAGTTTGGTTTTGCAGGGCAGCTGTACAGACTCGACCCCCTGCTCCACCTCCACCAGGGGGACTGAAAGGAGAAAAAATACCACAATGAGCTGAACACAACATCATCAGCACTGAGAACATTTTGTTTGGATGAAGTGAAACATCTGCACTGAAAACATGTTTGACTGGCTGCAGCCTGGGATTTGTCCTGTTGCTCCACTGAGCAGACACAGTGTTATCTTTGGTGTCCTAAATCAATTATGGGAAGAAATTTATCATCTGTCTTTATCTTCACTTCCTACACCCAAACTGGAAACGTTAATAGACCATAATGGGAGCTTGCCTACTTAATATTTCTTTTGAATTTTCTCTCTACATGTAGATTATTATGAACTTTTGTTAAATAAGCTATTATTCTGGGCTATGCAGGCCCAGACAAAGCCTGCAGCATTTTAATGAGGTTGTTTTAGTGTGGAATAGAAGAAATAGAAGAAGCTCGTGTGAGTTTCCCACAAAAACATCTGATCCTCAAAATCCTGGTGCTTTCAGGCTGACATTGACTCAAAAACATTATCATTATAATATTTTCATTCTAAATCATTTCATAAATTTCTCTTAAACTCCTCAATTTCTCGGACTTGTGTCACATCTTTAGTTTGAGCTGATAAAAAAGTAATGGTTGAAAAACCTAACTTAATAGATCTTACTGTAGCTCACTCATCAAGTCCTGTTCACCTCAGGGACAGATTATCAGTGTGGTCACCAAGCTCTTTAATTCATGACTCACATCTTCATCTTCTGTCTTCAGCACTCACCTCTGACGTAGAGCTTCACTTGTTTCTTCTTTAGGATGTTTTCCCCCCTGTAGACGGTGCAGGTGTAGGTGAGTGCGTCTCTGTTTGTCGGGTATGTCAGGGTCAGGCTGAGGTCCACAGCTATCCGCAGGTTTTTCCTCATCATTGTTCGATTTCTGTAAAACCAGTGCTGTTTTTCAAGCTGGTCAGAACCGTTTTTAAACATGTGCACTATCCTGTTGGAGCTGTCAGTCCACTCTACAGTTACATCTTCATGTCGGTAAACTGTGGTTATAAAGGGCAGCTGAACAGACTCCACCCCCGAATCCACATCCACCTGTGGGACTGTGAAGTAAGAACAACAAATAATGATTTGTACACGCAGTCTGTCAAAGCTCCCATGTTTGACATGTAAAGTGTGTGAAGGGAGCAAAGAGTAATTCAATTAGTATTCTAGACAAATAGCTGCCGTTTGTCCTCAGGAAGGCTCCTAAATGAGAGAGAGGAGCCTGTTTTGCAAAATGCGCTGGAGGATTCCTTAAGAACATGAAACATGGGGATGCACTGGTTTGTGTTTTATTGAAAGAAAGGAGACAATTAAAACAACCTATTAACATAACTAATAGATTAAGAAGAAGATAAAAACACTACAAGTCAAGTAAAACAAATCTGAGGTTTAGGGATGATTCAGATTATTCACAATGCAAACACGTCACACACACAACATACCTTCCTTAAAATAGCCTCTGAAGTGAACTCCAACACCCACGATGACAGCTGCAACTACAGCCAGGACACCCAGAGCCACTGGGACACTGATGGGAACTTATAACACAATGAAAACATGAACATTACATGATGTTAACATAAAATGATTAACACTCTGTGACACTACATGTGATTTTGAATCTCTTTGCACTGACCTCCACCTTTGACCCGCTGAACCTGCAGTTCCACTCTTGACTGACCCAGTTCTACTCCAAACTTACGGACGGTGCAGGTGTAGCTGCCGCTGTCAGACAGCTGAAGCTTTTTCAGAGTGAGACTGAGGTCTCCGGTTTCCAGAGCGTCAGGATTCATCGATGTTCGGCCGCTGAACTGCTCATTTTGGTTCTGGAGGTCATCGCCTTCTCGTCGACGCAGGTGCACTGTGGAGGGATTGAGGTCATAGCGACTCCACACAGCTGTGGATTCTTTTTCTTCAAAAGTGGGAAACTCACAGGGCAGGAGAACAAACTCCGCCCCCTCTAGTACCTCCACACCTGAGGCACACTGGGAAACTGAGGACACAGACATAGACAAAGACCTTATTGATCCCACATAAAAATAGAAAAAATAAATAATAAAAAGATTCAATGGTTACTATGTGCAGAAAAATACAACAAGATGTTTTATGTGCACATAAAGTGCAGGCAGTGATAGTTATACACACATATTTCTAAACAGTGTTTATCCTGTTTATAATGTTACAGCCTGGCTTCTGTCGGGATGAAGGACCTGTGATAGCGCTCCGTCCACAGTCTCCGTCCACAGTCTCCGTCCACAGTCTCCTTCCACAGTCTCCATCCACAGTCTCCTTCCACAGTCTCCGTCCACAGTCTCCTTCCACAGTCTCCGTCCACTGTCTCCTTCCACAGTCTCCATCCACAGTCTCCATCCACTGTCTCCTTCCACAGTCTCCATCCACAGTCTCCGTCCACTGTCTCCTTCCACAGTCTCCATCCACAGTCTCCGTCCACAGTCTCCGTCCACTGTCTCCGTCCACAGTCTCCATCCACAGTCTCCATCCACAGTCTCCGTCCACTGTCTCCTTCCACAGTCTCCATCCACAGTCTCCGTCCACAGTCTCCGTCCACTGTCTCCATCCACAGTCTCCATCCACAGTCTCCGTCCACTGTCTCCGTCCACAGTCTCCTTCCACAGTCTCCATCCACAGTCTCCGTCCACTGTCTCCTTCCACAGTCTCCATCCACAGTCTCCGTCCACTGTCTCCGTCCACAGTCTCCATCCACAGTCTCCGTCCACTGTCTCCGTCCACAGTCTCCATCCACAGTCTCCATCCACAGTCTCATGCAGGGATGAGAGATGTTGTGCATAATAGCCCACCCACCTCCTTTATGGGGTCTAGGGGACTGTCCAGGACAGAGCTGGCCCTCTTCACCAGGCTATTTAGCCGTTACCTGCCCCTCTCTCTGCTGCCGCCTCCACAGCAGAGCTCTGGATAAAAGATTGCAGACATCCTCAGTAATGTCCTGCAGACTTCAGCCTGTCAGCACAGTCGACTTTGGTCCTGGTGCCGAGTTTGAGTGTTTTCTGAGCAGTCCAGGTTATCGTTAAGGTGAACACCCAGCAGCTTGTACGTGGTGACCACCTCCATGCCCAAACTTTGGATGAGGTGTGGTTTGCTCGGGAGGTTGACCACCACCTGCTCCGTCTGATCATTTGCCTCAGATACACATCCAAGCATGGCTGTATCAACGGATTCAGTTTATCTGCCCACCAGTGACAGATGTGGATTCTTCATGCTCAAAGACTATTTCCAAGACGTTTCTCCTGTCTATAATAATGCCGTGTGTGTGTGTGTGTGTGTGTTTACCTTTGCTGTTTTTATATTTTGTCTGTCATCTCTCCCCCTTGCCTGTGATATTTTACCCACTGACTGTCTTACTGTTCAGAACTCAGGCCTGGATTACAGCTGGACTTCAGTTTCAGTGTGTTTGTGTTTGAGTCCCGTCATTGTTTTAAAAGAAATGAGAGGACTACAGTTCAGTTTTTTCTCATTTACATACTTCTTATGGTAAAAGTCTGGTGCAAACATACACTTGGTCCTAAAACAAAAAACAATTCTCTCTTTTGGCTTTAACTATGCGAGAATAACCTGCGGCATTTGAGAACTTATCTTCCTGATCAACATGCACAAACCTGTCTGACTGTTTCTGTAAGCAAAACCAGTGTGTGTGTGCTTGTGTAAATATGTGTGTGTGTCATAAGTCTAAAGGAAACTTTTCTTACCGTACAGGAGGATCACAAACAAATCCAAAATCTTCATGTTGCTATACAGAGAGTAGACATCTACAAAGTTAATCTTCAACCTGAACCGACTAAGAGATTAAATAATCCTGCCAAGAAGCCAAAGGTGTTTTCTGGCTGCTCTCCATGTCACACAGCACACCTGTGGATTGTTTTCATTCAGGAAGAGGAAACACTTCTTTAAAAGCAGGAGGAGGAGGAGTGTTCACAAAAGCCTCAGCCAGTAAAGAAGAAACTGTTAGAATGAAAGAAGCATTCATTAGAGTAAAAACCTAAATAACCTATTTGCACATTTAAAAACTTCCTGCTTCAAATCTGTGATTTTAATCTGTTATGCATAACTTTAATCATGACACTTTTTCAACATGAAACACTAAAATTAAATGTTTCCAGTTTTGGATCTGTTGATTCCCACTCTCTTTTAACTATTTCCCCACCATCTAAGTGCATCTAAGCACAGCTGGGATTGATCTTTATTTTCACTTCTCTTTAAATGTAACTTTTAATCATAAATATTATAGGATAGATTTAAATTCTAGTTACAAAACTGAAGAAAACAGCAAAAACAACAACAAAAACTCTACTGCCATTCACATGTAATACCTGTACAGCCCACCAGAGGGAGTGATACTCAAATCAAACACAGCAAAGGCTGATGGTGACCAGTGGGAGTTCATTCAGTAACAGAAAGGAACTGAGTGGGTAACACTTCATAATGGCCACTGTTATTTAACTGTGAATTATAGGTGTTAATTTAACTTTACCATACTGCATGACACCATCTTTATTTATAAAGCCCTTTAAAATAAAACCAGGGTTCACAAAATGCTGAACACGCCAGCAAAAAAATGTGTTTTAAGAAGAGTTTAAAACTCAGAAAGAGAAGAAGCCTGCCTAATGTGCAAGGGCAGATCGTTCCACAACTTTGGAGCTGCTACAGCCAAAGCAAATTAATGCTTACTAAGGGAGTGGGAAGGTGTATATGGCTGTTGCATCTCAGAGAGGTGGGGGCAGGCTATAAGAGATTTAAAAACAAATAGAGAACTTTAAGAAGGACCCTAAAATGTACAGGTAGTGTCATGGTCTCCGTGCCTGCCCGGCCGGCCCACAAGACTGCATGTGGTGTTTGGTTTCCTCTCTCTCTGCCTGGGCGGAGCTCACTGTGGGCTCCCGCCCTTGGCCCACACACCTGACAACAATCAGCTGTCATCACCTGGAGCGCTATTTGAGGCTGGAACACAGATCCTCTCATCGCTGGATGATTGTACTACAGACGTTAGTGATTCTCCCAGCTCCTGTGAACCTGTGCTTGAGTATACCTGTGATTCGTGATTTGTGAGTGACTTCCCTTTCCTCTGCTACAGACTTTCCTCCCCGGACCTCCCTGTCATGTGAGCGTGTGTGAGTTTGGGCAAGAAGACGTGAGCGAGTGTGAGAGAGCTACCCTGTGATTCCCTGGAGTTTGGATTTTCCCTTCACTGTATATATCGTGCACTGGTGCTGTAAATAAACTGTTTTTGGAGACGTCACACCGCTCTGCTCTTGAGTTCCTACTACCAGTTTGTGACAGGAAGCCAGTGAGTGAAATTAAAATGGGGGTAATGTGCTCAGACCTTTTTGTTCCATTTAAAAGATGCGCTTCATAACCTGCAGACGCCTAACAGATGCATCACTAACCCCACTATAAAGTGCGTTACAATAATGGAATAAAATTCCCACATGTGGGACTAATAAAGGTACATCTTATCTCATCTCTTATCTTAGATGTAACAAAGACATGGATTACTGTCTCAAAAAGCTGCTCTGATAAGATGGGCTTTATTTTTGCCAGTTGTCTCAAATGAAAAAAAGACAGATTTTACAACAGCTCTGACCTGGCTTTCAACTTCATCATCTGCCTCCATTTAAACTCCCAGGTTAGTGGTGATTGGTTTAACAAACTGTGCCAGCAAACCAAGATCCATAGTAGTGGTCTCAGAAGTGCCACCAAAAACCATCACTTCTGTTTTCTGCTCATTAAAATGTAAAAAGTTCAAAGGCACCCAGGCCCTTATTTCATCAAGACATCTGAGCAGAGGGCCTACTGAGAAACCATTTATCTTTTAAGAGGGAAACAAATCTGGGAGTCATCGGCAAAACAGTAGAAAGAAATCCCATGTTTCCTGAAAATATACTCGGGTGGTATCAGATATAAGGAGAAAAGAAGCGGGCCTAAAACTGAACCCTGTGGAACCCCACATTGAAAAGAAGCAGCAGAGGATACAAACTCACCAAGTTTCACAGAGAAAATTTGGTCTGCCAATTAGGATCTGAACCACTGCAGTGTGGTTCTCCTAACACCCACCACCTGCTCTAAACTGCAAATTAAAATCTTATGATCCACTGTATCAAAGGCAGCTGTTAAATCTAAAAGCACGATCATAACACAGTCATGTAATGCAGTTCCTAAAAAAAATTATTAAAAACTCTTAAAAGGGCAGATTCTGTACTATGCAAAGCTTTAAAACCAGATTGAAAAACTTCCGAAATACAACATTCTTCTAAAAATGGATATTCATGGCTTGTAAACTACCTTTTCAAGAATCTTTGAGATAAAACTCAATTTGGAAATAGGTCTGTAATTTGCAGTCATTTCAGGATGTGAATTTCAGTAATACTGTAATATTTGCTGAAACCTGAAGTTCATCCTTCTTCCGTTTACGTTCAGCTCTCTACACTTTCTTCTGGCTTCACAGGTGCCTTCATTCAGCCATGGTTCAGATATGGCTTTTACTTATCTAAGATTAAGGAGTCCCAACAGCCACTTCATAAATGTATGGCACAGCATAGAAGAGCCACCTCCACAGGACAAGACTCAGCAGTCCATCTGCATCTAAAGGACAAAGGTCACTCTTTTGAGGATGCCAAAGTTCACAAGCACAAGTTCACAATGAACTCATCCAAAAATCTTGGCTGATTGTGACCTACACCCGTTTTCACGCCATTGTCCCTCTTGGGGGGACACTCCCACGGGGCTTAAATCTGGGATTTTCCACGGTTCGACCCTAGAACTGAAGAAGCTTCTCAGATGAAACGTCTTCAAGAAACAGCTGTGAGGACAGAGCAACTCCTTGGTAAATAATGCACTTGATGGTGACTTATGAAGGTCCTTGCAGTCCAGTTGATCTTGCGCACTTCCAGGATCCCTGTGTGAGGCACAGAGTCATAGGCTTTCTTGTAGTAAATGCAGGTGGTGCAGATGTTGGTCAGTGTAGTTTTCCTTTGTGTGCCCCACTCACATATTAATCCTTATTCCTCTTTGTTGCTATGCCTAACAGGAACTTATATGAAGTACCGAGGTATTCGGGTGAGACCACTTGCTTCTTGGGATCCTTTGGCATCAGGGCTGTCTCCAGCCTCCACTACATAGCACTGAGATGGCACTTTTAAGGATTTTTAACGATATTCTTTTAACTCTGGACTCTGGCAGCCCTGCTGCCCTTTTATTGTTGGACTTGTCAGCAGCTTTTGACACGGTCGACCATGACATCCTGTTATCACGGCTAGAATTTCATGCTGGTTTTTTTATGTCAGTATGGGCCCCCACAACTCCAAAATAGCCCCTCTTAAATACGGTGTACCTCAAGGCTCTATTTTGGGTCCTGCTCTGTTCGTACTCTATTTGTTGCCATTGGGCTCCATCTTCTCGCGGTACAGCATTTCATTTCATTGTTTTGCTGATGATTTGCAGATTTATCTACCTTTAAAAGCAGGGTCAGACCATCCCCAGCTCTTATTACGCTGCCTTGATGATGTCAAACAGTGGTTGTCATTAAATTTTTTAAAGCTAAATGAAAATAAAACTGAGGTTGTCATTTTTGGCAACTTTAATCATATCGACAGCACTCTGGGCCCCTTTCCTCGTATTGTAAAACACATGTAAACAACCTCAGTGTCTATATTGATGGTTCTTTTAAATTGAATAAGCAGGTGAGTGCAGTAGTTCAGTCCTGTTTTTTTTAGTTAAGACAGCTAGCCAAGGTAAAGCCATACCTTCCGGCTAACGTCTTTGAGCGTGTTATTCACCTTTTTCTTACTTGCAGATTGGACTACTGCAATTCATTTTATTATGGTCTAGATCAGGCCACCATCCATCGTCTTCAGATGGTTCAAAATGCAGCTGCTCGCCTGCTAACTGGTACCAAACGGAGAGAGCATATAACCCCACTTTTAGCTTCTTTACACTGGCTTCCTGTCTCCTACAGGATCCAATTTAAACTTTTACTTTTTGTTTTTAAGTCACTTAATGCCCGAGCCCCTCCTTACCTGTGTGAGCTCCTCTCTGCCTATGCTCCAGGAAAAACCATGAGGTCTAGCTCAAAACTAATGCTGTCCATCCCACGGACTAACCTCAAATCCCGTGCTGATAGATCCTTCTCTGTGGCAGGTCCCAGACTTTGGAATAGTCTCCCCTTAAATATTAGATCTGCACAAATACTTGAGCAATTTAAATCATTACTAAAGACACATTTCTATGCCCTGGCCTTTAACACACTATGACCCAAGCATTTTGGTCTTATTTGAATTAGTTTAGTTATTGTTTTAATTCTTTTACTGTCCTATTATTGGTTTTTTTTTGTTATTATTGTATTACATTGTTGCTTTTTAATACCATTTCTATATTGTTAAGCACTTTGTGCAGCATCGGCTGTTTGAAATGTGCTATATAAATAAATTTGACCTTGACCTTAAGTTAGGAGCCAAAAAGGGTGTAGTTTGTGTGTGTGAGCACCCGTGTGTACACCTGTGAGCATGAGCACGCTTGTTTTTAAAAGGTTCCTTCATGTAATGATCTGCTAGAGGGTGTGGGGGGGCCACAGCCCCGTCCTCCAGGGCATGAAGCAGGTATGGAGGAGATCCAAACTCCAGACATCCAGAGGCCCCCAGAACACAAGAGACCAAGGAAGACCAACAGAGGGGCAGCCGCGCCACTGTCCCAGAAAGAGCTGAGGAGAGTCCCAGATGAGGGCTCACTCAGCAGCCGCGGAGCAGAAGCCAGCGGGGGTTGCAGTGACGTGCCCGTGAGCTCCGCCGGCAGCCAGCTGTGCCAGAGTGACCGAGGCACCCCACCCACAAAGTGGCCCGAGCGAGCCCCAGGCTCCAGGCCCCGATAAGCACCCACCAAGGAGTGAGCTGGTGTGTACCTGGACGCCCATCCCCGGACACAAAGAACCACCAACGCACCGACGTCTGAGGGCGTCTGCCACCGGATATGAACTTTTTTCAAGACAGTGAATCTTGAAACCAGAGAAAAAATAGAGTTTTAACTTGTTCCATTGGCAGATTTTTTTCACTTATTTCAAGCTAAAATATTTATTAGAATTCAAATTTAGACAGAAACAAAGTGAATAATATTATTTTATTATCACGTTGATGCAGCACATGGTTCAGTTAGCTTTGTATAAACACGTGTTAGAAATGTTCTTCAATCAGCTCTTTTTACTCTCATTTCACAGCCAGTACTTTTTACTTTTACTTGAGTAAAGAAGTTGAATTAGTACTTGGAGTATTTTTAACAGTAGTACTTCTACTTCAGTACACACTGTGTGTACTTTTACCACCTGTGTCTGAGACCTCCTTCAGGGTCCACCTGAAGCTCTCAGTCTGCTGTGGAAAAAGGAAATCCAGGTGAGTTTCTCCTGATCACCTGAGGCCGTCATTACTGTGTGAACCCACACACCACTCCTCACTCCTCCCACCCGCTGCACACAGTCACTGAGTACAGACCGGCTGATTCCTGTAAAGGGAGAGGCAAGAAGAGGCGGAGCAACACCTGAAAAACAAGAAGCTCAACGTCATTTTGCAGAAGTGAAAGTGTGAGAGAGCAGCAGCAGAGCTGCAGTCGAGTCCTGTTTGTCTCTAAAAGAAGATTCACTGGAGTCCATCAGGTTCCTCTCAGCAACAGTGGTGAGTGCAGCTGACCACACTTCCTGCTTCTACACAAATCTTCACTCTGTTCACTTCATCAGGGCTCTAGAGCGCCACCTCATTTCTCCATGGTGCCACTTAGGCTACGTCCACACTCGCCCGGATAGATTTGAAAACAGCGCTCCGCGTCCACACTAGTGTTTTCAGTCGTTTTCACAGAGTTGTGCGTCCACATTAAGATGGCTGAAAACGCTTACGTTCCAGTCCTGCGCATGCGTGAAACGCAAGACGATTCGACCGGTCTCATTTCTGTCTGCCGCTTATTCACTTTCCGGCTGTTTGAAACGTCGCGGCAAAAGGTGGAGGAAAAGCACCGAGTTTTAAAATGGACTAACAGTGAGGTGGAGTTGTTGCTGCGAGTAACACAAAAGTACAAAGTTGCAAAAGCGAGAGAGAATTAAAGAATTTGAAGAAAAGCTCTGTGGAGAGAGAGCGGCCGGACCAGTTTCTCTGACTATGATACTGTAAAGCTGACAACATGATGCATTTACTGTGGTGAGTGTGCAAAGACCATGGCAGGTGTTGTGCCAAGGTAGGGATCCCCAACAGGATCTGTTTCCCTGCGTCAGGAACATCGGCTGGGCAGGGAAAGCGGACCCAACGCACTCCGCCTCCATCATGACCAACTAGACGTGGAAGGAGTGATGTTTTAGTGACAACATGAAAGATGAGTGTGACCGTTCAGTTTGTGGGTTACAACAGAAAATGATACATTTATTGTTCTCGTGTGTTATCGGACGGGATCGTTTTAACAAACCGAGGACATTTTCCTGATAATTATCTGTATCCTCCTGTAACTTTACTGTTTAAAGAGCTAAAACCTCCAACATTTCAGGATCAATAAGTCCTTATAAGACGTGTTTGTGAGCTAAAAATCAAGAATGTGGGATACTGTTTGTCTGTGTCAGCCAAACAACTTCACATCTTTGTAACGACTGTTAAAAAGATGTTCATCCTGTTGATCCTGTTCATCTGGACGCTGCACTGTACAGCAGACACGACGTTGTTCAGTTTGTGTTTCAGATGAACCAGTTTGTGTCTGAGTGTGTTGCTGGGTCTCCACCAGTTACTCTGACAACTGAAGGTTCAAGATTTTTATTTTGACATTTGCACACAGGACCAACAGTCCATGCACAGTGGAATACTTGTGCAGAGCTTTCCAAGTCAAATCACACTTTAACAATATAAAGACAGAAAAAGCAGGAGGATAGAAATGAAGTCCGGAGTAGGGTAGTCGTACTATTTTCTATATACAAAGAAAAAGAAGAAAATGTACAGAGAGTGTGTAGTTCTCTACCTCTTATCGCACTCACAGTGTTGCACATTTGTTCCACAGATCTGTTTCACAAGTCTGTTGTGAGTGTATTGCCCGATGGTCAGTGAACCGATGATACATTCAAAGTGAGGTTAAGTAGTGCTGTGTTATTTTAAGTGTTCAGTGTGTTTTTGTTTGCCGTCAGTCTGACAGTTGTGGGGAAGAAGCTGTTGAAGAATCGTGTTCTGTGTGTGATGCTGCTGTCCGCTCTGTTGTGTCTGAGATTGTATGTGCAGCTTTGTATGTGCAGGTCCATGGATGCAAGTGTTGTTCCCATAATCCTCTCTGCAGACTTTATGACTCTGCAGAGCCTTCCTCTGTGTCTGTGTAGTGTTTCCATACCAGACAGTGATGCCTGCGGTGAGGATGCTGTCTATCAGTCCTCTGCAGGCCTGGGTGAGAGGGTGGTGGTTCATGCCAGCTTTCCTGAGCAGCCGAATGAAATAAAGCCTTTGCTGGGCTTTTTTCACAGTTGCTGTAGTGTTGAGAGTCCAGCTCAGGTCTGATGTAACCTGCAGTCCCAGGAATCTGTGGCTGTTTGCCCTCTCCACCTCCGTCCCTTTGACAATAAGATGCTGCAGGGGAGGGAGTTCTTCCAAAAGTGCAGTATTCATTCCTTGGTCCGTGTTGAGGATGAGGTGAAGAAGCTTCTGTGATGAGTAGAAACTTAAAGAAGTCCAGACGCTTTTCTCTCCAAGCTCCTCAGACTACTGACGCTTGTTTCTCTCTTTGTAAAATGAAATTTAAAGTGAATTTTGAATAAAATGTTTCTCTTCTTTCTCCCTCAGAGTGCAGACATGTCTGCTGCCAGCAATCTGCGATCTGAAGATCAGTTTCTGTGCTCCATCTGTCTGGATGTGTTCACTGATCCAGTCTCTACACCATGTGGACACAACTTCTGCAAAACCTGCATCAGTCAGCACTGGGACACTAATGGCAGAAAGAAGTGTCCTATGTGTAACAGAGTGTTCAAGAGACGACCTGAACTAGACATCAACACTTTGTTCTCTGAGATGGTTGCTCAGTTCAGACGTGAAGCTCAGCAGAAAGCCAGCAGCAGCAGCTCAGAGCAACAAGCTGCCAAACCAGGAGAAGTTCCCTGTGACGTCTGCACTGGAACCAGACTGAAGGCCCTGAAGTCCTGCCTGGTGTGTCAGACCTCCTACTGTCAGACTCACCTGGAGCCTCATCTGACACTGAAACGTCTGAAAAGACATCAGCTGGTTGATGCTGTGGAGAACCTGGAAGGCAGGATGTGCACGAAGCACGATAAACTCCTGGAGCTGTTCTGTAAGACCGACCAGACATGTGTCTGCGTGCTCTGCCCTGTTTTAGAGCACAAGAACCACGAGTTTGTTCCTCTGAGAGAAGAATATGAAGGAAAGAAGGCAGAGCTGGAGAAGACAGAGGCTGAGATTCAGCAGATGATCCAAAAGAGACGACTGAAGATTCAGGAGATCACAGAGTCGGTGAAGATGAGTAAAGATGCTGCAGACAGACAGAAAGCAGAAGGTGTTCAGGTCCTCACGGCTCTGATGGAGTCTGTTGAGAGACGCCTGAAGGAGCTCATGAAGGAGATCGAAGACAAACAGGAAGCTACAGAGAAACAGGCTGAAGGTCTCATCAAAGATCTGGAACAGGAAATCTCTGAGCTGATGGAGAGAAGCTCTGAGGTGGAGCAGCTCTCACGCTCTGAAGACCACCTCCACCTCCTCCAAAGCTTCTCCTCCCTGAAAGCTGCTCCACCCAGCAAGGACTGGACAGAGGTCAAAGTTCATCCACCATCATATGAGGGGACTGTGGGGAGAGCTGTGGCTCAGCTGGAGGAGACAGTCTGGAAACCCATGAAGAAGAAGCTGTTTGAGGCTGAGCTGCAGAGGGTGCAGCAGCATGAGGTGGATGTGACTCTGGATCCTGATACAGCTCATCCTGCTCTCATCCTGTCTGATGATGGAAAACAAGTGTACTGTGGTGATGTGAGGAAGAATCTTCCAGACAACCCAGAGAGATTTTCTCTGTGTGTTAATGTTTTAGGAGAGCAGAGTTTCTCTTCAGGCAGATTTTACTTTGAGGTTCAGGTTAAAGAAAAGACTAAATTGGCTTTAGGAGTGGCCACAGAGTCAATCAACAGGAAGGGAATAATCACAGCGAGTCCTCAGGATGGTTTCTGGACTGTGATGCTGAGAAATGGAAATGAGTACGAAGCTGCTGCTGGTCCTTCAGTCCCCGTCTGTCTTCATCCTGGTCCTGAGAAGGTGGGGGTGTTTGTGGATTATGAGGAGGGTCTGGTCTCCTTTTATGATGTAGGTGCTGCAGCTCTGATCTACTCCTTTACTGGCTGCTCCTTCACTCACAGACTCCACCCATTCTTCAGTCCCTGTAACAATGATGGAGGTAAAAACTCTGCACCTCTGATCATCTGTCCTGTCAATCAAACTGATCAACGACTGATTTTATTGGATGAATGATTGATTTTTCTTGAAGGGAACAAATGAACATATTGAGTGTAAATCCTCTACAGTCTCCATGTTTCTATAGAATCTGATCATCAGGACTCTGATTCACACTTTGATTCTCATGGAGTTTGATTTGACCAGAAGAAAAGTTGAATCAGGAAATGTTCCCACTGATGGAGACTCGAGCTGAAGAGCAAATATCAGAGAACAAATGTCCAAAAGCTTCATTTCCAATAAAGTTTGTTCAATGCTTTGAGTGAATCCAGACTCATGTGTGGCTGTTATACGGAGCATCAGAGTCCAGCTGAGTTATGTTGGATACAAACTGCTTATTTTGGCTCTGTGAGGAGTTTTGTTCACTGAAAACTGATGAGACGGATAATATTCAAAGAACTCTGTAGAGATTCATGCATCCATGTTCTCCACCTGCAGGTGTGGAGGAGAAAGGTGGAGCACAGACTGCTGCATCCTTCCAGTCACATCATTTTGATGATTATATTTGCATGTTGTGATGATTTGGGTTAAAGACAAACAGAGTTGAACGGCTGCAGTCACAGCATGAAGACGATGCTGAAGCTGAGCTGTCAGTGAACATGTTTCACTGTGATTTGATTTGAAGAATAGAAAGTGTGTGTGGCTGCTGACAGCTGCAGTCTCTGCTAGTCTGCATAACACACACACAACTTTCCCCCTGAGGCAACGATGCAGCAACAACACAAAGAACAGCTGCAGACACACACACACTGTTAAAGAACACTTTACTGTTTAAGGCAGAATTCCTCAGTAACAATGATTTGAGTCTACTGTGTCTACTGTGGTTTCCAACATACAATCTACTGAAACATGTTTTTCTTTCTGCCGTACAAACTATTTGATCACAACATCTTTGCTTTTTTCCTCCAATCGTTTATTCTGATTATTTTATTTAGTTTAACTAAGAAAAGCTTCAAATTTAACTCTTAACCTGATTTAAACATTTAATTTCTCATTAACTCAGACTTTTAATTTATTTCCTTGTTTAATGTATTATTTCTTTATCCTTGTTTAAGTTTTGCCGATCCTTTCTGTGTAACCTGTTTAATCTGACCTTTGACCCTTTAATTTTAACTTAACAGTACTCTTGTTTTGACCTTTGACCTCTTTATTCCTTATAACCAAATAAACCCTTTTATCTGATATTTTCACCTTATTGATTGATTATATATATCTATTATATTTTCTCACCTTACCTTATTTTGACCTTTGACCTATGTCCTTGTTAGCCTTGATCTTCCTTCATCAAAGGTGAAATTTCTTTCACCTTTGAACTTAAAGCTTAAATCAAACCTTTGTTAAAAAGCTTCTTACCAACTTGTAATTACAACTCTCTGCATTAAACACGTATCTTATCATATAAACACTGGATCACTGAGAGAACTTTAGGCAGAACCAAATGAAGCAGCTGACCTCGTCAAACTCACAGCGACAGTAACTGACAGTGAATTATTTTAATCTTCTTCATTGTATTTGTTAGAAACGTTTATTTTCCTTTAATTGGACTTTGGTTAAGTTCAATCCGATGTATTAACCGACCTTTGAGGTGAAGTGCAGCTGCGAAGAACGCTAAGGCAGGCAATGAGGTGCGTTTAATGTCGCTCTGTTAATTTGAGCGTCCATAAATTGAATGTCTTATTTTTTCTTACTTTATTATTGCTCATTTATTGGAGAATTTGGCCATTTAATCAAGATAGATTTTATGTTGTTGGTGGTAAAGATCTGGATGGATGTTTTATTTTATTCTGTGTTTCTATTTTTCAGTTTTACTTTTCAAGACTTGGTGAATTGCCTTTTTCTACTTTTTGTTTAGTTTTGTTAAAATTAGCAGCAGTGAGAAGTGTTGTTGTTGGTCTTGAATATATTTGATGTAGCCCATACTGTTAAGGTAAGTGTCATGTTTTTAGTTGTTAGTCTGATGAAGAATCTTTTATTTTTCTCCAAAAGTTGATTGTGTTTATCTGGACATAGTGTTTTTCAGGTCCAGCTGAATGCAGGTTTCCCCAGTCTTATACGTGTCAGGAGCATCAGCACAGCTGAAATGCATTTTTCCTAAGCACCGCGTCTCTGTGGCTTTTAAACCCCAAAACACGCTAAAACAAAAATGGGTCCACCCCAAGGATGGGGTCCCCCGGTGTAGTTTCCACTGTGACAGACTGTGGGCTTCCTCAGAGTGAGGCTGAGAGCGGCAGGCCCAGCTGGAGTCTGACCCGTGTCACACAGTGGAGGTCAAACCTTCTGTGCCACAAACACCAGATTAACCAGTTTCACTCATCATCCTTCTACTGTCAGATTTTACTGGTGCAGGTTTGATGAATCACCATCTGAGAACGTCTCTGATGTGGGCGCCACCCACAGGGATCACTTCCTGTAGAAGGGTCACATGACCTGTTATAGGCCCCTTTCGTGTGAGGTTAAACCCAGAGAGCTTCGTGTGACCTCTGACCCTGATCACCAGCGTTAGGGTCAGTGAAGGTGAGATACCATGTGACAGGAGGAACAATAAAGTTTTATTTGTACGAACACGTAGAACAGATGAAGTCAGAACGAAGCAGGTGGAGCTCAGTCAGGGTGGAGATGCAGACAGGTGAGCTGAAGGGGAGGAGCCAGTCTGGTCAGGAACTCTCTGTCTCCTCGAGTGAACCTCCTCACCTCTGAAACACACACACACACACACACTGAAGGTTGCAGTCAGGGTTGGTCAGGGTGGTGAGGGTGGGGTTACCTTCTGGTCTCTGGTTGGTGTGTTTCCTGCAGGTGAGGCTGAGCGGCCAAATCATGACATCGCTGCTGCACAGACACAACAGGAAGTGGAGGAGGAAGTCGTCAGCGTCCCCGTCACACACCTGAGACAGACACAGAGGTTATGTCTCTGCAGACTCACGGCTCGGACCTGTGGAAACGTCCTGCAGGACGCCTGTTTCTCTCTGTGGTGGCCCCCCCCACAGCGTCCCCACCGTGCTTCACTGTGTGGACGCTGTTCTTTGGGTTGTAGCTGCATCTTCTTCTCGTTTCACCTCCTCTGACCACAGGACGTTTCAGTCTGCAGGTCTTCGTCCTCAGCAGTGTGGCTGAAGGTGTCTGCAGACGTGGAGCTCTGTGAGCTCACAGTGCGTCCCTGTGCAGCCTGTAGAGTCTTTGAAGTCTTTGCTCTGACAGGCTTGTTCTGTGCTGGGCGGCTCTTTGACTTTCTTCAGGTTTCCCTTCCTGACACTCTGATAACCTCAGATATCCACAACGTGAATCCTCACAAACATCTTTTTCTCTCTTTTCACTCAAACCTTCTGACGTTTTCACACCAACTGTAAATATGAAGAAAACCCTCAGTTTGACGCCACGCCCCCAAACCAGTTCAGCAGTAAAGTGTGAGCAGACGGAGCTGTTACCAGGATGTAAACAGGATGTGCCCTTTCACAGTTAAAGCCTCAGGAATAAAAACATGACCCGATCTTAAATTTTTAAAGATAAAATAAAGTTTAAAGACGACGATGAGCACGTGACTCACCTGTGGCAGGTAAACATACACACCTGACAGGTGCTACTGACCTGGCTCTGCCCACGAGGGAAGACTCTGATGTGACCTCTGACCCTGAGAGCTCTCTGAAGCCCTTCCCACTGAGCATCAGCCAATCCCAGCAGAGCAGGAACCAGAGCAGCTGAGAAGCAGACGTGAGCCTCACCTGTCCCGTCATCGATCACCAGCCTGATCGAAGAGCAGAGCCACATGGTTTGATCATGTGACTGTCACCTGACTCATCCAGGTGATTAACACGTATCAGCAGGTGAGCTCAACAGGAAGCTGCTCTTACTTTGCTTTGGACTGAAACACTGACGAGGTCGAGTGACACTGAGAGCTGCTGCAGCCCTGAGAGAGAGAGAGCAACAGGTAAACACACACACCTGAAATCGTGAGCAGTTTCCTCCAAAACGACACTTTACTTACTGCACCAACACTAACACACCACCAACACGCTAACAACACATGAAGCACTCTGAGTACTTTCACTGCACCCGAGAAACTGCAACTAAACACATCCTGTACACACTGTGTGTATTTTATGCAGTACCTGTGTGTACACGCTGCCACACAGCGAGCAGCTCCACTGCAGTTGCAGGAACAGGAAACACACCACGTGACCTTTGACCTGTCCCACAGCGCACCTCTGCTTGCTGCTCAGAGCCCACTCACCCAGGTGCATGATGGGAGCAGGAGGAGGAGGCTGGGC
This sequence comes from Copadichromis virginalis, assembly GCF_057382275.1. Lineage (NCBI taxonomy): Eukaryota > Metazoa > Chordata > Actinopteri > Cichliformes > Cichlidae > Copadichromis > Copadichromis virginalis. The sequence continues at coordinate 10,082,659 of NC_140620.1, forward strand.
CGAGCTGATAGAAACCAAACAAACAAATAAACAACAGCACGACAAACACGTGAACCAGACTTTACCTGTAAACTTACCTGGTGTCTCCCAGGGAGACCACAGTTATGGAGCTGACAGGTAAGTACGTGCAGTACACACTTCCTGTCCTGAAACACACACACAGGTAAACCGCACAGGTACGTAACCATGGGCGTGACTTTGTATTGAACATTGGGGGGTCAAGATTTCTGTCTAAATAAATAAATCTGGGTACATTTCCAGATGATTAAACAACTATTTTGCTGGTAACACCTGAAACCAGTAAAGAAAACCAGCAGCCTATTGATGCAAGATGATCCATAACTTTATTGGGGCTGACATTGTTGGAAATGAGTCCAAATAAAGAGTCCAAACTTTTATAAGCCTGTCTATGTGTGTCTCACCTGGACAGCCTCCTCTGGAAACCAGACAACAGCAGAGTGTTACCCGGCAACAGGCCAGGTGGGTAGGGGGTGTGGCTTAAGTCCAGGTACACCTGCAGACTCCTCCCAGCTTGGTCACAAAGAGTGAGACGCACACCTGCACACACACATTCAGCTAACAGTCAGACCAGGGGTCCGTTCTTCGTACCTCGCTAAGTAAGTTAGCTGGATTTGATTGTTGACGATTTCGTGTGATCTTGGATCGTTCGGTTCTCCGAAGCTCATCCGGGACTTGCTGTCATAGCAACAGATCCGTAAGCGTAAACCTGCTCGGGAGCAGGCTTACTTTATGTAAACAGGATTAGATCACAGCCACTCAGGTATGTCCGCTTCATGTATACGAAAGCAACGGTGAAATATACTCACTCAAATGAGCAATCCTATTTATCCATATTGTATATTCTGTATCTATATATGTGTATATATGGTGTATTTATGCTTATATCCTTACTCTTATTCCCCTTAATGTATCTGTAACATGCAACTTCCTTCGGTGCTTTGCTACTGGAAACTGAATTTCCTGGAGGAACCCACCCGAGGGATTAATAAAGTTTCATCTAATCTAATCTAATCTACTTGGGTTTTCTTCCTGCAGCCCTCATGTTTACTCAAGGTCTAGTTCTGTCTTCATGCTGATTTTCTTGTTCAGTCGTGTCTCATGTTGCAGTTTGTCAATCCTGTCCCTGTGCTCTGTGTTCCCTCTGTTCAGTATCAAGTATGTGCCTCATGTGTTTCCTGTTTTATTTTGATAGTCCCTGTCCTGTGTGCAGTGTGCTTGGTTTTGCTTCCCTTCTGTCATTAGGCCTGATTTGTCCCAGATGTGTTACCACCTATTCCCCATCTTCTCGTAGTCCTGCTTGTGTATTTAAGCCCTGTGTTTCTCTGTTAGTTGTTGTGTTGTACCCTCACTGTACTGTGTTTTGTTTTCTATGTGCTTCTGGTAATGTTCTGGTTCACTCTTTCCTGGTTTGATTTTCTAGTTTCCCGGGTTTCTAGTTTGGGCTTAAGTTTTGAGTTTCTAGTTTTGTTTTCTTCTATTTCTATTTGAATGTTCTCCAGCAATAAAGCTGCCACTTTAGTTAATCATTCTGTCTCTGAGTCCTGCGTTTGGGTCCTACATCCTGCCTGCCACCTCAACACCTTTAATTTTACAGCTTCTTAGTTATTATAAAGTGCTGCAACTCATAATGTTTTCTAAGATAGTAAAACCAGATTTAAACCGACTACTTCTACAAAGATGGAGCTAAAGTGATGATATACATTTAGTGTTTGGACTTGGACACATACAGTCTGTTTTTCCTTATAACTACATGTGAGTTCAATTAACATTTTGTAGGAAAAGGGAATTTGTTTTTTAAAAGGATTATAGATTCGGAGCTGAATTACCCAACGGAACATCTCATTCACTGACGTTTGCTGGAGAAGCTGCTCTGCCTCTTTGTGATGGAGCAGCAGCGTGACGTACTGAAGACTGTTAACGGGGAAGTGCTGAAGCTGAAGGCGTCTCTCTGCTGCTCAGACTGACGTTCAGTCGTCATCCAGACAACATGAAGACTGCACCGGTCTCTCTGCTCCTCGGTGAGTCAAACACTAAAATCACCGATTTATTTATCACAGCTCCAACAAACAATATGGCAGGAAAACAACCTTTCAGCAGTTACAAGCTTGCAGCTACTGACTTTAAAGTTCATGTAAAAATTCTGAAAAGTTTCGTCAAGGCGAGAGGAACAGTTCATTCTCCTTCTTACGTCTTTCTGGTTTCATTTGATTGGTGGCTGTGAAGTTGGGCAGGAACCAAGAAGTGATGTTAATGTTGAATAATGGAGCTCACACTTTTAACTGAAATGTATGAAGAGTGATAGAAAATGGTTTCAAACATGCATGATGAAAGTTTTTCGGTTTAAATCGATCTCATCATCACTGCAAACCTCTCAGAGGTTCAGACTCTCAGCAGTTTAATCTGGAGTCCTGCAGGAAAGTCACCATATAGTCTGGACTAAGTCAGCGATTAAACTTTCTGCCCAGCTAAGTGTCAGTAACATGAAGACCAAAAGAACAAAAGAGACTTGACCTCTTTTCATCAAACATCTCTTCAGTCAGGAAACCACAGCCTCTGACTGCATGAAGCACAGGGTCCTCTGACTGCGTCCCCTCTTTTATCTAGTCTTCACTTCCTCTATTCACAGCCAATTTTCCATTAAGAGGACTGAGTGTATTCAAACAACCACAGACGGTTTTGACTGTTAAAGTTCCCATTCCCATTGACATGATGACCTTTAAACAGCAGCAGTGTGGGAGTGAAACAGGCCGCAAATCTGAAAATAAAAACTGTGCTTTTGAAGGGTGGCTTGTTAGTCCCACACTTTCTTCTCTGCACATGAATGAAAGCTCATCCATGCACAGTTCCTTCTCCATTGTTTACAATGCTGTGCACTGTGACGTTTACCGTTGATTGCCATCTGATCAAAAAATGTATAGAAAACAGGAAAAGACAGGCTAACCTGCGTTGCTGTCTCGGTGGTATTTTATAACTTCCTGTTCCTGTTACAGTGCACGGTGGTGTTTGTGTAGTTTAATCTGCGTGGCTCACAGATCTGGCAAAAATACAGACCTTCCATAATTAAGTAGAAGTACAAATACTACTGTTCAAAAATACTCCAGTAAAAGATGAAGTACTGATTCAACTTATTAACTCAAGTAAAAGTAAAAAAAAGTACAGACTATGAAATGTACTCAAAGTAAGAAAGTAGTAGCAGTAAAACCCTGGCTGATTGTGACCCACACCCATTACCACACCTTGGCTCATGTGATTAGGTAGAGGATCATCAGGGGGTCCATTGTCCCTCTCAGTGGGAAACTCCCACAGAGCTTAAATGTGGGTCTCTTCACCGTTTGATCCTAGAACTGAAGAAGCTTCTCAGATGAGAGGTGAAACGTCTTCAAGCAACTTAAAAAAGTCCAGACGCTTTTCTTTCCAAGCTCCTTAGATTGTGGCAGATACTTCAGGAGATTAAAAAGTTTCCTGAGAGAAAAAAAACAACAACAAAAAAAAACTGTGCAGCCTCAGTCTTTCTTTAAATGACCTCTGACCTCCTGTTGCAGGTGTGTGTGTGCTGCTGCTGTCTGCACTGACTGTTTGTGCAGGTGAGTAGATGAAGTGCACCATGGTCCAGGACAAACACTGAGTGTAAACACTGATAGAAACTGTCCGTCTGTCCTCCAGTCTCTCTGAGCGTCAGTCCAAACCTTCAGCAGTTCTTCACAGCAGCCTCAGTATCTCTGACATGTGAAGGTCAGCTGGGCTCTGATGGATGGACGGTGAAGAGGGACACAGGAAGTGGGACTGAGTCATGTGGAGCAGGTGGGCGGGGCTTCGGGAGGTTAACTGGTTCATCCTGTTTGCTTGATAAGCAAAGCGAGCCAATCAGTGGAGTTTACTGGTGGGGCAGGGATAGCTCAGTAGGTAGAGTGGTGGCCCCATGATCGGAAGGTCGGGGGTTCGATTCCCCTGAACAGCTACCCTGAGGTACCCCTGAGCAAGGTACCGTCCCTACACACTGCTCCCCGGGCGCCCAATGGCTGCCCACTGCTTCACTGAGTGAATGGGTTAAATGCAGAGAGGGATTTTCCCCACGGGGACCAATAAAGTACACCTTCTTCTTCTTCTGGTGTGAAGGTGAAGCTGGAGAGAAGAGTGAAGAAGTCAACATCACTGTATCAGGTAATGAAGTCGTTCATTTCATCAGACTAACAGCAGACTGTTATACCACCTCTACATCACTCTGTGGGTCTTTTCCTCAGATAAAGAAGTGATTTTGGAGATCCCTGCACTGCACCACTTCCCCTGCCAGTGGCGGACTCCCTCAGGTGTCGGTGCGTTGGTGGTTCTTTGTGTCTGGGGGTGGGCGTCCGGGTACACACCGGCTCACTCCTTGGCGGCCGCTTATTGGGGCTCGCTCGGGCCATTTCGGAGGTGGGGTGCCCCCGGCCTCTCGGCCTGGGGCTCGGTCACTCAGGCACAGCTGGCTGCCGGCGGAGCTCACGGGCGCGTCACTGCAACTCCCCCTGGCTTCTGCTCCGCGGCTGCTGAGTGAACCCTCATCTGGGACTCTCCTTAGCTCTTACTGGGACAGTGGCGCGGCTGCCCCTCTGTGGGTCTTCCTTGGTCTCTTGTGTTCTGGGGGCCTCTGGATGTCTGGAGTTTTGATCTCCTCCATACCTGCTTGATACCATAGAGGACAGGGCTGTGGCTCCCCACACTCCCTAGCAGATCATTACATGGAGAAACCTTTGGAATGCAAGCATGCTGATCCACACAGGTATGCACACAGGTGTACACATGGGTATTCACAGGCGCGGACTACAGCTTTCTTGGCTGCTGCCTCAAAGCACATTGTGCGCTGTCTATCTTGCGTGTTGCACAATATCGTTTATTATTTAGTAACTATTGATATCTATGGCTAGCTAGTTTATTGTGATGGTGCTTTTTTTTTTTCTTATTATGTTGCTCTTTGTTGTTTGCTGTCTCCTCTGTTTTTTTTTCTCCATACAGGTGATCCAGGAGTTTTGTTTTTTTTGTTTGTTTGTTTGTTTTTCTCTCTTCCCCCCCTTCTCACCGTCTCTTCTCCCCTTTGGTTTTCTTTCTTTCTCTCCCTCTCTTTCTTTCATTCTTTCCCCCTGTCCTATCCCACAGTCATGTCTGTCCCGTTTGCAACTGAAAATCAGTCAGTGTTCTACTGATGAGTTTGGATCATCTCCTCAGAGCTTTCTGAGGGTCAGAGGTCAGAACACTGACATCACTTCCTGTTTAAAGCAAACCTGCTGAGCTTATAATAAATTCAATGACCCAGTTTTATCATCTCTCCTGCAGATGTCTATGACACCACCACCATTTCACCAAGTGCCACCAAACCACCACCAACAACAACTATCAATCTCAATTCCCCTCCTTCTACATCGTCCTCCTCCATCATCTCACCTGTAGCTGCTCTGGGTTCTCTGGGTCTTCTAGATCTTATTCTGGTTGCAGCTTTGCTGTTTTGGAACAAAAAACAAGGTATAAAGTGTGTCAAACCCCCCAGAGCTCATTAGATTAAACATTTTACATGGAAAAATAAATTTTCCTTAATAATTATGTAATTATATACTATAATTCAATTATAAACTGTCCCCATTCACATTGTTTAGCAGAGAACTTATCTTACATGAAAAATATAGAGACACTTTTATTGATAAAGTATAAGACCCGATCCTTGGGGTGGAACAATTTTTGGCGCAGCGTGTTTTGGGGTTTAAATTCCACAGAGACCCAGTGTTTAGAAAAAATGCATCTCAACTGCTCCGATACTCCTGTCACAACAGTATCACTACAGGTTTTGACAAAAGTCCAGCTGGAATTAGTGATGGGATTTCCGGCTCTTTTTAGAGAACCGGCTCTTCCGGCTCCCAAGCGGCTTTTCAGGTTGTTTTGTTGCTTTAATTAAAAACGGTCCGGGGCTCCAGGGTCCGGGGGGAAGCAGGGATTAATCCCATACATGCTCTCAGTGGGTTCCAAACACACACACACTCTCTCGGGTCCAGGGCAGATCTATATACACACAGAGAGAGACGTCCAGGTTAGGGATAGTCTCAAACTCACAGATACAGGTTCAGGTCCGCCGTCATAAATAGTGCTCCAAATCAGCTGGGATCGGCTGCAGGTGTGACGGTGAGCACAGGTGCGTGGGCCAGGGGCGGGAGCCCGTAATGAGCACCGCCCCAGCAGAGGAGAGAGAGCGCAAAGGAAACAAAACAAACAAAACATGTTGCCAAACACAGAGTGAGCCAGCGAGGCACGAGGACCACGACACAAAGCACGTGCAAACTCCAAAACACATTTCTAGCTTTAACTGAACTTCAAAGCAGAGCAGATCACTTAAATTACACAATTGAAAGCATGAAAGCATGTGTGTATTGTTTGTGTATTTATACACAAGCACTCATATATATTAAAAAATATGTTCATTTACCTGTTACTACCACACACCAAATTCGGTTGTTGGTACTTGCTGGATTGTGTAGCCTCTAGGTAACAAAAGCTCAACACTGCGCCCAGCATCCTGGAGCACTTCTGTTGTCTTCTGTACATGCCTCGGAGTTTGTATGTGCTTTGTCTGTAGGGGCCACCGTAAATATACTTTTATTTATTCACCCCACATAAAATGTAATAAATAAATCATATAATACAAAAACCAACTATTCACATTTCAACTTTTAACTATTTAAATTTTCAGCTTTTTCCTTTTAAACAAATTTAAAGTGAAACAACACAAAACACTGCAAACCACAACACAATTAAATATAAATTATAATATGAAAACAAAAAGAACATGCACATTCTCTGTCATATGGACCTGCATGAATAAACTTTCTGAATCCTTTATCATCTGCAACTGAAAATAGTTGTGGATGATTACTATACCTTTCTAATGTGACGTTGTTGTCCCTGCTCTCTCTCTCTCCGTCCCGCTCTGTTCCTGTGCTACTGAGTGTCACTACCGCCCCTCCCCCCTCTGCTCAGTGAAGCGGAAAAAAGTGAGAGAGAGAGAGAGAGAGAGGGTGAGAGAAAAAAAAAACCCACGGCTCGCGATAAGGAGCCGGCTCGTGTCGTTCACGTCAAAGAGTCGGCTCTGAGAGTTTCCTTCGCGACCCACACATCACTAGCTGGGATAACCACATTTACTCAGGGCCTTCTTGATTCAAATTCAAATTCAAATTTTATTTGTCACGTACACAGTCATACACAGTACGATATGCAGTGAAATGCTTGGACAACTGCTCGTGACCTAAAGAGAACAAAAAAGGAAAAGGCTATGAATAAGGTAGGAAATAAATATGAAAAATTAAAAAGGGTAAATTTAACTAAGAAGGAATAAAATATAAATTAAGGTTAAAAATGAAATAACTGTACAACACAAATTAGAATGAAGGGTAAATTTAACTGGGAAGAATAAGATAAAGATAAATATATAAATTAAAGTTGAAAATAAAATAACTGTACAACAAAATACAAAATACACAATATAGAACTATATAAGAATGTATGAAGAAATATAAATGTAAATAAATATATACACAATAACAGCAGCTGTACAAGTATTAACCGGAAATGAAGAATATAGTGACCAGTGTTGTGCAAAACCAAAGTCCAGAAAGTCCAGTGTGTGTGTAAGAACTGTATGTGTGGGTCAGTACTGTGTGGTGGTGTGATTGAGAGACCGTATCGCCTGCGGGAAGAAGCTCCTCCTCAGTCTCTCTGTGTTGGTCTTCAGGGAGCGGAATCGCTTTCCTGACCTCAACAGAGAGAACAGTCTGTTGTTGGGATGGCTGAGGTCCTTCACGATCTTCCTGGCCTTGGTCCAGCACCGCCTGCTGTAGATTGAGTGCAGGTCAGGGAGCTCGGAGCGGATGGTGCGCTCAGCTGACCGCACAACCCTCTGTAGAGCTCGTCTGTCCTGCATGGTGCTGTTCCCGAACCAGGTTAAGATGTTTCCCGCCAGGATGCTCTCTATGGTGCACGAGTAAAAGTTCCTGAGCACCTTGGAGGGCAGTTGGAAGTCTCTCAAGCGTCTGAGGTGGTAGAGACGCTGTCGGGCCTTTTTCACCACGGTGTTGATGTGACAGGACCATGACAGGTCCTGCGTGATGTGAACTCCGAGGTATTTGAAGCTGTCCACTCTCTCCACTGGGCACTCGTTGATGACGGGGGTCTGGTAGTTCCTCTCCTGCTTAGTGCTGAAGTCCACTATCAGCTCCTTTGTCTTACTGACGTTTAGAAGGAGGTTGTTCCTCTGGCACCAGTTCTCCAGATTCCTAATCTCCTTCAGGTAGGCCGTCTCGTTGTTATCAGAGATCAGGCCCACCACGACGGTGTCGTCAGCAAACTTGATGATGGTGGTGGAGCTGGTAGTGGCCACACAGTCATATGTGTACAAAGAGTACAGCAGGGGGCTCAGAACACACCCCTGGGGGGCTCCAGTGCTGAGAGTGGTGGAGGCTGAGACATGTCCGCCCATCCTTACTGCCTGTGGTCTGCCAGTTAGGAAGTTGGAGATCCACTGACACATAGATGAGCTGAGTCCCAGATGCTCCAGCTTGGTGGTGAGTGTGGAGGGAATTATGGTATTAAATGCAGAGCTGTAGTCTATGAAGAGCATTTTAACATAATTCCCCCTTCTAGTGTCCAAGTGAGTGAGTGATGTGTGGAGGAGATGAGAGATGGCATCGTCTGTGGAACGATTTGGACGGTAAGCGAACTGTAGTGGGTCCAGTGTGTCTGGTAGTGAAGAAATGATGAAGTCTCTGACCAGGCGTTCAAAGCACTTCATCACTACTGAGGTGAGGGCTACAGGGCGATAGTCATTGAGAGAAGCAGGGTGGGGTTTCTTCGGGACAGGAACAATGATGGACTCTTTGAAGCATGTGGGGATCACCGACTGAGATAAAGAGATGTTGAATATCTCAGTGAACACAGGAGCTAGCTGGTATGCGCAGTCTCTTAGGATACGACCTGGGATGCCGTCTGGTCCTGCTGCTTTCCTGGTGTTCACTCTCTTGAAGGCTCTCCTTACTTCATGCTCGGAGATGACGAGCACGTTTCCGGTGCTGGCAGTATCTTCCTGTCTGCAGCCGTTAGCGCCGCTAACACTAGCATTGTTGGAGACCTTAGCTGCAGCCTCGAAGCGAGCATAGAAAGTGTTCAGCTCGTCTGCCAGAGTCACGGCCGCGTTCGTCATACCGGTTGTTGGTGCTTTATAGTCCGTTATTGTCCTTAGTCCCCGCCACAGGCTCCTAGAGTCACTCTGTTGGAGTTGTGACTCTAGTTTCCTCCCGTAGCGCTGCTTCGCCTCTTTCACCGCCCTCCGCACGTTATATGACGCGGCTTTGTACGGGTCCATGTCCCCCGTCATGAGTCCCGTGTTGTAGGCAGCGGTGCGGGATCTCAGAGCGTCGCGGATGGTTTTATCCACCCACGGCTTCTGGTTGGGAAACGTTGTGATAGTCTTTGTCTCCACGGTATCATCCGCTAGTTTCCCAATGAATCCCACAACCGCTTCCGTAAACACGTTGACGTCATCGTCGGAGCTGTTTCTGAACATGCCCCAGTCTGCGTCATCGAGTGCGTCCTGTAACGCGGCCACCGATTGATCCGTCCAGCGCGCGACCTTCCTCTGAACCGGAACTTCCTGTTTCAGCCTTTGTTTGTATTTTGGCATGAGGAAGATGGCGGCGTGATCAGATTTGCCAAACGGGGGGCGGGATTGTGCCTTGTAGCCGTCCTTGACCGTAGTGTAGCAGTGGTCCAGTGTCCTTTCACCCCTGGTGGGGCAGGTGATGTGTTGATAAAAGTTCGGCGCTGCGCGTTTGAGGTTGGCGCTATTAAAGTCCCCCGTCACAATAAGCGGGGGCTGCTGTGTCTGTGGGGATGGTGTTCGCTCTGTGTTGTAGCATCCTGATGACTCCCAGTTTGTGCTCCATGCTGGCAGACGTCTTCGGTTTAGAATCTTTTATTATTTGTCTCGTGTTTAAATCCTCGTCTTTCTCATTCCTGCAGAAAGGACGCTGTCATCAAGTCTGAGTCAAGTCACCTATCAGGATATGAACTTCAGACAATCAGCCAATAAAATTACAGATACACACTCACATGTTGTTTTCTCCAGTCCGAGGACACTGCAGGTACACATTCAGCTGTTATCCAACAAGTTATTGCTTCACAAAATATGATTATGACCCTTTGTCCACTGTGGGTCCTTGTGATAATTTCTTTGCTCCTCTATTCGTCTTGTCTTTCCATCTCCTGGATTCTCTTTTAACCATCTACTCATTCTCGTTCTCTTGTGCATCAGGGCTGAGTTATTGATGGAGTTTCCCAGATCAAATTTAAAGGAGGATGGGAAGAAGAGGATTTTCTCTCTGCCAGTCCCGTCAGCTCCCTGCTAAGATTTAGAGCTTGTCCTGTTTTTCAGTATGAAGGCCCTGCTCATCTGTTTTTCTTGCCATTGCTTAAAAAGTGTACATTCTGCATCCAAATGTCCAGCTGCCTTCAACTTTGATGTTTGTCTTGGTCAAAAATAAGCCTTCAGTTTATTCCTTTGTTTAAATAAAAGTCTCTTGCTGATAAACTGAACCCTGGCTGTGGCGTCAGAGTAGCGCTATATAAGTGCTACATAAGAACCAGTCCTTCTACCATTTACTAAAAGCAGGCTTTTGCCAGGGCTGCAAAGGGATTTGTAAAGAATGAGTTTTTAGTGTACTATGTTTCAGGCAGTTGTTGCATGGAAGTGGCTGTTACTGAAAGTCCAGCACAGACCTGTAGTGACAGCCAGTGATTGGCATTTTGAAATGATAATAATAGCATAATGATTTAAAATTCCAGGTTCCTAATGGAGGTCTTGCAGATAAACAGTAACACATTCTATAATTTATTATTAATAAATAATAAACAGGTGGAGCCGGTAGCTCAGCATGTTTGATTTGGCAGTTTTGCACTAGATGAGCTTCCTGAGGCAACTCAAACGGGATCTGTGTTTCCAGGTGGAACTGAACAACAACCTCTCCATTGGAGCCAATAATAAAAACATGAATAACAATAAGCTTTATTTGGGGCTCTGATCTGAGGATGTAACATCATTTGTAATGTGGGTCTCAACAAGCTCAAGGAACGCTTTAAAAGTAGCCATTAATATGGTAAAATCACAGGTAGCCAGATTTCCTGATGTTGTATCTCCATTAACAGGTCACGGCATTTCGCTCTCGAGGCAGCCAGTGCCCTCCCTGCAGTCCCAAAAGGTTGATTCGGTTCATCTTGACGCACACCTGTGTGCACTTATATTCAAAAGGTTTTTCCGTGTAAAGATCTGATAGTGGGTGTGGGGAGTCATAGATTCTGCCCCCCCAAGGACCACCGGATGGGCGGATGCTCCACCCTCTTTGAAAGAGCTGAGGAGATGCCTATATGGGATGTCACCCAGCAGCCACAGTGCAGAAGTCAGAGAGGGCCGGCAGCCAGCTGCACCAGAGCAGACCGAGGTTTGAGGGCCCTCCACCCCCCAAAGTAGCCTGACGGAGTCACGGATGCCAGGCCCTGCCAAGCAGCCGCCGGGAGTGAGCCAGTATGTGAGACCTGACTTGACACATAGACATAGACAAACATGCACACACAGACACAAACATACACCACCCTCATACACACATATACAAATATTCAGCACTCACCCAGTGTGGAGACAAGATGAACCCACACTCCCCAAACACACTCTGAACCCCAAGTCCATTTCTTTTAGGGGAGAAATGTTTGATTTTGGGGTGGGGATAAATTTCATGATACATGATCACATGGTCAAATATTTTTAGACGTTTGGCTCCTCCCACGGGATGGTGTGCATCTTTCTCTGCTTTCTCTGAGATGTGAGTATGGATATGTGTGTGTTGACTGTTGAGGCAGGTGGATGCTGCTGATTGCTGGTTTGAAAGAGTTCCTAAGTGTTGATTGGATGATTGGATGTACAGCAGCTTCTTAAACCCCAGCTCACAGCCACCTCCGCCCTCTACTTCCCTCCTCTGTACCAAATAAGGAGCCAGCTTTGATCCAAATCAGCTAACTGCGCATCACCAGCTCTTCCTCGTCCTCGCTGTCCAGAAGCAGCAGCGTGATGATCTTGACAGGGAAGTGGTGAAGCTGAAGGTGTCACTCTGCTGCCAGTCGTCGTCCCGACAACATGAAGACTTCATCTGTGTCTCTGCTCCTCGGTGAGTCAAACGCTGAAATCCTTCACTCACTCATAGCGTTCATTTATCTTATAACACAGTAACAGAGTGTGTGCTGGATGCTCTCACTGACTGACTCTAAAATGAAATCTCTTCAGGTCTGTCCAAAGTCTGAAGTTACGTTTATGCGAGAAGAAGAGTTCACTCTTCTTCTTTAGTGTTTTTGTTGTTTTAAAGTTCAGATCCATCGTGTGTTCTGGACTCAGAGAGTTGGACCTTCATATCCAGTTTGTTGTCTGTAACATGTTGACTTGTAGAGAAGTCAGGCAACCTCTTTTTTTTATCGAAGATCAATTTTCATTCAGGAAACCACAGCTGCTAGCTGCAGGTACCACATGCTCCTCTGGTCTGTTATGTAGTCTTCACTTCCACTATAGAGAGCAAACTTTCCTTCATGTGGACTCTAATGAAAGGACTGGAGACTGTTTTTTGTCATTTACCTTACTTTTGTGTATTTTGTTATTTTTCTCATGATGAGCTTCAAACAGAAGCAAACTGGGACTCAAACCTGTGAATAAAGATCAATGAAGCAGCTTCTCCAGGTTTTTATTCAGCAGCTGATGCTGAATAAACAACTAACCCTTATCCCATGGCTTTGGTTTATAAGTTCTGACTGTTTAATCCTGAGAATGCTTTTCTTGCCTGCTGTACCCCTTACTCTTTTATTCCCCATTGCCCATCCACCCCAAACTGCTGAGTCTTCATGAAGCCTGAGTGGGGAGCAGTTTCTCTTCTGCTGCCAATAATCAACAATTCCCCAAAATCTGCTTAGTTTGGGAAATATTTAGGTGCAGGGTGTTAGATTGTCAAAACACATATGACGCCCACCTCATTCAGACCAAGTGTACCAACATAGTTTCGTCAGCATGTGTTAAAACTGAGCTGGCGCTTTGTGTGATGTTTATAAGTCTAAATGTACTTTTAAAACCTAAACAGAACCTTCAAAGCGAATTAAAGGTCTCCCCCCTTTAATGTGATGTTTTTGGAACAAGACCAGATTGAAACAGGTTCATTGACCTCTGACCTTCAGTGACCTCTGACCTCCTGTTGCAGGTGTGTGTGTGCTGCTGCTGTCTGCACTGACTGTTTGTGCAGGTGAGTAGATGAAGTGCACCATGGTCCAGGACAAACACTGAGTGTAAACACTGATAGAAACTGTCCGTCTGTCCTCCAGTCTCTCTGAGCGTCAGTCCAAACCTTCAGCAGTTCTTCACAACAGCCTCAGTGTCTCTGACATGTGACGGTCAGCTGGGCTCTGATGGATGGACGGTGAAGAGGGACACAGGAAGTGGGACTGAGTCATGTGGAGCAGGTGGGCGGGGCTTCGGGAGGTTCAATGGTCCATCCTGTTTTTTTGATGAGTTCAGCCCAGTCAGTGGAGTTTACTGGTGTGAAGGTGAAGCTGGAGAGAAGAGTGAAGAAGTCAACATCACTGTATCAGGTAATGAAGTCATTCATTTAATCATCAGACTAACAGCAGACTGTTGTACCACCTCTACATCACTCTGTGGGTCTTTTCTTCAGATAAAGAAGTGATTTTGGAGATCCCTGCACTTCCTGTGAGGACAGGAAGTGATGTCACACTATGCTGTAAAAACAAAATTAGTGGCACAGCTGCAGCTTATTTCTACTTTAATGGACGTCCTGTTGGACCTAAATCAGAGCACATAATCACCATTAACGTGCAGCAGTCTGATGAAGGTCTCTACTGGTGTTCTACTGAGGAGTTTGGATCATCTCCTCAGAGCTTTCTGAGGGTCAGAGGTCAGAACACTGTTTCCTCTTAAAGCTTAAACCTGTTGAGCTGATAACAAACTGAATGACCCAGCTTCATATCTTTCCTGCAGATCCTACTACACCAACACCATCAACAACAAAAACATCAGCAAACATCCATATCTCCTGTTCTCCTCCTCCTCTTCCTAATCCCTCCTTCATCATCCCAGTCATAGTTACTTTAGGTTCTCTGGTCCTTGTGGTTCTGGTTTTGGTTCTAGTTCAGCTTCTTTGGAAGAAACGCACAGGTATGATATCCGTCTGACCCACCTGGGCTCTTTTGGTTCAAGCAGCAAATTAAAATATTTTGAAATTTCACTTGAGAAAATCTGAGGGACTTTCCTGTCTGCATTTATTTTGTAGAGCACTGGGTCCCAACATCTTTAGACTGATGCATTCCCATGGCCCAATTGAAAAGTTTTAAAAGTTCTGGAAGTGGGTCCATAAAAATGAAAAGTATTACTGATATAAACTTGGCTTATCTCTCATCCAAAGTCACGTCCAGACAGCTTCCATCAGGGTTTCAATTTTAGGATCGCTCCCTAGAAATTAGATTCAGACTAAAACCCCACAGACACAAACACCAGTTTGGGTTGTTTTTCCCGATTGGCTGTCACTTGTTAAGGTGGTATGATACAGGAACAGTTTTCTGTGGTCTCATCACTCTGATGCTGCCATCATGGCTCTGCTTAATCCATAATCAACGAGTCTTTGCTCCTGAATCCTGTACCTGTAACATCAGACTGTCTATGAAAGTCTTCTAAACATCCTACAGCAGTGAAGTGATCACCAACGTTCATTCACAACACATCATTTCTGCAGGGAGACACCAGCCAGCCTCTACAAATGATGTCGCATATGCCGAGGTCACCATTAGAGAGTCAGCCAATAAGATGTCAGTCATCCAACCAGAAGGGATTTACTCCAGCCTGAGCATAAACACTACAGGTACACATTCTAGCAGGTGACATAAATGAGCGATAAAAGCAAGAGAAATTGAGAGTTGAAGAAGATGAGACTTTTTTTCTCCTCTTCATGCTGCCATGTGTATTTGACCTCTGTCTCTACAGGTTAAAAGAAGAGAAAACCAAGTGGTACCAAAGACCAACAGCTGGAGGAGGAACACTTCCAGAAATGACTGTCAATGAACACAGTTCACCACACCACCTATTCCAGGAGCGCAGCTTCATAGTAGGAGAGTCAGGTGCTGAACTGGCCTGCCTGCAGTCCTGATCTTTCATCAATGAAAACATCTGGAGCATCATGAAACCAGAAGCAGGACAAAGAACAGCCAGGACTGCTGGGCGGCTAAAACCCTCCATCAGACACGGATGGAGCAACATCCCACTCCCAAAAAGTCCAAAAGCTGCTGTCCTCAGTTCACAGACATTTCCAGAATGATGTTAAAAGGCGAGGCTGTACAGGAGCATTACAAAATTACACTTCTGATATGTGTTTGGTTTTCTGTCTTTGAGAGAATATGAGACTTGAAAATCATTGGATTCTGTTTTTATTTGTTTTAAACAGCATCACTACTTTGAGGTCGTAACATGTGGTCATGGAAAAAATATTTTTACCTCAACTATATCAAAAGTTTTGAAAGTGGGACAGGAACGCAGGATCCACAGCAGGTCTGCAGCTCTGTCGCTAGTTTCCTGTTTTACAGTTAATGTTGTCACTGGTTTCCACTAAACCTTTACTGTGGTCTCTGTGGTCGAGTCACTGTTTGAAAAATGTGACAGTGACAGTGTCAGACAGCCGTGGCACTGATCCTGCTGCTTCAACAGATCGCTGCATTGGAAGAATGTGATTGGTACATAGTGTGAGTCAGTTCAGGTTAGTATGAACGTCTGCCCTTTTCCAAAATAAATGTGGGAAATTTTCTTTATCCATGTGTGTTTGGTGAAAAATAAAGTTGACAAGTCGCTCAGAGAGAGATCAAAGATGAGGTTAGGCCACCTTTTGGATTCCACACGAGGAGCTGATGAAGATGCAGAGTCACCAAAGTGACGGGAGAAAGTTCTCCTGTGTGAGACACAGCAGTCACATCAAAAGCAGATAAATGGTGAAGTCACCTGAGTCAGTAGCTGTTTTTCCCCAGAGTCGAGCGTTCATTCACCCACATCAAAACAGGTGCTGCTGGTGTGGTTAACTGATGAGAGAAGCTGAAGTCTCTGCGTGACAGGGCTTCCTTGTTGACACCAGTGGGAAATGATCAAAGGTAAAACAACCGGTGTGATAAACCACGAAGTGTTTTATGTGTTTAAGTTCAGTTTAACTGCTGTTCGAACGTTGTGGACTGTTTCCCGCCATGAAGAAAGAAAAGATAAACAGTGTCTGACAGAACATGAGAGTGTGCTGAACTGGATCAAATTATTACTGAGAATGAAATACCATGACCTCATGAACTACAGTAAACTAAGAATGATGATGATGAGTAGAAGGAAGAAGACGACCCACAAACTCCCTCCTCAAATGCCTGTCTCCTCAAGGTCAGCTTTGTTTCACTCAGCAGTTCCACCTCAACAACGCTGTGTGGTTCAGTCAAATTTTCCCGTATCAGTTATAGTTTCCCTGCTTTCTTTCTTTCTGGTTGTTTCTGCCCTCCCGTGACCATCCTAGAGCCTGTCTCTCTGCCTGTTCCTGCTCACAGAGAGGCTTGTACCCTGCCTTCCCCTGCACCCTTTCCAGTTCCCTGAATGGTGGTCGCTGTGGTCCAGTCAGTCCCAGTTGCCTAGAGCAGCTAGGGCTCCGCTTGTCCCTGCAACCATATCAGTTCCTCAGGTAGCAACAGCTAGTGTCCAGCTGTCACCTGCTCCCAGCGTGAGGACATCCAAGGCCCAGTCCACCTTTGCACCCTGGCTGGTGTCCAACTACTTCCCATGCCTGTCCCTACTCCTAGGGTGACAGTGGCCAAGACACAACCTATCCTTGCACTCGCACCCATTCCTTGGATTGGGACAGCTGTTCAGCCAATCCCTTCAGCAGTACCTGTTCTAAGCGCTCAACGAATCTTAGTACACCATGGAAGCACAAGCAACAGGGGCGGGGGTAAGCCGGTGTAGACAGCACATCTGGTCCTGTAGCATGCGCTGGGCCCAGATCTGCCCCCTGACCTCGGCCTTGGAGATAAGCATGCAGAGGTGTTTGGGGTGCAAAGGATGGGAACGAAGATTCTAAACACAGTCTGTTATCATGGAGAAAGGTCTTGTTGTCCAGCTCCAGCCTTGAGGC
Source organism: Copadichromis virginalis (assembly GCF_057382275.1). Classification (NCBI taxonomy): domain Eukaryota; kingdom Metazoa; phylum Chordata; class Actinopteri; order Cichliformes; family Cichlidae; genus Copadichromis; species Copadichromis virginalis. The sequence goes on from NC_140620.1 coordinate 10,099,935, forward strand.
CAAAGCTGGCGCCAATGTGGTAGGCGCATGAGATGGTAGTGATTTTCCTTTAGTGCAAAAACTGCATGCCAATTTTACAGTTGCTCTAGATGTCCGTCACTGGTCTCTCAATCTCCAAGATGTTATTACTATTATTATTATCTTGTTATTACTATTACTAAGCTCTTTTTAGCGGCTATTTGACCACAAACAGCTGGTGCAGTTTTGCTAGATTAACCCAATGATTTAAAATCATGGTTGACATTAAATATTTTGCATGTAAATGATCAAAGAACGTAGATTTTACGATTTGAGCCCCGTTATTATCTTTAGGGTGACCTTAGCCATTTGGAAAACTCCAGAACTTCCTGATTAAAAAATTTGCAAGTGATTTCTTTCATGGCAGTTTTTCATTTGTGAAACAAATCAATTCCGTTGTAAAAGCCAACTTCTTCCAGCTCAGGGCAAAAAATAAGAACATTTTGTAATCTGCTGACTTTAGAAAGTTATTCATGCATTTATTTAATCCAGGCTTGATTACTGTGATAGTCTTTATTTTGGTATCAGCCAGGCTCTGCTCTCTCATCTTCAGCTTGTTCAGAATGCTGAATCCCAGTGGGATAAGGTAGAGATTTCCTGTCCTCTGTTGATTTCCCCTCCACGATATTCATTTGATCTTAATGCGCCTTGCTGCTGCATTTATGGCTGTCCATGAAGGATTCGCGAGAACCATCCTTCAAATCTGGGGAGACAGAGGACGCATTTGTGGGCCACATTTGGAGGAGCCTTCAAATATGAACAACCTTCATCGCCTCACTGTGACGTATTCGGCCTACAAATACGGCCTCTGAATTTGGCAACAGCCAAAGACTATGTGACTGTAACATTAAATTAACAGTGTCTTTAAATGACCTTTGACCTTTAGTGACCTCTGACCTTCAGTGACCTCTGACCTCCTGTTGCAGGTGTGTGTGTGCTGCTGCTGTCTGCACTGCAGGTGAGTTGATGAAGTGAACCATGGTCCAGGACAAACACTGAGTGTAAACACTGAAGTGCTTCACTCATCTGTCACAGATAGACACACTAACAGAGTGTGAGCTCTCACTGACTGACTCTCAAATCAAATCTGTTCAGGTCTGTCCACAGTTTCATGTGTTGTTTAGGCGACAGGAAGAGTTCACTCATCTTCTTTTGTGTTTTGGTTTTATTTGATATTTGTTTGTCATGTTGTGAAGAGGAAATCAAGTAGAGATGTTTTCAGTTTCTGTAACATGATGGTTTGTATAGATATCAGCCAACAATCATCAGATATCAGCTTTCACTCAGGAAACCACAGCTGCTAGCTGCATGTACTAAATGTTTGTCTGACCGGCCTTTGTTGTATAGTCTTCACTTCCTCTTCTGTTTACAAATTTTCCATCATGTCAACTGAGTCAAATTTAATTTCTCTCAGAGTTTGTATGCTTTGTTACTTTCTGATGATGAGCTTCAAATATGAGCAAAGTGAGACTCAAACAGGACGTAAACCTGCAAATAGAATCCATGAAACAGCTTTTTCACACTGTTCATCCCACAGCTGAGGTGGAATAAACATCTAACCTTCAAGAATGTGCTTTTTTATTTTGCAAGACCTGCCTGCAGTACCTTTACTGTCCACTTACCCAAAGCTGCTGAGAGCCTGAGTGGGGAGCATCAACTCAAACAAACAACAAATCAGTGGAGTTTACTGGTGTGTCATTCCGTTACAATCGAGGTGAGTGGCTGCAAATTTCCACCAGGTTCTTGAACCTCTTTCATATCCGCCCCAAGCAGGTCCATAATCTCTTCATCTGCTCCACTCACCTGGAGCTGATTTTTGGCAATCAGGCTGGAGATATTTAAGCCTCACACTGACGTTCCTTCTCCACCAGTTAGTCAGCTACTCCATGTTGGAGCTGGCTTTTATGTCCCTTGTTCTCGTGTGCCTTAGTTTTCCACGTCTCTTACTCTACCTTAAGCTCATCCCTTGGACCTCGAACAACTTACCTTCACTCTGGAAATCTCTCCGTGCCTCACCGGCCTGCCATCCCGCTCCATCCAAACCTGTGGAACGTAGATCAGCCAGCTCACACCATCCAACTCACCTGGACTCACACTGCCCCTCCCTCAAAGCGTTTTTCACTCCAACTCCCAGTGAGCTATAAATACAGCTAAACTTACCCTCTCCAGTGTTTCCCCTTCTTCTAACTCCGTTCTCCTGACAGCTAGACCTAAGCTGTCACGCTCCAGTTACCCTTCCAGCCCAATTTCCGCTTTTGGTCCACAACCACGTTACCAGGTTTCTCACGCCAAGTCACTGTTGCATTCTGTGTGGCTGTTTTCTGCTACTGCCAAGTGTTAACCTGTGCTAGACCAATAAATGTTGTTAAACCCTGCTTCTCCTCCAGGGTTCTGCTCAGTTCTGGCCCTCATGACACGTTCATTTAATCATCAGAATAACAGCACGCTGTTTTAATTTTTATATAAAGAAAGGATCCTGACATCCTGACACTTCCTGAAAAGACAGGAAGTGATGTCACTCTACGCTGCAAAGACAAAACTGGTGGCATAGTCACTGCTTATTTCTACTTTAATGGACAACTAACCAAAACAGCATCATGATTAATGTGCAGCAGTCTGATGAAGGTCTCTGCAAAGAGGTCATTAAGAGTAACTGTGTCTGTTTCTACATTGAAACTGTGACACTAACCTCTGTCCTGAAGGTCATTGACTGAATATTGATCATGTGAGTCATCACACGAGCAGAGGTGTGAATACAGGCGTAGGTCATTACAGGTGAACAGGTGAAGCCTCCATGAGACATTGATCTCAAGACTACTGAAAAACGTGATCTTCTTCACAGTGCTGCTTCAGCTCACTGACGTTTATCTACGTTATGCACAGCTCTCTGAAATCCCACCAACACATTTCATTCAATGTTAGGGTCTCGGCTTTGGACTATCACAGCACCTCAATTTCAAAAATGGACAAATGAACAAAAGCATTTTGTTCTCAGACATTCAGACTGTCTCTAAACATTCTCAGTAAAAAAAATTACAAATAATCTGAGTTCAGAAACTCAAACTCAGTCCTTCACTCACTCATACACAACAACACTGACGTCGCCACACAGGTGAGAACGAAGGTAGGCTGGGCGTACCTGTATGTGGACTAACCACAGAGGTCCAGAGAATCATGAACAAATGAATTCATCTTTAGAAAGTGAACAAATCCTGACTGTGGTTTGTATTTATGCACCAAACAACAGTTGAGAGCAGCCAGTCTGTTGGGGGTCACTGGGTGGGGTACTCAAGGGTTCTTCATCCAGTGAATCTTTGGAGACTTTAGAGCTCATGTGGACAATGACAGTGAGACCTGGGTGGCGTGACTGGGCACATCATGCGAAGGCCCAGGTCTTTGGGGCCTACAGACACCACAAAAGAAGAAGATCAAATGGAAAATGAATGATGGAAACTGAGGTCAGAGCTGCAGACTTGCTGGTGAGGAGAGGTAATGATCTTCAGGCAAGTCAAGCGCTGTTCAGTCCTCTCCTCATCTTCCTCATGCTCCTTTGTATATTCCATGTAGCATTAAAGGCACAAATGAGTTTAAACAGGTAAAGTCAGGTAAATGGATCCTGGTTATTGATTCAAAGTGACTAAAGTCAGTAAAGTCAGTAAATGTTTAGGCTTTATTGTGTCAGTCAGACAAACATTAACAGTAACCTGTCTCTTCTATCAGACACAGAGATGAGTGATGACATCAGAAATAAACCTGAGTGCAAACAAAGGGAAATGTTTCTTCTGTGAGCTGTGTGACGTTAGCACTGACCAGCAGAGGGCGCCGGAGTCACATGATTGAAAATAAAGGCATAAATTGTCCAAAATTAACTTTCTTTATTTCTGTTCCCTTTATGTGTCTCCTTTCATCTTGCCTCCTTGTCTCCTCCCTCCTTCCACCATGTCTTCCCCACTCTCACATTCTTACTTCTCCAGTCTCATTGTTCCTTCCTCCTCTATGTATGTCTCCTTCATCGCTTCTTTACTCTTTTTACCCTTCTCTTCTTTCACTTTATCTCCTGCCTCCTCCTATGTTGCCTCTATCTTCTTGTCTCAAAGTTTCCTTCATCCTTCACTCCTCCTTCGTTGCCTACTCTCTCCTTGTCTTATTTATTTCACTCTTCTTTATTTTCTTCTTTTCAGTTTCCTCCTTGTCTCTCATTGGGTCATGCCTCCCTGTCTCCTCCTCCCTTGTCTATGAGGATTCGTGAAGGTGAAACATGTTCAACACAAACTGATTCTCCACACACATCTATGGGCTCAAATTGTGGTCATAAATATTTTGTACTTGTAAATCTGACCGACTAGTTGTGAACTGAGTTTTGTAACCTTGTAAACCAAAATATCTAAAACATTTATGTTTGTGCATCTATAGATGCAAATTGGTGTGTGTGCAAAAAAGATTTGGGTTTTTTTGTTTGTTTGTTTTTAAAGAAAGAAAAGAAAAATAATAATAACAATTAACAATAATTATTATTATTGTTACCAGCCTAATAATAATTAGGCTGAAGAACCAACAATTTTAGCCCATAAGAACCATAAGAATGAACTACCTCCAGGACCTGAAGCTCAGTAAAGCACCCCTCCAACAGCCAAACCTATCTGTTCTCTCATTGGATTGTGATTGACATGACGTTAACCAATCAGCTGAAAGGAAGAAAAATTCGGTCAAAATTTGTACTTTGAGGTTGTGTGATCCCCTTACAGTCTGAGCACACCCTTCACTCCCCAATATTTAAATATGGGGACCACTACCCGAGTCAGAGAGTCAAGGGCCCCAGATATGCAACGTTGCAAAGGCCTGTCAACCAAGTGAGCCCTACAACATCGAGAGCCTTCAGGAACTCAGAGTGAATCCCATCCACACTACAGGCTCTGCCACCAACAAGGTGTTTAATTGCCTCATTGATTCCAGACTCACTTCCCTTACAGAAGATCATCTGTGGGATTAGGACAGCTTAAAAAAGTCTTCATACCCCTTGAAAATTTACACATTTTTTCACCTTAAAACCACAAACTTAAATGTTTTTATTTATGTTTTTAGTAATAGGCAGAGGCTAGCCTGTTTGGCACCCTGGGCAAACACTCCATTAAAAAAAGATGATCTGATGTCTTCTCTGCTTAATAAGGTAATTGAAGAAGCTCTGACACATTTTTCTGTATGTTTTTACATAATTCCACCATTTCTGGTTATAGATGCAGAAACTTCATGAAATGAAAAATCTTCCTGATCACAACCTCAGTCTTTTTCTAAATGACTTCTGCATACTATTGTGAATAAAAAATGAAATCTGAGATTTGCGAAACAGTTCTTTCTGTTGTTATTTACATTTTACGAAGGCCCCCAGATCTTGTGTAACTGGGTTTGTAAAGGCAGTTGTTCAAGCTCAGCAGCCTTGCAGTGACAGTCGGTCACGGGACTTTCATAGCGATCTGAAACTGCAGCTTCCCAGTGAGAAGCTTACAGGTAAAGTCACAGGGGTCATAATTTAATAAAAAGATTTACTCAATCTAGCCTTCCCTAGTTATTGTCTGTATCCTGTAAATGTTCTTTTATGTAGTTTTAATTATTTTATTTTATTGTTAAATAATCTCCTAGTCGAGTTGTGTTTGTATTTTCTTTTACATATTTTCACTGCACTGCAGCAAATTAGTGCGCTCCACCTGTTGGTGTATTTATTGGCTTTTAATGTTTCCCTCCTATAAATGATCGTATTACTGTAAAACACTTTGGGGTACTGCTGGTTTTAAATGTGCTATATAAATAAAGTTGTATTCTCTTTGTTATTTCCTGTTCTCAGAAGGAGCATTGAGCTGTTCATAGACTGCATAAACTGCAGTATTAGCAAACTGCACATATAATTTATGTCCACTCAGGACTGTATGCTTGTCTTTTCACGTTCATATGTATATTTATATTTAGTCCCATGTCTCTGTATTAATCTGTTTATCTTAATAGTTTTGTTATCATATCTCTGTTTCTACACTCATTTTATATGTTGTTTCTTGTATATTTGCTGCTATGATAACTCAGTTTCCCTCTGAGATCAATAAAGTTTCTCTGATTCTGATGAAGACGAGTGTATTAGAAACAGCTCGTCCTTGTGGAGAAGCAGCAGCGTGACGAGCTGATGATGTTAACAGGGAAGTGGTGAAGCTGAAGGTATCACTCTGCTGTCGGTCTCCAACATGACAACATGCCGACTTCATCTGTCGCTCTGCTCCTCGGTGAGTCAAACCCTCCCTTCTTCAATTCTTTATCACAGCTCCAACACACACTAAAGGTCAAAGGTAAAGAGCCTATTTTCAGCAGCTGGAAGCTCTCGCTGATAGTTTCTCTCACATGAAATCTGTTCAGATCTGTTGGTTTTGTTTTCCTTAGTGAGAAGAAGTGATCACTACTTCTTTTGTTTATCTAAGGCTGGTTGTATCTGATATTTGTTTGTGTGTTTGGACACAAATCAAGTAGTGTATTTCCTGTAAGCACCTCATATTTAACTCGAGTGTATGAAGATACAGCAAATGACAGAAAACTGTGTCAACTGCATAAACTCTTTAAAATTTAGAAGTTTAACTCTGCGTTTCTCTGTAATCTGGACTGACTCACAGAGCTGAAGCTTCATGTCGTGTCTGTAAGAGAGGAAAGTGACCTGTTTTCATCAAACATTAACCTTTACTCAGGAAACCACGGCTCCTAGCTGCATGTACCACATGTTCTCCTTATCTGCCTGTTGTAATCATCACTTCCTCTGTTCAGACCAGATTGACTGAGTCTAACTAAATGACTGAAGATAGTTGGTTTTTCAGAATTAACGTCGGATTTTCCTCATTTTCTGTATGCTTTGTTAAATTTCTGATGGCGATTTAGACGAGCGGGACTCAAACGACTGTAATGTTTACTAAACAGATTTTTCAGGTCGCTCACTCAGCAGCTGATATTGCCAAAGTCGCCTAACTTTAATCCAGTGATCTCGGTGGTTTGATGGTTCATTAACTCTGATTGCTTTTTAAAATGTCTCTGTTTTACTTAGCCAGTAAGAGCTGATTGGGCCTAACCTACCTTCGCCAGCACTGGCTATGGGAACCTGCTAATGTTGGGTTTAATGTTGTGATTAGTAAAATCTGTAGTTTTTTACTTACTGAACAACTACTTAGAAACCTGCAGACGTATCAATACAAAAGAATTAGGGCCTGCAAAACAAGCAGGTCAACCCCAGCAGTTTTAACTGGTCCTGATATAAAACTGCTAGGACAGGTTACTCTCTCCTGGGAAGTTGGCTGCAGCCATGCGGATTTCTGAATGGAAGAGATCCATGTACACGCCGATTTTTTTAATCATCCAATGCATTAAAAAACAATAGTCATAAATAAAGTGTTTTGGCTTGTGATTCCTAAATAAACACACTAACACTAGCTACACGTTTTTAAAGGGTGCAAATCCAAGTCTCCTATTCAGTGACTCTGGTCTCCAGAGCTGAAAATAGGTTTGAGGTTCTTTTGAGAATTCTGAAGTTGGTTTAGTCTAAAATGCCTGAGTTGAGAGCAGGTTCGTGTAATTTGAGAATTTCTACCTAAAAAGAAATTAAAAGGAAAAATAGACCATTTTCCATCCCCAATATTTGAATCCAGAGAACAAGAGCAATAGAATAAACAACATCACAATGATATATGGGAATATAACAGTTAATACTAAATGTTAAACATTATTGTGAAGCACATAAGATCAACAGAACACAGTGTGCTTTGAGGTAGGAGCCAAAAAGGGTGTAGTTTGTGGGTGCGATCACCCGTGTGTACACCTGTGAGCATGGACGCGCTTGTTTTTAAAAGGTTCCTTCATGTAATGATCTGCTAGAGGGTGTGGGGGGGCCACAGCCCCGTCCTCCAGGGCATGAAGCAGGTATGGAGGAGATAAAAAAAAAAAAAAGAAAGAGCTGAGGAGAGTCCCAGATGAGGGTTCACTCAGCAGCCGCGGAGCAGAAGCCAGGGGGAGTTGCAGTGACGCGCCCGTGAGCTCTGCCGGCAGCCAGCTGTGCCTGAGTGACCGAGTCCCAGGCCGAGAGGCCCGAGCGAGCCCCAGGCTCCAGGCCCCGATAAGCACCCACCAAGGAGTGAGCCGGTGTGTACCTGGACGCCCATCCCCGGACACAAAGAACCACCAACGCACTGATGTCTGAGGGCGTCCGCCACCGGATATGAACTTTTTTCAAGACAGTGAATCTTGAAACCAGAGAAAAAATAGAGAATTTTAACTTGTTCCATTGGCAGATTTTTTTCACTTATTTCAAGCTAAAATATTTATTAGAATTCAAATTTAGACAGAAACAAAGTGAATAATATTATTTTATTATCACGTTGATGCAGCACATGGTTCAGTTAGCTTTGTATAAACACGTGTTAGAAATGTTCTTCAATCAGCTCTTTTTACTCTCATTTCACAGCCAGTACTTTTTACTTTTACTTGAGTAAAGAAGTTGAATTAGTACTTGGAGTATTTTTAACAGTAGTACTTCTACTTCAGTACACACTGTGTGTACTTTTACCACCTGTGTCTGAGACCTCCTTCAGGGTCCACCTGAAGCTCTCAGTCTGCTGTGGAAAAAGGAAATCCAGGTGAGTTTCTCCTGATCACCTGAGGCCGTCATTACTGTTTGAACTTTACCCACACACCACTCCTCACTCCTCCCACCCGCTGCACACAGTCACTGAGTACAGACCGGCTGATTCCTGTAAAGGGAGAGGCAAGAAGAGGCGGAGCAACAGCTGAAAAACAAGAAGCTCAACGTCATTTTGCAGAAGTGAAAGTGTGAGAGAGCAGCAGCAGAGCTGCAGTCGAGTCCTGTTTGTCTCTAAAAGAAGATTCACTGGAGTCCATCAGGTTTCTCTCAGCAACAGTGGTGAGTGCAGCTGATCACACTTCCTGCTTCTACACAAATCTTCACTCTGTTCACTTCATCAGGGTCTAGAGCGCCACCTCATTCCTCCATGGTGCCACTTAGGCTACGTCCACACTAGTGTTTTCAGTCGTTTTCACAGAGTTGTGCGTCCACATTAAGACGGCTGAAAACGCTTACGTTCCAGTCCTGCGCATGCGTGAAACGCAAGATGATTCGACCGGTCTCATTTCTGTCTGCCGCTTATTCACTTTCCGGCTGTTTGAAACGTCGCAGCAGAGGTGGAGGAAAAGCACCGAGTTTTAAAATGGACTAACAGTGAGGTGGAGTTGTTGCTGCGAGTAACACAAAAGTACAAAGTTGCAAAACCGAGAGAGAAATAAAGAATTTGAAGAAAAGCTCTGTGGAGAGAGAGCGGCCTGACCAGTTTCTCTGACTATGATACTGTAAAGCTGACAACATGATGCATTTACTGTGGTGAGTGTGCAAAGTCCATGGCAGGTGTTGTGCCGAGGTAGGGATCCCCAACAGGATCTGTTTCCCTGCGTCAGGAACATCGGCTGGGCAGGGAAAGCGGACCCAACGCACTCCGCCTCCATCACGACCAACTAGACGTGGAAGGAGTGATGTTTTAGTGACAACATGAAAGATGAGTGTGACCGTTCAGTTTGTGGGTTACAACAGAAAATTATACATTTATTGTTCTCGTGTGTTATCGGACGGGATCGTTTTAACAAACCGAGGACATTTTCCTGATAATTATCTGTATCCTCCTGTAACTTTACTGTTTAAAGAGCTAAAACCTCCAACATTTCAGGATCAATAAGTCCTTATAAGACGTGTTTGTGAGCTAAAAATCAAGAATGTGGGATACTGTTTGTCTGTGTCAGCCAAACAACTTCACATCTTTGTAACGACTGTTAAAAAGATGTTCATCCTGTTGATCCTGTTCATCTGGACGCTGCACTGTACAGCAGACACGACGTTGTTCAGTTTGTGTTTCAGATGAACCAGTTTGTGTCTGAGTGTGTTGCTGGGTCTCCACCAGTTACTCTGACAACTGAAGGTTCAAGATTTTTATTTTGACATTTGCACACAGGACCAACAGTCCATGCACAGTGGAATACTTGTGCAGAGCTTTCCAAGTCAAATCACACTTTAACAATATAAAGACAGAAAAAGCAGGAGGATAGAAATGAAGTCCGGAGTAGGGTAGTCGTACTATTTTCTATATACAAAGAAAAAGAAGAAAATGTACAGAGAGTGTGTAGTTCTCTACCTCTTATCACACTCACAGTGTTGCACATTCGTTCCACAGATCTGTTTCACAAGTCTGTTGTGAGTGTATTGCCCGATGGTCAGTGAACCGATGATACATTCAAAGTGAGGTTAAGTAGTGCTGTGTTATTTTAAAGAAGTCCAGACGCTTTTCTCTCCAAGCTCCTCAGACTACTGACGCTTGTTTCTCTCTTTGTAAAAATGAAATTTAAAGTGAATTTTGAATCAAATGTTTCTCTTCTTTCTCCCTCAGAGTGCAGACATGTCTGCTGCCAGCAATCTGCGATCTGAAGATCAGTTTCTGTGCTCCATCTGTCTGGATGTGTTCACTGATCCAGTCACTACATCATGTGGACACAACTTCTGCAAAACCTGCATCAGTCAGCACTGGGACATGAATGTCATCTGTCAGTGTCCCATGTGTAAAGAGACTTTCTACACTCGACCTCAGCTGAGGGTCAACACCTTCATGTCTGAGATGGTTGCTCAGTTCAGACGTGAAGCTCAGCAGAAAGCCAGCAGCAGCAGCTCAGAGCAACAAGCTGCCAAACCAGGAGAAGTTCCCTGTGACGTCTGCACTGGAACCAGACTGAAGGCCCTGAAGTCCTGCCTGGTGTGTCAGACCTCCTACTGTCAGACTCACCTGGAGCCTCATCTGACACTGAAACGTCTGAAAAGACATCAGCTGGTTGATGCTGTGGAGAACCTGGAAGGCAGGATGTGCACGAAGCACGATAACCTTCTGCAGCTGTTCTGTAAGACCGACCAGACATGTGTCTGCATGCTCTGCCCTGTTTTAGAGCACAAGAACCACGAGTTTGTTCCTCTGAGAGAAGAATATGAAGGAAAGAAGGCAGAGCTGGAGAAGACAGAGGCTGAGATTCAGCAGATGATCCAGAAGAGACGACTGAAGATTCAGGAGATCACAGAGTCGGTGAAGATGAGTAAAGATGCTGCAGACAGACAGAAAGCAGAAGGTGTTCAGGTCCTCACGGCTCTGATGGAGTCTGTTGAGAGACGCCTGAAGGAGCTCATGAAGGAGATCGAAGACAAACAGGAAGCTACAGAGAAACAGGCTGAAGGTCTCATCAAAGATCTGGAACAGGAAATCTCTGAGCTGATGGAGAGAAGCTCTGAGGTGGAGCAGCTCTCACGCTCTGAAGACCACCTCCACCTCCTCCAAAGCTTCTCCTCCCTGAAAGCTGCTCCACCCAGCAAGGACTGGACAGAGGTCAGAGTTCATCCACCATCATATGAGGGGACTGTGGGGAGAGCTGTGGCTCAGCTGGAGGAGACAATCAGGAAACTCATGAAGAAGAAGCTGTTTGAGGCTGAGCTGCAGAGGGTGCAGCAGCATGAGGTGGATGTGACTCTGGATCCTGATACAGCTCATCCTTATCTCATCCTGTCTGATGATGGAAAACAAGTTTATCATAGTGATGTGAGGAAGAAACTTCCAAACAACCCAGAGAGATTTTCTCACTATGTTAATGTTTTAGGAGAGCAGAGTTTCTCTTCAGGCAGATTTTACTTTGAGGTTCAGGTTAAAGGAAAGACTGAGTGGACTTTAGGAGTGTCCACAGAGTCGATCAACAGGAAGGGACAAATCACAGTGAGACCTCAGGATGGTTTCTGGACTGTAGTGCTGAGAAATGGAAATGAGTACAAAGCTGGTGCTTACCCTCCAGTCCCCCTCTGTCTCAATCCTGGTCCTGAGAAGGTGGGGGTGTTTGTGGATTATGAGGAGGGTCTGGTCTCCTTTTATGATGTAGGTGCTGCAGCTCTGATCTACTCCTTTACTGGCTGCTCCTTCACTCACAAACTCCACCCATTCTTCAGTCCCTGTAACAATGATGGAGGTAAAAACTCTGCACCTCTGATCATCTGTCCTGTCAATCAAACTGATCAACGACTGATTTTATTGGATGAATGATTGATTTTTCTTGAAGGGAACAAATGAACATATTGAGTGTAAATCCTCTACAGTCTCCATGTTTCTATAGAATCTGATCATCAGGACTCTGATTCACACTTTGATTCTCATGGAGTTTGATTTGAACAGAAGAAAAGTTGAATCAGGAAATGTTCCCACTGATGGAGACTCGAGCTGAAGAGCAAATATCAGAGAACAAATGTCCAAAAGCTTCATTTCCAATAAAGTTTGTTCAATGCTTTGAGTGAATCCAGACTCATGTGTGGCTGTTATACGGAGCATCAGAGTCCAGCTGAGTTATGTTGGATACAAACTGCTTATTTTGGCTCTGTGAGGAGTTTTGTTCACTGAAAACTGATGAGACGGATAATATTCAAAGAACTCTGTAGAGATTCATGCATCCATGTTCTCCACCTGCAGGTGTGGAGGAGAAAGGTGGAGCACAGACTGCTGCATCCTTCCAGTCACATCATTTTGATGATTATATTTGCATGTTGTGATGATTTGGGTTAAAGACAAACAGAGTTGAACGGCTGCAGTCACAGCATGAAGACGATGCTGAAGCTGAGCTGTCAGTGAACATGTTTCACTGTGATTTGATTTGAAGAATAGAAAGTGTGTGTGGCTGCTGACAGCTGCAGTCTCTGCTAGTCTGCATAACACACACACAACTTTCCCCCTGAGGCAACGATGCAGCAACAACACAAAGAACAGCTGCAGACACACACACACTGTTAAAGAACACTTTACTGTTTAAGGCAGAATTCCTCAGTAACAATGATTTGAGTCTACTGTGTCTACTGTGGTTTCCAACATACAATCTACTGAAACATGTTTTTCTTTCTGCCGTACAAACTATTTGATCACAACATCTTTGATTTTTTCCTCCAATCGTTTATTCTGATTATTTTATTTAGTTTAACTAAGAAAAGCTTAAAATTTAACTCTTAACCTGATTTAAACATTTAATTTCTCATTAACTCAGACTTTTAATTTATTTCCTTGTTTAATGTATTATTTCTTTATCCTTGTTTAAGTTTTGCCGATCCTTTCTGTGTAACCTGTTTAATCTGACCTTTGACCCTTTAATTTTAAATTAACAGTACTCTTGTTTTGACCTTTGACCTCTTTATTCCTTATAACCAAAAAAACCCTTTTATCTGATATTTTCACCTTATTGATTGATTATATATATCTATTATATTTTCTCACCTTACCTTATTTTGACCTTTGACCTATGTCCTTGTTAGCCTTGATCTTCCTTCATCAAACGTGAAATTTCTTTCACCTTTGAACTTAAAGCTTAAATCAAACCTTTGTTAAAAAGCTTCTTACCAACTTGTAATTCCAACTCTCTGCATTAAACACGTATCTTATCATATAAACACTGGATCACTGAGAGAACTTTAGGCAGAACCAAATGAAGCAGCTGACCTCGTCAAACTCACAGCGACAGTAACTGACAGTGAATTATTTTAATCTTCTTCATTGTATTTGTTAGAAACATTTATTTTCCTTTAATTGGACTTTGGTTAAGTTCAATCCGATGTATTAACCGACCTTTGAGGTGAAGTGCAGCTGCGAAGAACGCTACGGCAGGCAATGAGGTGCGTTTAATGTCGCTCTGTTAATTTGAGCGTCCATAAATTGAATGTCTTATTTTTTCTTACTTTATTATTGCTAATTTATTGGAGAATTTGGCCATTTAATTAAGATAGATTTTATGTTGTTGGTGGTAAAGATCTGGATGGATGTTTTATTTTATTCTGTGTTTCTATTTTTCAGTTTTACTTTTCAAGACTTGGTGAATTGCCTTTTTCTACTTTTTGTTTAGTTTTGTTAAAATTAGCAGCAGTGAGAAGTGTTGTTGTTGGTCTTGAATATATTTGATGTAGCCCATACTGTTAAGGTAAGTGTCATGTTTTTAGTTGTTAGTCTGATGAAGAATCTTTTATTTTTCTCCAAAAGTTGATTGTGTTTATCTGGACATAGTGTTTTTCAGGTCCAGCTGAATGCAGGTTTCCCCAGTCTTATACGTGTCAGGAGCATCAGCACAGCTGAAATGCATTTTTCCTAAGCACCGCGTCTCTGTGGCTTTTAAACCCCAAAACACGCTAAAACAAAAATGGGTCCACCCCAAGGATGGGTTCCCCCGGTGTAGTAACCTCGTTTCTTCGAACATCGACGTTCATTCAGGAAACCACAGCTGCTAGTTGCACTCACCACACGTTTGTCTTATCTGCCTATTATGTAGCCTTCACTTCCTTTAATAAGAGCAAGTTTTCCACTATAAACACAGAGTCTAACAAAAGACTGGAGACTGTTTTGGTCATTTCCCTCAGAGTTTGTATGTTTTGTTGTTTTTCTGGTGATGAGCTTCAAACAGCAGCAGATTGAGACTCAAATAGAACCTAATAAAATCAGTGAAGCTATTCATTGCTCATGTCATCCATCAGGGAGTTACTTTAATATCATTACATTGTTTGCTTTTAGTAAATGTGGAAATTGAATATGAATTCATTTTATGTTTTTCTTTTCTTTTTTATTTCTTAATACCTAACTGCTGCACCTGTACTGCCCGTATCTCTGCAGATATACTGTATAGCCACTCAAAACTGATGTTCAGATAGAGGGTGGAAGCCGCCTGTTTTCTCTCTCCACTATAATCCCTGACAATTTTATTAGTTTGGGCGACCTTTACATGTAGGTTGTTGGGATCACAGCAGAGTTAGAACAGAGGGGACATGGTGTTTGTTAAATGTCCGAATGGCCCAGGTGGAAGAAGCTGTTAGTGAATCTGGAGATGTGGGACCTGAGGTACCAACATACAACACTGTAAAAAATGACAGATGCCACCAAAGAGTCACAGAAGGTCTTCAAAGCGCTCCCTGGACTCCAAATGACCTCAGCCGCCTCAGCAACTGCGTTTTCTAAGGACAGCGCTAGCAAACGCTCTCCGCTTGCGAGTGAAAAAGAAAAAACACCCCTTCCCTTCCTTATTCATGTTGAAGTGTACCATGTCCACCAATCAAAAAATGATATGGCAACATGAGGCATTTGGTTGTTTAGGAAGAGGGAGAAGTTTTAGGAGTGACACCAATGAGAGAGAGAGAGCGAAAGAAAGAGAGAGAGCGAGTTTTCACATGTGAGAGATTAGTGACGTTTAGTGTGTTTGGAGGCTGTAGTTAGTGTGTTATGCAGTTATTGGGTTTTTATGAGTTATACTAGTGAATGTCACAGGTGCTCCTGCTGTCAGACCTTGTGGTGTTCTCCTCTGTTTTATAGTGGACAGGACCTATTCTTTGGGAGTTGCATGAATACTTTGTGTGCCTTCTTATTTGATGCAACACACCTGATTGTTCTGTAAATAGTTTGAAATGATTGTGCAAAACATCTGAGGCCTTTGCTGCATTTTGGGGTAAATAGCAACATTTTACTTTGTTGTTTGCATCATTTTTAAAAATGTATCATTTCTATTTGCATTTCAAGTTATGAAAGGTATTGATTAAACATGTTTATGTTTTAACTGTTTTCCACTCAGAGTATACAAGAGGTTGAAGATACTATTAGGGGGGGGCAGGTACACAGTCACTAAAGATAAATAGCACAGCATTTAGTTGAATAGACGTTAAAAGAGAAGGTGTTTCAACAGCTGTTGTCTACACTCTTGACACAGGAGAACAGAAGACTTCACCACCAGGACCTCCCCACCAACTGGGTGTCACCAACTTTCTCACAACACCTAACTGTAGTGATGGCCAAATGAAGCTTTCCGAAGCACTGAAGCTTGTATTGAAAAACAGTTCATTACTCGAAGCTTTTCAACACAGTCCTCTCCGGTGACATCTGGTGGTGAAAATTTTAAAGAGCAGCTTGAATCTGCAGAATAAAACGGACTGCTCAATCATCACTGCTCACTCAAGAGTGGAGTTCTCTCTGATATTGGGCCACCGTTCCGTTGCTTTGAACATGTAATTGGTTTTGTTTTCTCGATTGGGGGGCTGAAAAAAATGTAATGCGTATTTGCGTAATACATTTTGATCAATAAACTTTCCCTATTTAAACATGCACTATGGTGTGGCCTTTCTTTGCTCATAACTCCTTGATGTTGGTAAATACAATAAGTGAGCAATATATATAATATACATATGATAATGCACAGCACATTATGGAGTATGCCCCTGCTGTGAAGTCCTGCCTCCATCTACTTGTCATTTAATCACTGGACAGCTGGACAGGTTCATACAAAATATTAGATGAGGCCAATTGTCCTATACATATTTTTGACCTAGGGGTGGGATTGATTGTGAACTGGAAAGGGAAAATGCTTAGGGAGCTGAGTACGGCTGCATCGTCACTGATTTGTAGAATCATTTTGATTCGA
Organism: Copadichromis virginalis; assembly: GCF_057382275.1. Classification (NCBI taxonomy): domain Eukaryota; kingdom Metazoa; phylum Chordata; class Actinopteri; order Cichliformes; family Cichlidae; genus Copadichromis; species Copadichromis virginalis. The sequence continues at coordinate 10,116,480 of NC_140620.1, forward strand.
TACAGGATCCGATTCAATTTGATTGGAATCTGGAAAGTTTTGCCTCAGTCAGAAATATTACAAGTCTGATCATTTAACAGTATATATCCATAATTTCGTATCTATTAAAAGAAAGCTGACACATGTGAGACTTAATTAGAGATGTAAACAGAGAGTTATGAAAGCTGCAGCTGCAGAAGCCAGCGAAGAAAAAAGAGGCAAACACAGCGCGGACCCGCCGACACATCAAAATCTGATTCTGACGCGTCGGGTCCGCGCTCTGTGTTCACGTGTGTATGCAGAATCCGTAAACCTGCTCCCAGTTACTGTTTTAGCTGTATGGTGTTTGACGACATGTTGTGAGGTTTAACCTGAGATGCTGGCGTTTCAGGCATGATAACGTTAATTTACAAATCGACACGGGATTTTAATGAATCAATATCACTTTATTCAATTTAGCATGGATTGTAATCAGAAAGGCGATAATCAAAACCCACCCCTAATCAAGAACTTGCAAAGTAAAAACATGATCAATGTAAGGTAGCCCTTTTGTTATTTACATTTAAAAAGAGGATTAGTGTTACTGTGCGCTGGCTGAGTCTGTTTCTTTTCTTAGAAATAGTTTCTCCTGCCCTGGAGAAAATCCACCTGCATGGAACAGAAGAGGCTGTGGAGTGCAGGAACTACACTGCAAGCTGGTAGATATGCAGGTATTCCTGGGTCCTGCAGACTATCACCTAAAAACAATAAACAAAATGATTTTCTAAACTGTAGCAATGTAATGTATGTATAGTGTCAAATACATTTTTGTAGTCTTCATCAGCTTTAATTCACATGGAAGTGTTCCTGAAGTCATATGCTGTAATGATATTTACATTATGAAAACATGATTTTGGACATTTCAGGTTTTTCACTTCGGCAGATAAAATGAATTGAGCAAAATCAACTCAAAATATTCCCACACGTCAGAACGTCCTCTCTTCCTCGCTGGCTCCATATCTGTCAGTGGAATGATCACCTCGTCGCTATCTGTCACCATCAACACACTCCACGAATCCCGTGGATGATTCACTTCCTTATATCTGTTTGAATCAGGTACCGAAGCAGTTACGTGCGTAATGAAGCTTCGGACGTCACTGGTCACGTGACTTTTGCCAAACGAAGCAAGCCTCGACACAGTGCTTCTGAACCAGTGTGTTGTTTTTTTCGACACACGCTCCGGAGCGCCAGCTTCAAGCGGGCCATCACTACCTAACTGTGACCTACACAGATAACCAGTGTGCAGCTTTGAAATATAACATCCAGAGTCTATGTGACAAATGGCTAAACAAGTGCCATCACAGCAGGGTGAAGGGTGAACATGGTAACATAGAAGATGCTCTCCCAGGCCTATTACTGCCTTCTGGTCATAATTTCCACTCTCTTTCAGTGACCTCTCACCTTTAATATCCTATGACCTTCATTGACCTCTGACTTTCAGTGACCTCTGACCTCCTGTTGCAGGTGTGTGTGTGCTGCTGCTGTCTGCACTGACTGTTTGTGCAGGTGAGTAGATGAAGTGCACCATGGTCCAGGACAAACACTGAGTGTAAACACTGATAGAAACTGTCCGTCTGTCCTCCAGTCTCTCTGAGCGTCAGTCCAAACCTTCAGCAGTTCTTCACAGCAGCCTCAGTGTCTCTGACATGTGACGGTCAGCTGGGCTCTGATGGATGGACGGTGAAGAGGGACACAGGAAGTGGGACTGAGTCATGTGGAGCAGGGGGGCGGGGCTTCGGGAGGTTCAATGGTTCATCCTGTTTGTTTGATGAGTTCGAGCCAATCAGTGGAGTTTACTGGTGTGAAGGTGAAGCTGGAGAGAAGAGTGAAGAAGTCAACATCACTGTATCAGGTAATGAAGTCATTCATTTCATCATCAGACTAACAGCAGACTGTTATACCACCTCTACATCACTCTGTGGGTCTTTTCTTCAGATAAACATGTGATCCTGGAGATCCCTGCACTTCCTGTGAGGACAGGAAGTGATGTCACTCTACGCTGTAAGAAGAAAACTGGTGGCACAACTGCAGCTTATTTCTACTTTAATGGACGTCCTGTTGGACCTAAATCAGAGCACATAATCACCATTAACGTGCAGCAGTCTGATGAAGGTCTCTACTGGTGTGCTCCTGATGAGTTTGGATCATCTCCTCAGAGCTTTCTGAGGGTCAGAGGTCAGATCACTGACATCACTTCCTGTTTAAAGCCAATCTGCTGAGCTGATGATAAACTGACTGAACCAGCTTCCTCATCTCTCCTGCAGGTCCTTCAACCACAGCCTTGTTTACAACAACAAAAGAAGCAACAACAACCATAACGTCACTGACAAACACTCATATCTCCTCTTCTTCTACCCTTCTTTCTCCTCCCCCTTCTCCCTCTCCCCCCTCCTCCCTCATATCCCCAATTGTAGCTGCTATAGGTTCCCTGGTGCTATTGGTTCTGGTTCTGTTTGTACTTCATCTTCTGTGGAAGAAGCGCACAGGTATGGCATCTGTCTCAAATTTTCATCCAAAGTCATCATGTTGGACACATCAAGACAGCCTCCATCAGCGTTTCTATTTTTAGAACACTTAGAAAGTAGATTCAGACTAAAACTCCACAGACACAAATACTAGTATTCTTTCAGATCACTTCATCTTTGCAGGGAGATACCAGTCAGCTCCAGTAAATGATGTCACCTATGCTGAGGTCACCAGTAGAGCCTGGACCAATAAGACTCCAGCCAGCGAACCTGAAGTACTTTACTCCAGTCTGAGGACAAACACTGCAGGTACACATTCACCTGTGCTCTAGCGAGGGACATCAATGAGAGATAAACCCAAAAGTAGTTTTCATTGGGCTTGTAAAATGTGCTCAATGAAACAATGAGAATCTTCTTCTCAAATTTATCAAACTAGTGTTTTGAAAGTGGGACCTGAATGCAGGTGCAGTTCACTCTTCAGGTTCCTGTTTCCTCAGTAAAACCTGTCACTGGTTTCATAATTAAAGCTGTACTGTGGTTTCGTTGGTCAGTTCAGTGTTTATAACATGAGGCAGTCAGCAGAGAGAGACGTGGCACTGAGACAGGAAATCCTGCAGCTTAAACAGATATGATCGGTGTTTGATGGGAGTCAATTCAGGTTTGTGTGTATGACACAGTGTAACAGGAGCTGTCGGCCTGAACTGAAGATTAAAAATAATCTGAGCGGATTTGGTTTGTTTTTAATCCAGATGTATCTTTTCAAAAATAAATCGGAGAAGCACACGTTGGACAGTTTAATAAAAATACTCTACAAACCAGCAAACCAGCAAAATTAGGAAAATAACAACCAGTACAAGGTGAGAATGTACTGCTCGCGTTCTGACTCTAATCTGAGGAGCATAAACACATTTTAAGACATTATTTAAAGACAGGCAGCGAGTGGGCTGAACTAACGAGGGCAGGGTGATGCTTCCACAGTTTAGGCTACAGCTGAAAAAGCCCAGTCAGCTCTCACTTTGAGTCACGTTTTTGGGACTAGCAGGAGAAGCTAGTTCAGTGACCACATTATTTCTTTTATTGCCATGTAAATCTGAGGGTTATACACAGTAGTAGCAGTAATCAGATGTAAAAGCACATAAATAGTGAAGTCACCTGAGTCAGTAGTTCATATTTCCCGGAGTCGAGCGTTCATTCACCCACATCAAAACAGGTGCTGCTGGTGTGGTTAACTGCTGAGAGAAGCTCTCTGTGACGGAGCTTCTTTGTTGAGATCAGTGGGAAATGATCAAAGGTAAAACACATAAACCATGAAGTGTTTTATGTGTTTAAGATCAGTCTAGCAGCTATTTGAATGTTGTGGACTCTGTAGAGATAAACAGTGTCTGAGAGTAGAGAGAGTGCATGTCAGCAGATACCGGTGCTGAGATACAGGACTGAACAAAGGAAGATGTAAAGTTACCACACAGCAAAAGATGTTCTTAACTTTGTTTCTTGTCTTCATCTCTTTGTGTGACTAGTGTTTAAAGTGAAACAAAATGAGTTCTTTTTCAGAGAGAGATTCATGAAGCCCCTCACAACGTCTTCATAAGAATTAAGATTTCTCTGCAGGATTATTATTAAATGAAAACAATATATATTTGAATTCAGTTCAGCAGGCAAACAGGGTTGATGGGAAATCCAAGTTCAGTGAGTTGTAAATAAAACCCGGATATTCAGTCACTCATTGGCATGTTCTTGTCTTGATGATGTCATCCCAAAAACACACATGACCAATGCTGACATCATCACTCAGACCCCTGAGAACACAGGTAGGGAGGCTGCACCTATATGACTCATGTCCCAGTGTTATTACATGCTGAACTATCGGGGCGACTGTGGTTCAGTGGATTGGGAAGCTCCTCTATAAGTGGAAGGTCGCCGGTTTGATCCCTCCTGCTCTCTCTCTGTCCTGGTGGTTGTGTCCTATGGCAAGACACTTCCCCTACCGCCTACTGGTGATGGCCAGAGGGGCCGATGGTGCAATATGGCAGATTTGCTTCTGTCAGTCTGTCCCCGGGCAGCTGTGGCTACAACTGTAGCTGCCTCCACCAGTGTGTGAGAGTGACTGTGGAACTGTACTTTGGGTGCCTAGAAAAGTGTTATATAAATGCAATCCATCATTAACTTTTTTCTCTTTAAGCTTCAGTTTAAAAATTAGGTTTAAAGTTTCATATATTTGTTACATACATATACATTTTAATTAGGTTTTAAAGTTGGTAGGACAATAAATGCCTCACCCTTCTAGTGACCTGCACCATGACTGCACACTCAACTGTCCCATTTTTACAGAAGCTAAAGGAACCACAGACACCACAGAAGAAGTGTAAACAGGAAGCTGAGGACAGACCTGCAGACTTCCTGTGGACAGTCTCACTCTGTCAGTCACCATGGGAACATTTACAGGCAGTCATCAGCTTCCTCCTTTCTTCATTCACTCCCATTCATTCACACAGTGATGTCATTGTGGGAGCAAGTTCCTCCTGAGGAACCAGGATTGACGGGGAACTAAAGAAATCGACCTGCTGCTGGTTTGAGTCTGTGCAGCTTGAACTCTGACAAAGGTCTACTGCGAGGTGAAGAGTCGTCACTTTCAGGAGCTGCTTCCATCATTTCAAACTGATCAATACTCTGAACTTATGAACACTCATGTTTGACACAGAGTGTCCTGTGATGGTCCTCAGTCTTTGAGCTAGTTTTTGTGTTTGTTATGGACTATGTGTTTATTTGTTCTCTTGTTTCAATGACCTTTGTTCTGGTTCTATATTGGTGTCTCTTGAGCTCAGGTTCCCTTATTTGTCAGAGTCGTCATTATTTATATTTCTTATTCTCTATTTCTTGTTGTTCATGTTTATTTCCTTCGTGTCCAGTCTGTGCCAGCCTCTTCTCTGTGTTTTGTTATTCTTTCAGTCTCCCCGCTCACGTACCTGCGTTTGTCTGTTTTCTCTGTGTTCTGTCTCATTGTGTTTGTAATCCCATCCCTGTGTTTAGGTCCTCAGTCTCCCTCGTGCCTGTTTTGCTGTGTTCTTCTGTGAGTTCTATGTTTCCTTCGTAGTTTCCTGTTTATATTCTCTAATTTTCTTTTTTTGTTTCTCTTGTATTTTTATGTTTCTTTCTGAGTATCTTTTAACATTAATAAAGCTGCCTCTTTTAGCCGACCCCTTTGTTTCCAAGTCCTGCATTTGGGTCTTGCCTCTGCCTGCCACACAGCTGTTCATGACAGGCACAGAAAACGATTTTGAGCCTAGAAGTAATAAATGCATGAACTTGTTTTTCAGCGTCACTCTGAGACAGGATATTTCTAATTTTAGAGATGTTGCTCAGATGGAAGAAAGCAGTCCTACATATTTGTTTAATATGTGCATTAAAGGACATGTCCTGGTTAAAAATGACTGGTTTCATCTCAAAGCTGGCCAGTTGGACAGGAAACAAAACAAGATGTTATTTACATATGAGCATCACACTTTACCTGAAATACACAAAGAATCTTTCTAATAATAGAAAACAGTTTCAAACCTGCAGGATTAAAGTGATGAAAGTTTGTGATTTAAATTTGTCTCATAAACGTCCAAAACCTGCTGAAGGTTCAGTTCAGTTAGTATCTGTAACATGACGACTGAACATGAAGGCAGACGACCTGTTTTCATCAAACAGGAAACCACAGCTGCTGTGTTTAGCATCGCTACTTCTGATTGGGTCTGTTATGTAGACGATGTTTCCTCTATTAAGAACTAATTTTCCACTGTGTGGACAGAGTCGATAATCGTCCTGTGTCTCTCAGAGTTTCATTGTTTGGTTTTCAGTCTAAATGTTGCCATCAGTCACTGTCAGTTTGGGCACCGAACCTTAAACACGCATGTCAAAAATAAATCTACATTAGTAATGCATAAACAGCAAACCAGCAGGATCTCTCTGTGCACTGTGAACACTGACTGAGGCTCATGTGATGCAGTGGGTTGTCTTCTAAATGTGTCTTCTTGTCTGCATGCTGAAGTATTCTTAGGCAAGATACTGAACGCCAAATTTCTTCTGACGCCTCCATCCAAACGTGAGTGTTTGATAAAGGTGCTTAGAAAGCAGTGTGTGAATAGCTGAGTCTTGAGTGCTCAGCTGGATTAGAGCAGTAGCAGCAGTTCGTTTACACAAACAACCAGTTTACATGTATAAATGATGATCAGTGAACTGCCATCACTCGTGGTTGAAGCGTTTCTTATGTAGAGCCGGAAAATAAACCACAAGCTTGAACACTATTTTTACTGACCTTTATCTGTGTAGCCTTCCTGTATTGAGCTTGGCAAGGACTAAAATAATTTCCCAGCATTATTTTTCTAACTAATTGTTTTTTTGCTTTAGTTACACTCCAAATAACAGCTGACATGGCATTTCAGACTTTTGCTGTAATCAAATTTGTAAACTTGTATTTAAGTTGGTAGATAAGCTACATGTGTGCAGAAAGCACTGAAATAGATTCCTTTGTGATAGTAAAGTATTAATAGTTACTGATGTTCAATCTTTGTGCAAAAGGAAGAAATGTATGTGCATTTTTCCACATGCATTTTGTTAATGTTGTGTCAAAGAGTTACACATTTATAATATTTGATAGATAGCTGTGTATTTTTGTAGTTCTGTGCACAAGTTTGGATTGAACCCTCTGATTTAATCTAAAATAATACTCTGTGTTCTTTTGTTAGGCCAACATGAAAGACAAATAATTATCTTCAAAAAACTTGTTGGAGAATTAAAATTGTAAGAAATGGAAATCAGATCTCTCAGCTACATCTGTGTGAGGTACTATGGGAACGTGTGATTTCAGGCTGTAGATAACAGATTTCTAAGAGGTTTCGTTAGAAGATGTAGGAGGTTACCCTGTAACTCTACATACGTGAGGTGGGCTCGTCCAGGATTTGAACCCGGGACCTCTCGCACCCTAAGCAAGAATCATACCCCTAGACCAACGAGCCACATAAACGCCGTCACCAACTTCTTTTCTGAAAGTCACACATCAGAGCACGTAGCTGAAGCTGAATATATGAAACATTGTCTTGAAAGCTGCCAGTCAAAAGTCTGGAAACACATCGCCGTGGTTTTTCCACATTGTGGACACAAACAGTTTCAGGACATCAGCTCAGAGCAACGGTCATTTTAAAGAACTTGCCTCATTCAACCAGACAAGCACTGGTTTCTATGCTTTAGTGCTTTCTAGCTAAGATATGCTAACATTCATTCTTGGGGTGTTAATCTACCAACTCAGGAGGTAAAGCAGATCATTTCCCAGTTGGAAAATTGATGGGATCATTTCCTGGATGCTCCAGTCTGCATATCCATGGACAAGTCATCTTTTCATTTCCAGTCAATTTTATTCATATAGCGACCAATCACAATAACAGTTACCTTTATATTGTAAGGTAGACCCTACAGAGAAAAACCGAACAATCATATGACCATCTGACCAGACCATATTTCACTGGCTTCTCTAAATGTTCAGCAAACTTTAAAAGCTCTTCATCATGCTTTTTCTTCAGCAATGGCACCATGGATGGTGACCTACATGCCATGCTTTCTTGAAACAATTGTACCTGCTGATTCCAGGTTTTTCTGTAGCACCTTGGCTCTTCAACGACTCTTCTGATCATTATTATATATGGTGAAATGATGTTCTTTCCACCTCTGTATTAAGAACCCAACAGTGCTCACTAGAACCTCCAGTAGTTTAGAACCAATACCTTCAGTATGTTTTGCAACAATACGGTTGTGAAGGTTTTGAGACGGCTCACTGGTTTACCCATCATGAGATGTTTCTTTTGTGACACTTTGGTAATGACACAGATCTTTATAGGTCATCAGTTGGGACTGAACCTGCTAATATTAATTTGTAATAACTGTCAGGATGGCTTTCAATTATTGATAAATTTCATTTGCCATGAATCATGATTTCCTATGTCTCATTGCACCTTCCTTTTCTTCCTTTTGTTTTTCTCTGTTATTTCTCATTATCACACGTTAACCCCTGACCTGAACTTTCAAAGGTGAGTGATAAAACATTAATTGAATTACAATATTATACAAAGAACAGAAGTAAACACAAAATGCAGTTTCTAAATAAATGTGTTTATTATTAAGGGGAAAAACCCAAACCTAGATGAACATGTCAGAAAAAGCTATTGCCCCTGAATTTAATAAATAACTGCAACCAAGCATTTGTAACAACCTGCAATAAATCTTTAACAGCACTGTGGAGGATTTTCAGCCCACTCACTGTTGCAGAATTGTTGTAATTTAGCCACATTGCTGGGTTTTCAAGCATGAACCACCTTTTTAAGGTCATGTCACAGCATATAAATCAGATTCAGGTAAGAACTTTGACTTATTTGGGTGTTTTGCATAATTTTCCGGCTGCAGAAACCAAGTGCGCTTCAGGTCAGATGAGAACGGATGGCAGATAGTCTCCTAAAGAATTGTTTCTTTAAGAGGGCCGAATTCATGGTTCCATTTAGGGAGGCAAGTCTTGCAGGTCCCGAGGCAGCAAAACAGCCTCAGACTATCAGACTATCACCACCATATTTTACTGTTGGTATGAGCTTCCTTTTCTGAAATGCAGTGTGTAATGACACACACTCATCAGTCCAGGGTTTTTTTCCCCAAAAGTCTTGGAACTCTGCCATGCAGGCTGGTGTGCTCCAGTCCCTTTCTTAAAGTGTAGTCATGAGAAAGGGACTTTAATTTTAGCTTGAACTAAAAGCTGATCCTAAACTAAGCACAGATCAAACTGATTGATCAGCCATCAGAGGAGTCGGATCAATGGAGCTGCTTCTGTTCCTGATGTCCCCTGTTTGATCCTGGACCTGAACTCTCCCTGCAGAGACAAGACAGTCAGACAGGGACAGACAACAAGAGACAAACTTATATTTTCATACTGACCTTTGACCTTTAGCAGCACTGTGGTCTCTCTTGAAATGCATTTTTCTTTGCTGCAGACATTACAGCTGTATTCTCCACTGTCTCCATCTGTGGGCTGTTTCAGGGTCAGACTGAGGTCTCCAGTTTTCAGCAGGTCTTCATTCATCTTCGTTCGGTCTCTGTAAACCTGGTGCTGTTTGTGAGGCTGGTCAGAGCCGTTCTTATACACGTGGACCTTCCTGTATGGTTCATAGCGTCTCCACTCCACTTTAGCATCTTCAGGCAGGTTTTGTGTGGTTGTGAAGGGCAGCTGGACAGACTCCGCCCCCTCCTCCACCTCCACCACACAGTCTGAGAGGACAACAAACACAACATGAGCTGTACAGACAGCAGTGAATCTAGAAAACACCTTATTAAGCTTCTTTATGCTGCAGTCTGATATTTACATTTAATTATTGTTGTTGTCATTTTATAAACAAATACACTGTAAGAAATATTTCATAGGTATTTGCACTGACTCTTCACTCTCAGCAGAACTGTTTTCTTTCTCTTGATCCCTTTCCCCTCAACTCTGCAGATGTACTTTCCAGTGTCTCTGTCTGTGGGGAGTTTCAGGGTCAGACTGAGGTCTCCAGTTTTCAGTGAGTCGTCTCTCATTTCGTTTCGCTCTCTGTAAAACTGGTCTCGTGCGTCAGGCTGGTCAGAGCCGGCGTGATATTTGTGAACAGTCATCGGTGGTTCAGGTTCATAGCGCCACCACTCCACTTCAGCATCTCCAGGCAGGTTTTCTGTGGTTGTGAAGGGCAGCTGGACAGACTCCGCCCCCTCCTCCACCTCCACCTGACAGACTGAGAGGACAACAAACACAACATGACACAGCAGCAGTTTTATTCAATGATTCCAAAGAGAACTTTAATATTCAATTTTAAGCTCAAACTATGATATTTGTCTTTGCTTGTGTTGATTTCCTAAAGATGAAATATACTACACTCATTTAATTCAGGATTAATCAATCAATCAAAGCTTTATTCGCCACATGCAGGTTGCCCTGCAGTGAAATGGGACCCCCCCCCTCGACCTTACACACACAACACAGACATCACATGAGGATACAAGTCAGAGATCGGTAGCGTTACAGAAAAACACTGAAATATACACTACAATGGGAAAGTACAAGAGGAAAAAAAGAGACCTCTACTCATGCTGTGCTTCCATGGTAGGACAGCACGAGAACAGGAGACAAAAAAACTCCTCTGCACAAAAAGCACATAAATGTCCACAGCACAAGACATGACAACCCACAGGATTGGGTTGTCATGTCGCCCGAGTGTCCCCTCTCCTCACTCCCTTATCTTCCCTGGGAAGATAAGGGAGTGAGGAGAAAAGGGAGAAAAGAGGGAGAAAAGAGGAGAAAAAGTGCGACCGCCTTCGCTGAGAGCAAGACAAGTACAATAATAATTCAATAATGTATTTTATTGGTTGTTCTTCATTTCTTTTGAATTGTTGCCTTCAGTCCACTTTAGTAGGATTTGAGTGGGACTGCTCACAAAGAAAGAACGAGTCTCTAATTTTTTATGGTAGTTTAATTTTAATAAAGGGAGACAAATTATCACCTCGCCTCTGTCGGTGCGCCCCAGGGTGGCTGTGGCTACACTGTAGCTGCTGTCACCAGTGTGTGACTGTGTGTGTGAATGGGTGACTGAGTGTAATGTAAAGCGGGTCCTTAGAGACTGAGTAAAGCGCTATATAAATACAGGCCATTTACCATTTATTAACAAAAAATCCAAAAAAGAAAGATTACATAAAAAGTGTAAATTCATCTGTATATCATTGAATGAAACACATATTTGGACCCTTAAACTTACCCAAAACTACAATCTGTGTGTTCATGTAACACACAGATTGTGATCAATCAAATCAATGAAGTACAGATACTCCTGATCTCAACTCATTTTGTGTATAAATCTATTGTATTGTATCAGTACAATCTATTTTGGTAACTAGTTACAAGAAAGTGGAGCATATAATGACAAGATGACACTTTATTGGATCTTACACCAGTTTACCCAGAGCACTTCGCTCTCGCTCTGCAGGCCTACTTGTTGTTCCTAGAGTATTTAAAAGTAGAATGGGAGGCAGAGCCTTCAGTTTTCAGGCCCCTCTTCTGTGGAACCAGCTTCCAGTTTGGATTCAGGAGACAGACACTATCTCTACTTTTAAGATTAGGCTTAAAACTTTCCTTTTTGCTAAAGCATATAGTTAGGGCTGGACCAGGTGACCCTGAATCCTCCCTTAGTTATGCTATGTCGATTCATGGTTTTCTACAGTTTTTGATCTACTGCAGAATATTTTTAAGGTTATCTGCTATAAAACGCCAGACCAGGAAAATCTCCTTCATGTTTTTCTCTGTTTTATCCTCAGTTACTTTCACACAAAGACATCAGCTGTGATGCTCACAATTATGATGAAGTCTCACATGTATCAGTGCTGATAAATGATCAGAATTATAATATTTCTGACTGTCTGAGGCTAAATTGAATCAAATCGGGACCTCGTGAATCGGAATCAAAGGGATTATAGAAATCAGTGATGATACCCAGCCCTAGTGAGCAGCCTGGGCCTGACAGAGTGGATGTAGGTGTGGGTAATAAGGAAAGATGAAAAGAACTACTGATAACTTTTTTGTTAAGTTAAAGTCTGATCCGTCTGAAGTTCATAGCCAGCTCTGACACGGTGCCATCGATCTCTGAATGCTGTAAAAGCAGCAGTGTATCCAGGAAACACATTATACGTGATAAATGCACTGCCCGAGTGTCCCCTCTCCCCACTGCCTTTCAACAGCATGCAACAGCAAACAGGTCGTCAGAGGAGCCGAGATGATGATTGTGTTGATTGTGGTTGTGATGATGTGTTAATACACCTCTCTGAATGTAATAATTAGTCATTAATAACCTCTGCCTCTCTACCACAGCACGTGTGTTTATCAGCCATCGTTTTGTTGGAATGGGTCAGAAATGGCCGCCCCAGTCCTGGTTCTGACGGAGGTTTCTTCCTGTTAAAAGGGATTTTTTCCTCCCACTATCACCAAAGCACTTACCCATAGTGGGCTCATATGATTGTTGGGTTTTTCTCTGTTTTCTCTGTATTATTGAAGGAACTACCTTATAATATAAAGTGCCTTGACGCAGTTGTTGTTGTGATTTGGTGCTGTATAAATAACTGACTTAAATTCATTTCTGACCTTTGACTCGAAGCCTCACTTCTCTCTTCAGCAGGATGTTTCCCTCGCTGCTGTAGGCGGTGCAGGTGTAGACTTCGTTGTCTCTGTCTGTGGGGTATCTCAGGGTCAGACTGAGGTCTCCAGTTTTCAGCAGGTCTTCATTCATCTTCGTTCGGTCTCTGTAAAAGTGGTCTTGTTCTTCAAGCTGGTCAGAGCCGTTCTCATTCACGTGGACCTTTGTGGTCCGGATGTAAATGCAGGTCCACTCCACTTTACTGCCTTTAAGCAGGTGAAGTTTGGTTTTGCAGGGCAGCTGTACAGACTCGACCCCCTGCTCCACCTCCACCAGGGGGACTGAAAGGAGAAAAAATACCACAATGAGCTGAACACAACATCATCAGCACTGAGAACATTTTGTTTGGATGAAGTGAAACATCTGCACTGAAAACATGTTTGACTGGCTGCAGCCTGGGATTTGTCCTGTTGCTCCACTGAGCAGACACTGTGTTATCTTTGGTGTCCTAAATCAATTATGGGAAGAAATTTATCATCTGTCTTTATCTTCACTTCCTACACCCAAACTGGAAACGTTAATAGACCATAATGGGAGCTTGCCTACTTAATATTTCCTTTGAATTTTCTCTCTACATGTAGATTATTATGAACTTTTGTTAAATAAGCTATTATTCTGGGCTATGCAGGCCCAGACAAAGCGTGCAGCATTTTAATGAGGTTGTTTTAGTGTGGAATAGAAGAAATAGAAGAAGCTCGTGTGAGTTTCCTTAAGAAAACATCTGATCCTCAAAATCCTGGTGCTTTCAGGCTGACATTGACTCAAAAACATTATCATTATAATATTTTCATTCTAAATCATTTCATAAATTTCTCTGAAACTCCTCAATTTCTCGGACTTGTGTCACATCTTCAGTTTGAGCTGATAAAAAAGTAATGGTTGAAAAACCTAACTTAATAGATCTTACTGTAGCTCACTCATCAAGTCCTGTTCACCTCAGGGACAGATTATCAATGTGGTCACCAAGCTCTTCAATTCCTGACTCACATCTTCATCTTCTGTCTACAGCACTCACCTCTGACGTAGAGCTTCACTTGTTTCTTCTTTAGGATGTTTTCCCCCCTGTCATAGACGGTGCAGGTGTAGGTGAGTGCGTCTCTGTTTGTCGGGTATTTCAGGGTCAGGCTGAGGTCCACAGCTATCTGCAGGTTTTTCCTCATCATTGTTCGATTTCTGTAAAACCAGTGCTGTTTTTCAAGGTGGTCAGAACCGTTTTTAAAGACGTGCACTATCCTGTTGGAGCTGTCAGTCCACTCTACAGTTGCATCTTCACGTCGGTAAACTGTGGTTATAAAGGGCAGCTGAACAGACTCCACCCCCGAATCCACATCCACCTGTGAGACTGTGAAGTAAGAAAAACAAATAATGATTTGTGCGCGCAGTCTGTCAAAGCCCCCATGTTTGACATGTAAAGTGTGTGAGGGGAGCAAAGAGTAATTCAATTAGTATTCTAGACAAATAGCTGCCGTTTGTCCTCAGGCTCCTCAATGAGAGAAAGGAGCCTGTTTTGCAAAATGCGCTGGAGGATTCCTTAAGAACATGAAACATGGGGAAACACTGGTTTGTGTTTTATTGAAAGAAAGGAGACAATTAAAACAACCTATTAACATAACTAATAGATTAAGAAGAAGAAAAAACACTACAAGTCAAGTAAAACAAATCTGAGGTTTAGGGATGATTCAGATTATTCACAATGCAAACACGTCACACACACAACATACCTTCCTTAAAATAGCCTCTGAAGTGAACTCCAACACCCACGATGACAGCTGCAACTACAGCCAGGACACCCAGAGCCACTGGGACACTGATGGGAACTTATAACACAATGAAAACATGAACATTACATGATGTTAACATGAAATGATTAACACTCTGTGACACTCCATGTGATTTTGAATCTCTTTGCACTGACCTCCACCTTTGACCCGCTGAACCTGCAGTTCCACTCTTGACTGACCCAGTTCTACTCCAAACTTACGGACGGTGCAGGTGTAGCTTCCGCTGTCAGACAGCTGAAGCTTTTTCAGAGTGAGAGTGAGGTCTCCGGTTTCCAGAGCGTCGGGATTCATGGATGTTCGGCCGCTGAACTGCTCATTTATATTGCAAAACACCAGCACTCTGAGAAGATGCAGCAGCAGATCTCAGAGAATGACTCGGCCTCTGTGTGGAAAGGTTTTAGGAATATCACCAACTACAAGCCTAAAACCCCCCACTCTACTGATGACTTGCTCTTAGCCAACACCCTTAACGACTTCTACTGCCGTTTTGACGAGCCATCAGGCAGCCTTCACACCTCCAACGGCCCCAACAATAGAGGCACTTTGGACACTCATTCCCCCACCTCTCCCCCCTCCATAGAGCCATCACCACATTCAAACACTTCACCTACAACACCCCCCTCCTCACCCCACACAAAAGAGGATTTCACACCACCTCCTCCCACCACAACTCTTCATATTCATGAAGCAGGTGTGAGGAAGCAGTTTAAGAGTCTGAATGCTCGGAAAGCTCCCGGCCCAGACGGTGTGTCTCCTGCCACCCTCAGACACTGTGCAAACGAGCTGGCCCCAGTGTTTTCTGGCATTTTCAACTCCTCACTGCAGGCATGTCATGTGCCTGCCTGCTTCAAGTCCTCTACCATAATCCCTGTCCCCAAGAAACCTAGGATCACTGGACTAAATGACTACAGACCCGTGGCTCTGACATCTGTGGTCATGAAGTCATTTGAGCGCCTAGTTCTCTCCCATCTCAAGACCCTCACGGCCTCCTGGACCCCCTGCAGTTTGCATACAGAGCCAACAGGTCTGTAGATGACGCCATCAACATGGCCCTACACTTCATCCTGCAGCATCTGGACTCCCCAGGAACCTACGCCAGGATCCTGTTTGTGGACTTCAGCTCTGCCTTCAACACCATCCTTCCAGACCATCTCCGAGGCAAGCTTTCCCAGATGAATGTGCCTGATCCCATCTGCCGGTGGATCACTGACTTCCTGACGGACAGGAAGCAGCATGTGAGGCTGGGAAAGAATGTCTCGGACTCCCGGACCATCAGCACCGGCTCCCCTCAGGGCTGTGTTCTTTCTCCTCTGCTCTTCTCCCTGTACACCAACTGCTGCACCTCCACCCACCAGTCTGTCAAGCTAATCAAGTTTGCAGATGACACCACTGTTATTGGACTCATCTCGGACGGGGATGAGTCTGCCTACAGGAGGGAGGTTGAACGTCTGGTGTCCTGGTGCAGCCACAACAACCTGGTGCTAAATGCCCAGAAGACAGTGGAGATTATTGTGGACTTCAGGAAGCACACAGCCCCACTCCCCCCCATCATCCTGACTGACACCCCCATCACCTCTGTGGACTCATTCCGCTTCCTGGGTACCACCATCACCCAGGACCTGAAGTGGGAGCCCACCATCACCTCCGTCATTAAGAAAGCCCAGCAGAGGATGTACTTCCTGAGGCAGCTGAAGAAATTCAACCTGCCAACACGGACGATGATGCAATTCTACACTGCAATCATCGAGTCCATCCTCACCTCCTCCATCACTGTGTGGTACGCTGGAGCCACTGTCAGGGACAAACAGAGACTGCAGCGTGTTGTGCGCTCTGCTGAGAAGGTGATTGGCTGCAGACT
Organism: Copadichromis virginalis; assembly: GCF_057382275.1. Taxonomy (NCBI): domain Eukaryota; kingdom Metazoa; phylum Chordata; class Actinopteri; order Cichliformes; family Cichlidae; genus Copadichromis; species Copadichromis virginalis. Next base: position 10,132,828 of record NC_140620.1, read on the forward strand.
CCCATCTCTGCAGGACCTGTACACCTCCAGGACACTGGGGCGTGCAGCTCAGATCACAGCTGACCCTTCTCACCCTGGACACAGTCTGTTTGACCTGCTCCCCTCAGGCAGGAGGCTCCGGTCCATTCGCACCAGAACCTCTCGCCATAAGAACAGTTTCTTCCCCTCTGCTGTCGGACACATGAACAATAACCGTATGACTGTTCCCACCACTAACACATGACCCTACGCTGTGTTCACTGCATCATTCCATGTTTGGCACTGATCACCACCTGCACTCATGTATATATCATGTATATATGATATATATACATGATTGTGGGGCGACCGTGGCTCAGGGGGTTGGGAAGCGTATCTGTAACCGGAAGGTCGCCGGTTCGATCCCCGGGCTCTCTGTCCTGGTCGTTGTGTCCTTGGGCAAGACACTTTACCCTACCGCCTACTGGTGTTGGCCAGAGGAGCCGATGGCGCGATATGGCAGCCTCGCTTCTGTCAGTCTGCCCCAGGGCAGCTGTGGCTACAACCGTAGATTGCCTCCACCAGTGTGTGAATGTGAGAGTGAATGAATAGTGGTATTGTAAAGCGCTTTGGGTGCCTTGAAAAGCGCTATATAAATCCAATCCATTATTATTATATCTATCTACTTAGCACTTTTAATTCTTACTCTTATTTTTATTTTCATGTCTATTTAAACGTAATTTATAACACTATGTTTGCACTGAAGCACCGCAGCAATTTCCTAATGTTGTAAACCTGCTCAACATTTGGCAATAAAACCCTTTCTGATTCTGATTCTGATTCTGATTTTGGTTCTGGAGGTCATCGCCTTCTCGTCGACGCAGGTGCACTGTGGAGGGATTGAGGTCATAGCGACTCCACACAGCTGTGGATTCTTTTTCTTCAAAAGTGGGAAACTCACAGGGCAGGAGAACAAACTCCGCCCCCTCTAGTACCTCCACACCTGAGGCACACTGGGAAACTGAGGAGACAGACATAGACAAAGACCTTATTGATCCCACATAAAAATAGAAAAAATAAATAATAAAAAGATTCTGTGCAACTATATGCAGAAAAATAACACAAGATGTTTTATGTGCACATAAAGTGCAGGCAGTGATAGTTATACACACATATTTATAAACAGTGTTTATCCTGTTTATAATGTTACAGCCTGGCTTCTGTCGGGATGAAGGACCTGTGATAGCGCTCCATCCACAGTCTCCATCCACAGTCTCCATCCACAGTCTCCATCCACAGTCTCCGTCCACAGTCTCCATCCACAGTCTCCATCCACAGTCTCATGCAGGGATGAGAGATGTTGTGCATAATAGCCCACCCACCTCCTTTATGGGGTCTAGGGGACTGTCCAGGACAGAGCTGGCCCTCTTCACCAGGCTATTTAGCCGTTACCTGCCCCTCTCTCTGCTGCCGCCTCCACAGCAGAGCTCTGGATAAAAGATTGCAGACATCCTCAGTAATGTCCTGCAGACTTCAGCCTGTCAGCACAGTCGACTTTGGTCCTGGTGCCGAGTTTGAGTGTTTTCTGAGCAGTCCAGGTTATCGTTAAGGTGAAGACCCAGCAGCTTGTACGTGGTGACCACCTCCATGCCCAAACTTTGGATGAGGTGTGGTTTGCTCGGGAGGTTGACCACCACCTGCTTCGTCTGATCCTTCTCCTCAGATGCACATCCAAGGATGGCTGTATCAACGGATTCAGTTTATCTGCCCACCAGTGACAGATGTGGATTCTACATGCTCAAAGACTATTTCCAAGACGTTTCTCCTGTCTATAATAATGCCGTGTGTGTGTGTGTTTACCTTTGCTGTTTTTATATTTTGTCTGTCATCTCTCCCCCTTGCCTGTGATATTTTACCCACTGACTGTCTTACTGTTCAGAACTCAGGCCTGGATTACAGCTGGACTTCAGTTTCAGTGTGTTTGTGTTTGAGTCCCGTCATTGTTTTAAAAGAAATGAGAGGACTACAGTTCACTTTTTTCTCATTTACATACTTCTTATGGTAAAAGTCTGGTGCAAACATACACTTGGTCCTAAAACAAAAAACAATTCTCTCTTTTGGCTTTAACTATGCGAGAATAACCTGCGGCATTTGAGAACCTATCTTCCAGATCAACATGCACAAACCTGTCTGACTGTTTCTGTAAGCAAAACCAGTGTGTGTGTGCTTGTGTAAATATGTGTGTGTGTGTGTGTCATAAGTTTAAAAGAAACTTTGCTCTTGAGTTCCTACTACCAGTTTGTGACAGGAAGCCAGCAAGTGAAATTAAAATGGGGGTAATGTGCTCAGACCTTTTTGTTCCAGTTAAAAGATGCGCTTCATAACCTGCAGACGCCTAACAGATGCATCACTAACCCCACTATAAAGTGCGTTACAATAATGGAGTCTAGAAAATTCCCACATGTGGGACTAATAAAGGTACATCTTATCTCATCTCTTATCTTAGATGTAACAAAGACATGGATTACTGTCTCAAAAAGCTGCTCTGATAAGATGGGCTTTATTTTTGCCAGTTGTCTCAAATGAAAAAAAGACAGATTTTACAACAGCTCTGACCTGGCTTTCAACTTCATCATCTGCCTCCATTTAAACTCCCAGGTTAGTGGTGATTGGTTTAACATACTGTGCCAGCAAACCAAGATCCATAGTAGTGGTCTCAGAAGTGCCACCAAAAACCATCACTTCTGTTTTCTGCTCATTAAAATGTAAAAAGTTCAAAGGCACCCAGGCCCTTATTTCATCAAGACATCTGAGCAGAGGGCCTACTGAGAAACCATTTATCTTTTAAGAGGGAAACAAATCTGGGAGTCATCGGCAAAACAGTAGAAAGAAATCCCATGTTTCCTGAAAATATACTCGGGTGGTATCAGATATAAGGAGAAAAGAAGCGGGCCTAAAACTGAACCCTGTGGAACCCCACATTGAAAAGAAGCAGCAGAGGATACAAGCTCACCAAGTTTCACAGAGAAAGTTTGGTCTGCCAATTAGGATCTGAACCACTGCAGTGTGGTTCTCCTAACACCCACCACCTGCTCTAACCTGCAAATTAAAATCTTATGATCCACTGTATCAAAGGCAGCTGTTAAATCTAAAAGCACGATCATAACACAGTCATGTGATGCAGTTCCTAAAAAAAATTATTAAAAACTCTTAAAAGTGCAGATTCTGTACTATGCAAAGCTTTAAAACCAGATTGAAAAACTTCCGAAATACAACATTCTTCTAAAAATGGATATTCATGGCTTGTAAACTACCTTTTCAAGAATCTTTGAGATAAAACTCAATTTGGAAATAGGTCTGTAATTTGCAGTCATTTCAGGATGTGAATTCCAGTAATACTGTAATATTTGCTGACACCTGAAGTTCATCCTTCTTCCGTTTACGTTCAGCTCTCTACACTTTCTTCTGGCTTCACAGGTGCCTTCATTCAGCCATGGTTCAGATATGGCTTTTACTTATCTAAGATTAAGGAATCCCAACAGCCACTTCATAAATGTATGGCACAGCATAGAAGAGCCACCTCCACAGGACAAGACTCAGCAGTCCATCTGCATTTAAAGGACAAAGGTCACTCTTTTGAGGATGCCAAAGTTCACAAGCCATCTATGTCCACTGTGAGCGACCATCTTTGAACAGAGGCGGTGGTTTACGACACCAACTATCTGCCATCTATAATCCAGTTTTGAGATCCTTCCCAGACGCCTTAACGCCCACTCACATCCTGGGCCATCTGACCTCAGGAAATCACATGATAGGGTGGCGTTAGGCTTCACAAAGAACTCACCCAAAAACCTTGGCTGATTGTGACCCACACCCGTTTTCACGCCATTGTCCCTCTTGGGGGGACACTCCCACAGGGCTTAAATCTGGGATTTTCCACGGTTCGACCCTAGAACTGAAGAAGCTTCTCGGATGAAACGTCTTCAAGAAACAGCTGTGAGGACAGAGCAACTCCTTGGTAAATAATGCACTTGATGGTGACTTATGAAGGTCCTTGCAGTCCAGTTGATCTTGCGCACTTCCAGGATCCCTGTGTGAGGCACAGAGTCATAGGCTTTCTTGTAGTAAATGCAGGTGGTGCATATGTTGGTCAGTGTAGTTTTCCTTTGTGTGCCCCACTCACATATTAATCCTTATTCCTCTTTGTTGCTATGCCTAACAGGAACTTATATGAAGTACCGAGGTATTCGGGTGAGACCACTTGCTTCTTGGGATCCTTTGGCATCAGGGCTGTCTCCGGCCTCCACTACATAGCACTGAGACGGCACTTTTAAGGATTTTTAACGATATTCTTTTAACTCTGGACTCTGGCAGCCCTGCTGCCCTTTTATTGTTGGACTTGTCAGCAGCTTTTGACACGGTCGACCATGACATCCTGTTATCACGGCTAGAATTTCATGCTGGCCTAAAAGGATCTGCCTTACAGTGGTTTCGGTCCTATCTGTCAGAAAGGTTTTTTTATGTCAGTATGGGCCCCCACAACTCCAAAATAGCCCCTCTTAAATACGGTGTACCTCAAGGCTCTATTTTGGATCCTGCTCTGTTCGCACTCTATTTGTTGCCATTGGGCTCCATCTTCTCGCGGTACAGCATTTCATTTCATTGTTTTGCTGATGATTTGCAGATTTATCTACCTTTAAAAGCAGGGTCAGACCATCCCCAGCTCTTATTACGCTGCCTTGATGATGTCAAACAGTGGTTGTCATTAAATTTTTTAAAGCTAAATGAAAATAAAACTGAGGTTGTCATTTTTGGCAACTTTAATCATATCGACAGCACTCTGGGCTACTTTCCTCGTATTGTAAAACACATGTAAAAAACCTCAGTGTCTACATTGATGGTTCTTTTAAATTGAATAAGCAGGTGAGTGCAGTAGTTCAGTCCTGTTTTTTTCAGTTAAGACAGCTAGCCAAGGTAAAGCCATACCTTCCGGCTAACGTCTTTGAGCGTGTTATTCACCTTTTTCTTACTTGCAGATTGGACTACTGCAATTCATTGTATTATGGTCTAGATCAGGCCACCATCCATCGTCTTCAGATGGTTCAAAATGCAGCTGCTCGCCTGCTAACTGGTACCAAACGGAGAGAGCATATAACCCCACTTTTAGCTTCTTTACACTGGCTTCCTGTCTCCTACAGGATCCAATTTAAACTTTTACTTTTTGTTTTTAAGTCACTTAACACCCGAGCCCCTCCTTACCTGTCTGAGCTCCTCTCTGCCTATGCTCCAGGAAAAACCACGAGGTCTAGCTCAAAACTAATGCTGTCCATCCCACGGACTAACCTCAAATCCCGTGGTGATAGATCCTTCTCTGTGGCAGGTCCCAGACTTTGGAATAGTCTCCCCTTAAATATTAGATCTGCACAAATACTTGAGCAATTTAAATCTTTACTAAAGACACATTTCTATGCCCTGGCTTTTAACACACTATGACCCAAGCATTTTTGCATTCTGGTCTTATTGGAATTAGTTTAGTTATTGTTTTAATTCTTTTACTGTCCTATTGTTTTTTATTGTTATTATTGTATTACATTGTTGCTTTTCAATACCATTTTTATATTGTTAAGCACTTTGTGTAGCATCGGCTGTTTGAAATGTGCTATATAAATAAATTTGACCTTGACCTTGACCTTAAGTTAGGAGCCAAAAAGGGTGTAGTTTGTGGGTGTGAGCACCCGTGTGTACACCTGTGAGCATGGACGCGCTTGTCTTTTTAAAAAGTTCCTTCATGTAATGATCTGCTAGAGGGTGTGGGGGGGCCACAGCCCCGTCCTCCAGGGCATGAAGCAGGTATGGAGGAGATCAAAACTCCAGACATCCAGAGGCCCCCAGAACACAAGAGACCAAGGAAGACCCACAGAGGGGCAGCTGCGCCACTGTCCCAGAAAGAGCTGAGGAGAGTCCCAGATGAGGGCTCACTCAGCAGCCGCGGAGCAGAAGCCAGGGGGGGTTGCAGTGACGCACCCGTGACCTCCGTCGGCAGCCAGCTGTGCCTGAGTGACCGAGCCCCAGGCCGAGAGGCCGAGGGCACCCCACCCCCGAAGTGGCCCAAGCGAGCCCCAGGCTCCAGGCTCCGATAAGCGGCCGCGAAGGAATGAGCCGGTGTGTACCTGGACGCCCATCCCTGGACACAAAGAACCACCAACGCACTGATGTCTGAGGGAGTCCGCCACTGGATATGAACTTTTTTCAAGACAGTGAATCTTGAAACCAGAGAAAAAATAGAGAGTTTTAACTTGTTCCATTGGCAGATTTTTTTTCACTTATTTCAAGCTAAAATATTTATTAGAATTCAAATTTAGACAGAAACAAAGTGAATAATATTATTTTATTATCATGTTGATGCAGCACATGGTTCAGTTAGCTTTGTATAAACACGTGTTAGAAATGTTCTTCAATCAGCTCTTTTTACTCTCATTTCACAGCCAGTACTTTTTACTTTTACTTGAGTAAAGAAGTTGAAACAGTACTTGGAGTATTTTTAACAGTAGTACTTCTACTTCAGTACACACTGTGTGTACTTTTACCACCTGTGTCTGAGACCTCCTTCAGGGTCCACCTGAAGCTCTCAGTCTGCTGTGGAAAAAGGAAATCCAGGTGAGTTTCTCCTGATCACCTGAGGCCGTCATTACTGTGTGAACCCACACACCACTCCTCACTCCTCCCACCCGCTGCACACAGTCACTGAGTACAGACCGGCTGATTCCTGTAAAGGGAGAGGCAGGAAGAGGCGGAGCAACAGCTGAAAAACAAGAAGCTCAACGTCATTTTGCAGAAGTGAAAGTGTGAGAGAGCAGCAGCAGAGCTGCAGTCGAGTCCTGTTTGTCTCTAAAAGAAGATTCACTGGAGTCCATCAGGTTCCTCTCAGCAACAGTGGTGAGTGCAGCTGATCACACTTCCTGCTTCTACACAAATCTTCACTCTGTTCACTTCATCAGGGTCTAGAGTGCCACCTCATTTCTCCATGGTGCCACTTAGGCTACGTCCACACTCGCCCGGATAGATTTGAAAACAGCGCTCCGCGTCCACACTGGTGTTTTCAGTCGTTTTCACAGAGTTGTGCGTCCACATTAAGACGGCTGAAAACGCTTACGTTCCAGTCCTGCGCATGCGTGAAACGCAAGACGATTCGACCGGTCTCATTTCTGTCTGCCGCTTATTCACTTTCCGGCAAAAGGTGGAGGAAAAGCACCGAGTTTTAAAATGGACTAACAATGAGGTGGAGTTGTTGCTGCGAGTAACACAAAAGTACAAAGTTGCAAAAGCGAGAGAGAATTAAAGAATTTGAAGAAAAGCTCTGTGGAGCATGTGCAGACTGATATTCATCTTTAATAGGACTGTCAAAACTGCAGCTGTATAATGCTCTCCACTATCTTTGTTTAATTGGTCACATGCCTGCATCACATGACTAACATGCATCATTGTTTTAGAAAGTCTCTGTTTTCACTCTTCACTGTGACACAAACGCACCGTCTCCAAATTATTTACTTTCCGGCTGTTTGAATCGTCGCAGCAGAGGTGAGCAGCCTGATAGGAGTGGATGTAGCTGTGGGTAATGAGAAAAGATGAAAAGAACGATTGATAACTTTTTCGTTAAGGCCGGTGCTCTGACACGGAGCCATCAACCTCTCAGTGTCTAACACTGGTCTGCAGACGGCATCAGATAATGAGCCACATTAGATGGACTCTGAGCCCACTGACAGTAAAAGGGTGAAGTGTAGACATTTGGAAGAGAGCGGCCTGACCAGTTTCTCTGACTATGATACTGTAAAGCTGACAACATGATGCATTTACTGTGGTGAGTGTGCAAAGACCATGGCAGGTGTTGTGCCGAGGTAGGGATCCCCAACAGGATCTGTTTCCCTGCGTCAGGAACATCGGCTGGGCAGGGAAAGCGGACCCAACGCACTCCGCCTCCATCACGACCAACTAGACGTGGAAGGAGTGATGTTTTAGTGACAACATGAAAGATGAGTGTGACCGTTCAGTTTGTGGGTTACAACAGAAAATTATACATTTATTGTTCTCGTGTGTTATCGGACGGGATCATTTTAACAAACCGAGGACATTTTCCTGATAATTATCTGTATCCTCCTGTAACTTTACTGTTTAAAGAGCTAAAACCTCCAACATTTCAGGATCAATAAGTCCTTATAAGACGTGTTTGTGAGCTAAAAATCAAGAATGTGGGATACTGTTTGTCTGTGTCAGCCAAACAACTTCACATCTTTGTAACGACTGTTAAAAAGATGTTCATCCTGTTGATCCTGTTCATCTGGACGCTGCACTGTACAGCAGACACGACGTTGTTCAGTTTGTGTTTCAGATGAACCAGTTTGTGTCTGAATGTGTTGCTGGGTCTCCACCAGTTACTCTGACAACTGAAGGTTCAAGATTTTTATTTTGACATTTGCACACAGGACCAACAGTCCATGCACAGTGGAATACTTGTGCAGAGCTTTCCAAGTCAAATCACACTTTAACAATATAAAGACAGAAAAAGCAGAAGGATAGAAATGAAGTCCGGAGTAGGGTAGTCGTACTATTTTCTATATACAAAGAAAAAGAAGAAAATGTACAGAGAGTGTGTAGTTCTCTACCTCTTATCGCACTCACAGTATTGCACATTTGTTCCACAGATCTGTTTCACAAGTCTGTTGTGAGTGTATTGCCCGATGGTCAGTGAACCGATGATACATTCAAAGTGAGGTTAAGTAGTGCTGTGTTATTTTAAGTGTTCAGTGTGTTTTTGTTTGCCGTCAGTCTGACAGTTGTGGGGAAGAAGCTGTTGAAGAATCGTGTTCTGTGTGTGATGCTGCTGTCCGCTCTGTTGTGTCTGAGATTGTATGTGCAGCTTTGTATGTGCAGGTCCATGGATGCAAGTGTTGTTCCCATAATCCTCTCTGCAGACTTTATGACTCTTTGCAGAGCCTTCCTCTCTGTCTGTGTAGTGTTTCCATACCAGACAGTGATGCCTGCGGTGAGGATGCTGTCTATCAGTCCTCTGCAGGCCTGGGTGAGAGGGTGGTGGTTCATGCCAGCATTCCTGAGCAGCCGAATGAAATAAAGCCTTTGCTGGGCTTTTTTCACAGTTGCTGTAGTGTTGAGAGTCCAGCTCAGGTCTGATGTAACCTGCAGTCCCAGGAATCTGTGGCTGTTTGCTGTCTCCACCTCCGTCCCTTTGACGATAAGAGGCTGCAGGGGAGGGAGTTCTTCCAAAAGTGCAGTATTCATTCCTTGGTCCGTGTTGAGGATGAGGTGAAGAAGCTTCTGTGATGAGTAGAAACTTAAAGAAGTCCAGACGCTTTTCTCTCCAAGCTCCTCAGACTACTGACGCTTGTTTCTCTCTTTGTAAAAATGAAATTTAAAGTGAATTTTGAATCAAATGTTTCTCTTCTTTCTCCCTCAGAGTGCAGACATGTCTGCTGCCAGCAATCTGCGATCTGAAGATCAGTTTCTGTGCTCCATCTGTCTGGATGTGTTCACTGATCCAGTCACTACATCATGTGGACACAACTTCTGCAAAACCTGCATCAGTCAGCACTGGGACATGAATGTCATCTGTCAGTGTCCCTTGTGTAAAGAGACTTTCTACACTCGACCTCAGCTGAGGGTCAACACCTTCATCTCTGAGATGGTTGCTCAGTTCAGACGTGAAGCTCCGCAGAAAGCCAGCAGCAGCAGCTCAGAGCAACAAGCTGCCAAACCAGGAGAAGTTCCCTGTGACGTCTGCACTGGAACCAGACTGAAGGCCCTGAAGTCCTGCCTGGTGTGTCAGACCTCCTACTGTCAGACTCACCTGGAGCCTCATCTGACACTGAAAGGCCTGAAAAGACATCAGCTGGTTGATGCTGTGGAGAACCTGGAAGGCAGGATGTGCACGAAGCACGATAACCTTCTGCAGCTGTTCTGTAAGACCGACCAGACATGTGTCTGCGTGCTCTGCCCTGTTTTAGACCACAAGAACCACGAGTTTGTTCCTCTGAGAGAAGAATATGAAGGAAAGAAGGCAGAGCTGGAGAAGACAGAGGCTGAGATTCAGCAGATGATCCAGAAGAGACGACTGAAGATTCAGGAGATCACAGAGTCGGTGAAGATGAGTAAAGATGCTGCAGACAGACAGAAAGCAGAAGGTGTTCAGGTCCTCACGGCTCTGATGGAGTCTGTTGAGAGACGCCTGAAGGAGCTCATGAAGGAGATCGAAGACAAACAGGAAGCTACAGAGAAACAGGCTGAAGGTCTCATCAAAGATCTGGAACAGGAAATCTCTGAGCTGATGGAGAGAAGCTCTGAGGTGGAGCAGCTCTCACGCTCTGAAGACCACCTCCACCTCCTCCAAAGCTTCCCCTCCCTGAAAGCTGCTCTACCCAGCAAGGACTGGACAGAGGTCAGAGTTCATCCACCATCATATGAGGGGACTGTGGGGAGAGCTGTGGCTCAGCTGGAGGAGACAGTCTGGAAACCCATGAAGAAGAAGCTGTTTGAGGCTGAGCTGCAGAGGGTGCAGCAGCATGAGGTGGATGTGACTCTGGATCCTGATACAGCTCATTGTAAACTCATCCTGTCTGATGATGGAAAACAAGTGTACTGTGGTGATGTGAGGAAGAACCTTCCAGACAACCCAGAGAGATTTTCTGTGTGTGTTTGTGTTTTAGGAGAGCAGAGTTTCTCTTCAGGCAGATTTTACTTTGAGGTTCAGGTTAAAGGAAAGACTGAGTGGAGTTTAGGAGTGGCCACAGAGTCGATCAACAGGAAGGGAGGAATCACAGCGAGACCTCAGGATGGTTTCTGGACTGTAGTGCTGAGAAATGGAAATAAGTACAAAGCTGCTGCTGACACTTTAGTCCGTCTCTGTCTTCATCCTGGTCCTGAGAAGGTGGGGGTGTTTGTGGATTATGAGGAGGGTCTGGTCTCCTTTTATGATGTAGGTGCTGCAGCTCTGATCTACTCCTTTACTGGCTGCTCCTTCACTCACAAACTCCACCCATTCTTCAGTCCCCGTATGAATGATGGAGGTAAAAACTCTGCACCTCTGATCATCTGTCCTGTCAATAACATTAATCTATCCCTTTCATTGGAAGAATTGCTTGATTTCTATTCTGATTCTGATTGAAGGGAACAAATGAACATATTGAGTGTAAATCCTCTACAGTCTCCATGTTTCTATAGAATCTGATCATCAGGACTCTGATTCACACTTTGATTCTCATGGAGTTTGATTTGAACAGAAGAAAAGTTGAATCAGGAAATGTTCCCACTGATGGAGACTCGAGCTGAAGAGCAAATATCAGAGAACAAATGTCCAAAAGCTTCATTTCCAATAAAGTTTGTTCAATGCTTTGAGTGAATCCAGACTCATGTGTGGCTGTTATACGGAGCATCAGAGTCCAGCTGAGTTATGTTGGATACAAACTGCTTATTTTGGCTCTGTGAGGAGTTTTGTTCACTGAAAACTGATGAGACGGATAATATTCAAAGAACTCTGTAGAGATTCATGCATCCATGTTCTCCACCTGCAGGTGTGGAGGAGAAAGGTGGAGCACAGACTGCTGCATCCTTCCAGTCACATCATTTTGATGATTATATTTGCATGTTGTGATGATTTGGGTTAAAGACAAACAGAGTTGAACGGCTGCAGTCACAGCATGAAGACGATGCTGAAGCTGAGCTGTCAGTGAACATGTTTCACTGTGATTTGATTTGAAGAATAGAAAGTGTGTGTGGCTGCTGACAGCTGCAGTCTCTGCTAGTCTGCATAACACACACACAACTTTCCCCCTGAGGCAACGATGCAGCAACAACACAAAGAACAGCTGCAGACACACACACGATTGTGCGCTCCCTTTCAGTCTGAACTCTCAAACACACAAACAAACTCTATCAATGTCGTACTGTTAAAGAACTCCTCCTTCTTCAGTAACAATGATTTGAGGTCTCTACCAGTGTCTCTTGTTTTGACCTTTGACCTCTTTATTCCTTATAACCAAATAAACCCTTTTATCTGATATTTTCACCTTATTGATTGATTATATTTTCTCACCTTACCTTATTTTGACCTTTGACCTATGTCCTTGTTAGCCTTGATCTTCCTTCATCAAACGTGAAATTTCTTTCACCTTTGAACTTAAAGCTTAAATCAAACCTTTGTTAAAAAGCTTCTTACCAACTTGTAATTCCAACTTTCTGCATTAAACACGTATCTTATCATATAAACACTGGATCACTGAGAGAACTTTAGGCAGAACCAAATGAAGCAGCTGACCTCGTCAAACTCACAGCGACAGTAACTGACAGTGAATTATTTTAATCTTCTTCATTGTATTTGTTAGAAACGTTTATTTCCCTTTAATTGGACTTTGGTTAAGTTCAATCCGATGTATTAACCGACCTTTGAGGTGAAGTGCAGCTGCGAAGAACGCTACGGCAGGCAATGAGGTGCGTTTAATGTCGCTCTGTTAATTTGAGCGTCCATAAATTGAATGTCTTATTTTTTCTTACTTTATTATTGCTCATTTATTGGAGAATTTGGCCATTTAATTAAGATAGATTTTATGTTGTTGGTGTTAAAGATCTGGATGGATGTTTTATTTTATTCTGTGTTTCTATTTTTCAGTTTTACTTTTCAAGACTTGGTGAATTGCCTTTTTCTACTTTTTGTTTAGTTTTGTTAAAATTAGCAGCAGTGAGAAGTGTTGTTGTCGGTCTTGAATATATTTGATGTAGCCCATACTGTTAAGGTAAGTGTCATGTTTTTAGTTGTTAGTCTGATGAAGAATCTTTTATTTTTCTCCAAAAGTTGATTGTGTTTATCTGGACATAGTGTTTTTCAGGTCCAGCTGAATGCAGGTTTCCCCAGTCTTATACGTGTCAGGAGCATCAGCACAGCTGAAATGCATTTTTCCTAAGCACCGCGTCTCTGTGGCTTTTAAACCCCAAAACACGCTAAAACAAAAATGGGTCCACCCCAAGGATGGGGTCCCCCGGTGTAGTTTCCACTGTGACAGACTGTGGGCTTCCTCAGAGTGAGGCTGAGAGCGGCAGGCCCAGCTGGAGTCTGACCCGTGTCACACAGTGGAGGTCAAACCTTCTGTGCCACAAACACCAGATTAACCAGTTTCACTCATCATCCTTCTACTGTCAGATTTTACTGGTGCAGGTTTGATGAATCACCATCTGAGAACGTCTCTGATGTGGGCGCCACTCACAGGGATCACTTCCTGTAGAAGGGTCACATGACCTGTTATAGGCCCCTTTGTGATGATGACAGCGACGCCCCTTTCGTGTGAGGTTAAACCCAGAGAGCTTCGTGTGACCTCTGACCCTGATCACCAGCGTAAGCGTCAGTGAACGTGAGATACCATGTGACAGGAGGAGGAACAATAAAGTTTTATTTGTACGAACACGTAGAACAGATGAAGTCAGAACGAAGCAGGTGGAGCTCAGTCAGGGTGGAGGTGCAGACAGGTGAGCTGAAGGGGAGGAGCCAGTCTGGTCAGGAACTCTCTGTCTCCTCGAGTGAACCTCCTCACCTCTGAAACACACACACGACTGAAGGTTGCAGTCATGGTGGAGAGGGTGGGGTTACCTTCTGGTCTCTGGTTGGTGCGTTTCCTGCAGGTGAGGCTGAGCGGCCGAATCATGACATCGCTGCTGCACAGACACAACAGGAAGTGGAGGAGGAAGTCGTCAGCGTCCCCGTCACACACCTGAGACAGACACAGAGGTTATGTCTCTGCAGACTCACGGCTCGGACCTGTGGAAACGTCCTGCAGGACGCCTGTTTCTCTCTGTGGTGGCCCCCCCACAGCGTCCCCACCGTGCTTCACTGTGTGGACGCTGTTCTTTGGGTTGTAGCTGCATCTTCTTCTCGTTTCACCTCCTCTGACCACAGGACGTTTCAGTCTGCAGGTCTTTGTCCTCAGCAGTGTGGCTGAAGGTGTCTGCAGACGTGGAGCTCTGTGAGCTCACAGTGCGTCCCTGTGCAGCCTGTAGAGTCTTTGAAGTCTTTGCTCTGACAGGCTTGTTCTGTGCTGGGCGGCTCTTTGACTTTCTTCAGGTTTCCCTTCCTGACACTCTGATAACCTCAGATATCCACAACGTGAATCCTCACAAACATCTTTTTTTCTCTCTTTTCACTCAAACCTTCTGACGTTTTCACACCGACTGTAAATATGAAGAAAACCCTCAGTTTGACGCCACGCCCCCAAACCAGTTCGGCAGTAAAGTGTGAGCAGACGGAGCTGTTACCAGGATGTAAACAGGATGTGCCCTTTCACAGTTAAAGCCTCAGGAATAAAAACATGACCCGATCTTAAATTTTTAAAGATAAAATAAAGTTTAAAGACGACGATGAGCATGTGACTCACCTGTGACTCACCTGTGACAGGTAAATATATACACCTGACAGGTGCTACTGACCTGGCTCTGCCCACGAGGGAAGACTCTGATGTGACCTCTGACCCTGAGTGCTCTCTGAAGCCCCTCCCACTGAGCATCAGCCAATCCCAGCAGAGCAGGAACCAGAGCAGCTGAGAACCAGACGTCAGCCTCACCTGTCCCGTCATCGATCACCAGCCTGATTGAAGAGCAGAGCCACATGGTTTGATCATGTGACTGTCACCTGACCCATCCAGGTGATTAACACGTATCAGCAGGTGAGCTCAACAGGAAGCTGCTCTTACTTTGCTTTGGACTGAAACACTGACGAGGTCGAGTGACACTGAGAGCTGCTGCAGCCCTGAGAGAGAGAGAGCAACAGGTAAACACACACACCTGAAATCGTGAGCAGTTTCCTCCAAAACGACACTTTACTTACTGCACCAACACTAACACGCCACCAACACGCTAACAACACATGAAGCACTCTGAGTACTTTCACTGCACCCGAGAGACTGCAACTAAACACATCCTGTACACACTGTGTGTATTTTATGCAGTACCTGTGTGTACACGCTGCCACACAGCGAGCAGCTCCACTGCAGTTGCAGGAACAGGAAACACACCACGTGACCTTTGACCTGTCCCACAGTGCACCTCTGCTTGCTGCTCAGAGCCCACTCACCCAGGTGCATGATGGGAGCAGGAGGAGGAGGCTGGGCCGAGCTGATAGAAATCAAACAAACAAATAAACAACAGCACGACAAACACGTGAACCAGACTTTACCTGTAAACTTACCTGGTGTCTCCCAGGGAGACCACAGTTATGGAGCTGACAGGTAAGTACGTGCAGTACACACTTCCTGTCCTGAAACACACACACAGGTAAACCGCACAGGTACGTAACCATGGGCGTGACTTTGTATTGAACATTGGGGGGTCAAGATCTCTGTCTAAATAAATAAATCTGGCTACATCCCAGATGATTAAACATTATACATGCTTGCTTTTGGCAGTATCATCAAAAGTCATACCTGAAACGAGTAAAGAAAACCAGCAGCCTATTGATGCAAGATGATCCATAACTTTATTGGGGGTGACATTGTTGGAAATGAGTCCAAATAAAGAGTCCAAACATTTATAAGCCTGTCTATGTGTGTCTCACCTGGACAGCCTCCTCTGGAAACCAGACAACAGCAGAGTGTTACCCGGCAACAGGCCAGGTGGGTAGGGGGTGTGGCTTAAGTCCAGGTACACCTGCAGACTCCTCCCAGCTTGGTCACAAAGAGTGAGACACACACCTGCACACACACATTCAGCTAACAGTCAGACCTGAGACTCATACCTGAAGCACTGATGCCTGCAGTTCCTCTAGTGTCCAGCAGAGGCAGCAGTGAGTCGCCCCCATAGACCCCCATGTTAAAACTTCACAGCAGAAAAAGCCTGATACACAAACCACCTGTATGTTTGTACCTGAGTGTGTGTGTCCAGAGTGGGCAGTCCTGTTGTTCACACTGATCCTTTCAGACACCACACCCTGAAAACACACCAGCTCTGAACTGACACACACACACACACACACACACAGCAGTAAGAGTTTAAAGCAGGCTGCAGCTGCAGTTCCTCAGATGGCCAAAGGGGGCGACTCAGTGAGGGACGAGCAGTTTACCTGCAGTCTAAGACACCTGAAACGGACAAGACTGTGGGTGGGATGGCCTGAAAACACACAGAATAGAGATGGGAAATGTGACGTCATTCAGGGGTAAAACCGCAAAGGATTGTAGGTATCAGTGGCAAGCGGTACTAGCGCACGCAGGCTTTCACACGAAAACAGTCACACAGTAATAAAAAGAAACACAAAAATGGCAAGAAGCTGCTGTATTATTAACTGGAACAGCCGGTCACATGACAGCCACGGGAAGCCGACGGGTAAAGAGATCGGTTGTTATCGGATTACGTCGTGGAAGAGAAATTGTTCGAGCCATGTTTCCAAAGTAACAAAGAGCCGACGGATGGCCTGGATTGCAGCCATTCAAAGACCAAATATAACGTCCCAGAACACTCCAGCTCACATGTTAGTCTGCTCCAAGCATTTACACAAAGGTCAGTCTTCTGTTGTAGTTATTACGTAATTTATCATAATTGTTGATGTAGGTTACAAATAAGT
Source organism: Copadichromis virginalis (assembly GCF_057382275.1). Taxonomy (NCBI): domain Eukaryota; kingdom Metazoa; phylum Chordata; class Actinopteri; order Cichliformes; family Cichlidae; genus Copadichromis; species Copadichromis virginalis. The sequence goes on from NC_140620.1 coordinate 10,149,389, forward strand.
CTTATATTGATTTGAATTGAATTCATTGCTATGCTGCTTTGTTCACTGTGGCTTTGCGGGCTAATGTTTGTTGTGTTTTGTAGGAAAACCAGCCAACAAAATGCTGGAATGTGATCCAGACTGATATACGTATATGTATACATATATATATATAAAAAAAACACCCAGCACGCCCCTGCGGGCGGTTTATCCTTCAAGCTCGGGTCCTCTACCAGAGGCCTGGGAGCTTGAGGGTCCTGCGCAGTATCTTAGCTGTTCCCAGGACTGCGCTCTTCTGGACAGAGATCTCCGATGTTATTCCCGGGATCTGCTGGAGCCACTCGCCTAGCTTGGGAGTCACCGCACCTAGTGCTCCGATTACCACGGGGACCACCGTTACCTTCACCCTCCACATCCTCTCGAGCTCTTCTCTGAGCCCTTGGTATTTCTCCAGCTTCTCGTGTTCCTTCTTCCTGATATTGCTGTCATTCGGAACCGCTACATCGATCACTACGGCCGTCTTCTTCTGTTTGTCTACCACCACTATGTCCGGTTGGTTAGCCACCACCATTTTGTCCGTCTGTATCTGGAAGTCCCACAGGATCTTAGCTCGGTCATTCTCCACCACCCTTGGGGGCATCTCCCATTTTGACCTCGGGACTTCTAGGTTATACTCGGCACAGATGTTCCTGTACACTATGCCGGCCACTTGGTTATGGCGTTCCATGTATGCCTTGCCTGCTAGCATCTTGCACCCTGCTGTTATGTGCTGGATTGTCTCTGGGGCATCTTTACACAGCCTGCACCTGGGGTCTTGCCTGGTGTGATAGACCCCAGCCTCTATGGATCTTGTGCTCAGAGCTTGTTCTTGTGCTGCCATGATTAGTGCTTCTGTGCTGTCTTTCAGTCCAGCTTTGTCCAGCCACTGGTAGGATTTCTGGATATCAGCCACCTCCTCTATCTGCCGGTGGTACATACCGTGCAGGGGCCTGTCCTTCCATGATGGTTCCTCGTCTCCCTCCTCTTTCTTGGGTTTCTGCTGCCTGAGGTATTCACTGAGCACTCGGTCAGTTGGGGCCATCTTCCCAATGTATTCTTGGATGTTCGTTGTCTCATCCTGGACTGTGGTGCTGACACTCACCAGTCCCCGGCCCCCTTCCTTCCGCTTAGCGTACAGCCTCAGGGTGCTGGATTTGGGGTGAAACCCTCCATGCATGGTAAGGAGCTTTCTTGTCTTTATGTCAGTGGCTTCTATCTCCTCCTTTGGCCAGCCTATTACCCCAGCAGGGTACCTGATCACGGGCAGGGCGTACGTGTTGATGGCCCGGATCTTGTTCTTACCATTCAGCTGACTCCTCAGGACTTGCCTGACCCTCTGCAGGTACTTGGTGGTTGCAGCTTTTCTAGCGGCCTCTTCATGGTTCCCATTCGCCTGTGGGATCCCCAAGTACTTGTAACTGTCCTCTATGTCTGCAATGTTGCCTTCTGGTAGTTCAATCCCCTCAGTTCTGACTACCTTCCCTCTCTTTGTTACCATCCGACTACACTTCTCCAGTCCGAACGACATTCCAATGTCATTGCTGTATAGCCTGGTAGTGTGGATCAGTGAATCGATGTCTCGTTCACTCTTGGCATACAGCTTGATGTCATCCATGTACAGGATATATATATATATATATATATATATATATATATATATATATATATATATATATATATAGAATAGAATAGAATAGAATACTTTTATTTGTCAATTTCTTCAAATGTACTTGCCATACAAAGGAATTGAAATTACGTTTCACACTGTCCCATGCGTAGACATTGACAACAATAAGGTGCAGATGCACAACAAAAACAGCCCTAACAATAAAGTAATAAATAGTAATATAATAATATAAATAGTGCTAAAAGAAATACTAAAAATATATATATAGTTGCAGGTGTGTGCAATTGCAATGCAAGTCAGGAATGTTTTCAGTTCTTGGTTCAGAGAGTGTTTCTTTGTTGGAGAGTGTGCGTGGGTGAGGGGGAGTAGAGTCCAATCTGTCTTCCTATACTTCTGCCAATCTGGTGATTCTGCTGGCTGGGAGTCGGGAGGGAAGAGAGTTCAGCAGTCTCACAGCCTGGTGGATGAAGCTGTTGGTGAGCCTGGTAGTGCGGGAGTGGAGACTTCTGTATCTCCTTCCAGAGGGCAGGAGGCTGAACAGACAGTGCGCGGGGTGGGTTGCATCGTTGACAATTGTGATGGCTTTGCGGGTGAGGCGAGTGGTGTAAATGTCTTGCAGGGAGGGGAGTGGTACACCAACTATCCTCTCAGCTGTTCTCACAATGCGTTGTAGAGCTTTTCTGTTATAGTCAGTGCAGCTACCGCCCCACACAGTGATGCAGCTGGAGAGGATACTTTCAATAGTGCCTCTGTAGAATGTAGTCAGGATGGGTGGTGGAGCACTTGCCCGCTTGAGTTTGCGCAGGAAGTAGAGGCGCTGTTGTGCTTTCTTGGCCAGTGATGCTGTGCTGGTATATATATATATATATATATATATATATATATATATATATCTTTCACTGAGAAGCACAGTCTCAGCCCTGCCTCCTGATCCTCTTCCTCCACCCCTGTATTCCTCCAGGACACACCCTCCTTCTGCTCCACCCTGATCACCATGTAGACACAGGGCCAGGGGTTGCCGGAGTCTGCAGCTGTGTCCCAATTCAGGGTCTGCATGCTTGAAGTACGCGCACTACGCGTACTACGTACGGTCCGTACTATAAGTACGAGAAGTGCGGAAGTGAGAGGCTTGTGAAATGGGACGGTATACGCTTCGTCGCGCTGTTCAGGTTGCCTAGCAACCATGATACTAACCGCGAGACACGTTACATATAGCTTTGTTTGACAGAAATGAAGGAGAAAAATGTTTTGTTGGTCATTCATTTTTGTCATGACATCACTTTGATTAGTTGAGTATCTGAGGCTGAGACCACAGGACTGTAAAACATGATTGTTGGGCTTCATGTCTCTGCTGAACAGTCATTTAAGATTAGTTAGTAAATAACAATCAGTTAATGTTGTTCATGAGACTAAAGTCATCTCACTGTGGTAATGTAAATATAATATGGCCAATATTATAGTATTGTCAGATTATTATGATATATATATACAAACACCCAGCATGGGCAGTTTATCCTTCAAGCTCGGGTCGTCTACCAGAGGCCTGGGAGCTTGAGGGTCCTGCGCAGTATCTTAGCTGTTCCCAGGACTGCGCTCTTCTGGACAGAGATCTCCGATGTTATTCCCGGGATCTGCTGGAGCCACTCGCCTAGCTTGGGAGTCACCGCACCTACTGCTCCGATTACCACGGGTTCTGTGGAGAACAGCTGGTTTATTCTCCTGCCTTCTATCTCTCTGGTGTACCTCCTCAAGTGGCTGGCCAAGGCTGTGAGTCTTTGTTTGGCAGTTTCCAAGGCCTCAGGTATGGACAGCTTGCTGTATTTCTTATGCACCTTCTTTGTCGCACCTTTCTGCAACCGTTAGTTGGCTAACCTCCCTCCGTGCTACTTTGATCTTGCCCTCTAGCCTCCTTCTCCATGGAGGGTACTGCCCCTTGTGGCTGTTCAACTTGTAGCCAAGCATCTCACTGATCACTGCTGCTGTATTGTAGATGAGCTTGTTAGTATCTGTAATCGTGGTTGTAGATATTGTCCGTAGTGCTGCATTAACATCATCTAGCAGACCTTCTGAGGGTACTTCACGTAATCTTGGTAACCGGCTATGGGGGATCCAGGTTTCACACTTGGGGCTATGTACCCAATCTCGGGTGGGGGTGATGATATCTCCCCCCTGACCTGGCGTCCTGACTCCTCCTTGCCGTAGCATTTGTGTTGTACCTCGTCAATCTCTAGCTGTGAGAGCAGTCCCCTCTTTCGAATGTTGGAACACTGAGCTACTAGTTGTTTCGCCGTCATTGTGGATGTTGGGTATCGAAGAATCCATAGGTCCGTCATCCTATTCATGTAGCCCCTTCCGCCGGGATTACTTGCGTAGTAGCATTCCAACAACGCCCTGTTTTCGTCTCTTGCCCACCGATGCCTTCTTGTTCCAGTAGCCCACTTTTCGTCAGGGTGCCCTGGTTCCTCAACACCTGACGCGGACCTTGTTGATCCGGGCGACGTCCGAGCCGGCATGCCTTCATATTTATCTGTCTTGCTCATGTCTGCGGTAGGCTCGCTTAGCATAGGGGGTCTAGCCTTAGGCCTTAGGACCCTTACTGGATACAGACGCCCCAGGCAGGAATCGAACTTGCGATCCTGGGTTCTACCACTATGCTATCAAGCTGCTCTAATATATATATATATATATATATATATATATATATATATACACTCAACAAAAATATAAACGCAACACCTTTGTTACTGCTCCCATTCCCCATGGGATGGACGTAGAGACCTAAAATTCATTCCAGATACACAATATAACCATCCCTCCCAAACAGTGGTCACAAATCAGTCCAAATGTGTGGTAGTGGGCACATCTGCTATATTGAGATAATCCATCCCACCTCACAGGTGTGCCACATCAGGATGCTGATCTGACGTCATGAGTAGTGCACAGGTGTACCTCAGACTGCCCACAACAAAAGGCCACCCTGGAATGTGCAGTTTTTTGCGCTATTGCGGGTCTGGGGACCCAGAACCGGTCAGTATCTGGTGTGACCACCATTTGCCTCATGCAGTGCAACACATCGTCGCATGGAGTCTATCAGATTGTCAATTGTGGCCTGTGGAATGTTGGTCCACTCCACTTCAATGGCTGTGCGAGGTTGTTGGATATTCGTGGGAACTGGTACACGCTGTCGTATACGCCGGTCAAGCACATCCCGAACATGCTCAATGGGTGACATGTCCGGTGAGTATGCTGGCCATGCAAGAACTGGGACATTCTCAGCTGCCATCTGCCCTGAACAATGTGAACCATGATTCATCCGTGAAGCGCACACCTCTCCAACGTGCCAGACGCCATCGAATGTGAGCATTTGCCCACACAAGTCTGTTACGGCGACGAGCTGGAGTCAGGTCAAGACCCCGATGAGGACGACGGGCATGCAGTTGAGCGTCCCTGAGACGGTTTCTGACAGTTTGTGCAGAAATTGTTTGGTTGTGCAAACCAATTGTTCCAGCAGCTGTCTGGGTGGCTGGTCTCAGACGATCTTGGAGGTGAACCTGCTGGATGTGGAGGTCCTGGGCTGGTGTGGTTACATGAGGTCTGCGGTTGTGAGGCCGGTTGGATGTGCTGCCATATTCTCTGAAACGCCTGTGGAGACGGCTTATGGTTGAGAAATGAACATTCAATGCACGGGCGACAGATCTGGTTGACATTCCTGCTGTCAGCATGCCAATTGCACGCTCCCTCATTGCTTGTGGCATCTGTGGCATTTTGCTGTGAGACAAAACTGCACATTCCAGGGTGGCCTTTTGTTGTGGGCAGTCTGAGGTACACCTGTGCACTACTCATGATGTCAGATCAGCATCCTGATGTGGCACACCTGTGAGGTGGGATGGATTATCTCAATATAGCAGATGTGCCCACTACCACACATTTGGACTGATTTGTGACCACTGTTTGGGAGGGATGGTTATATTGTGTATCCGGAATGAATTTTAGGTCTCTACGTCCATCCCATGGGTAATGGGAGCAGTAACAAAGGTGTTGCGTTTATATTTTTGTTGAGTGTATATATATATATATATATATATATATATATATATATATATATATATATATATATATATATATATATATGACACACACATACATATATCACTGACTTTCAGCTTGTTGTGTTTGTGGATATATGACTGACTTTAATTATTAAACATTCGCACATAAATAAGTGACGTCATATTCAGTACTTTTGACAGTTCACTCTTCGGCCGCTCCATCTTATTAGGGAAATTCTACATACATAAATGTAAATTCCAAAACTCAACCCCATCATTTAATTTGTTTTTGATTGAAATTGAATATTACTTAAACTCTCTTAAATTAACTTCCAATAAAAAAGGTTTATCATTGATTGAAATTCATTCAGAAATGTTTAACGAATGAGCTGTCACAACTTTCAAGTACAAAGTTGTTATGAAGTCTATCACATTCCCCCCTTTTTTTCCTTTTTTCTTTTTTTCTCCTTTATTTATTTATCCTTCTTATTTCATTGTACTGTATATTGTTACTCTTATTTGCCTTGTATGTCTACTGTACAAACTGAACTGGAATGACTGACTGTTCGCTTTATAAGTTCAATAAAGTTTGGAAAAAAAAAACCCTCTTCGGCCGCTCCCTTCTGCCGTATTTTGCGGCAAAATTATCCCCACCCACTGCCGCGCTATGAATTGTGGGATATATGGGACCACGAAGCGTGCACCGGACCACGCTTGATATTTGGGGAAATCGACGGCGCATTTGGAGTATGCATTTGAAATACACTTTGAATTGGGACAGCTGTCGTCGCGTGGCGGTGACGTAACCGCACTTAAAATGCGTACTTCAAGCGTCCAGACCCTGAATTGGGACACAGCCTGCTTCTTCTTCTTCTCTTCTCCTCCTCTTACTCCCAGCAGTCGCTTCTTCTTCCACTGTCTGCTTCCTGGCAGTGACATCCCCTCCTGGCTCCTCCCCCTTGTGTCTCAGGTGTGTCTCCATGGCAACAGATGGACTCAGGATGTGCAGGTGGTCCAGAGAGAACTGCAGGTAAACCCTGTGAATTGAACCCAGCTTTATTTAACTCATAATGTTTACAACCAGGAAGGAAGCTCACATCCTGAACCAATCAGACGCCCTCCTACATCACAGAGAATGGAACAATGAGCAGTCAGCATGCTGCAGGTTGTGTGTGTGTGTACCTGCAGTGTTTGTGTGTGATGAACCTGTCCTGGTCCAGGTGTTGGTAGGAGGGGAAATCTGATTGGAGGAATCTCTCTGTCACCATGGTGAACGGCACCACACCCACCAGACAACCTGCAGCACACACACACACATTAAAGAATAAAGTATGTATATGTATATGTATAAACAATGTATGTGCAGCCTGCTCCTATCAGACTTTATCAGACGATGATGGTAATGATGATGATAAAATGTTAATTTAAAATGTTTAAATAACATAACAAATATAACAAAATGTTTATTTCCAAGGTGATGGCTGTACAATTAAACTGGTTCCATTTAAACATCAAGGTTTGGTTTTGTGTTATTATTAATCATTAATTCCATCATGGTTTATCATTTTAATTCATGATTCTGTGTTTCTAGCTCTCTAGTTCTTATTTGTTTTGTGATTTCTAGTACTTTGGTTTTCTTCCTGCAGCCCTCATGTTTACTCAAGGTTTAGTTCTGTCTTCATGCTGATTTTCTTGTTCAGTCGTGTCTCATGTTGCAGTTTGTCAATCCTGTCCCTGTGCTCTGTTTTCCCTCTCTTCAGTATCAAGTATGTGCCTCATGTGTTTCCTGTTTTATTTTGATAGTCCCTGTCCTGTGTGCAGTGTGCTTGGTTTTGCTTCCCTTCTGTCATTAGGCCTGATTTGTCCCAGATGTGTTACCACCTATTCCCCATCTTCTCGTAGTCCTGCTTGTGTATTTAAGCCCTGTGTTTCTCTGTTAGTTGTTGTGTTGTACCCTCACTGTACTGTGTTTTGTTTTCTATGTGCTTCTGGTTCACTCTTTCCTGGTTTGATTTTCTAGTTTCCCGGGTTTCTAGTTTGGGCTTAAGTTTTGAGTTTCTAGTTTTGTTTTCTTCTATTTCTATTTGAATGTTCTCCAGCAATAAAGCTGCCACTTTAGTTAATCATTCTGTCTTTGGGTCCTGCGTTTGGGTCCTACATCCTGCCTGCCACCTCAACACCTTTAATTTTACAGCTTCTTAGTTATTATAAAGTGCTGCAACTCATAATGTTTTCTAAGATAGTAAAACCAGATTTAAACCGACTACTTCTACAAAGATGGAGCTAAAGTGATGATATACATTTATAGTTTGGACTTGGACACATACAGTCTGTTTTTCCTTATAACTACATGTGAGTTCAATTAACATTTTGTAGGAAAAGGGAATTTGTTTTTTAAAAGGATTATAGATTCGGACCTGAATTACCCAACGGAACATCTCATTCACTGATGTTTGCTGGAGAAGCTGCTCTGCCTCTTTGTGATGGAGCAGCAGCGTGACGTACTGAAGACTGTTAACGGGGAAGTGCTGAAGCTGAAGGCGTCTCTCTGCTGCTCAGACTGACGTTCAGTCGTCATCCAGACAACATGAAGACTGCACCGGTCTCTCTGCTCCTCGGTGAGTCAAACACTAAAATCATCGATTTATTTATCACAGCTCCAACAAACAATATGGCAGGAAAACAACCTTTCAGCAGTTACAAGCTTGCAGCTACTGACTTTAAAGTTCATGTAAAAATTCTGAAAAGTTTCGTCAAGGCAGGAGGAACAGTTCATTCTCCTTCTTATGTCTTTCTGGTTTCATTTGATTGGTGGCTGTGAAGTTGGGCAGGAACCAAGAAGTGATGTTAATGTTGAATAATGGAGCTCACAGTTTTAACTGAAATGTATGAAGAGTGATAGAAAATGGTTTCAAACATGCATGATGAAAGTTTTTCGGTTTAAATCGATCTCATCATCACTGCAAACCTCTCAGAGGTTCAGACTCTCAGCAGTTTAACCTGGAATCCTGCAGGAAAGTCACCATATAGTCTGGACTAAGTCAGCGATTAAACTTTCTGCCCAGCTAAGTGTCAGTAACATGAAGACCAAAAAGAACAAAAGAGACTTGACCTCTTTTCATCAAACATCTCTTCAGTCAGGAAACCACAGCCTCTGACTGCATGAAGCACAGGGTCCTCTGACTGCGTCCTTCTTTTATCTAGTCTTCACTTCCTCTATTCACAGCCAATTTTCCATTAAGAGGACTGAGTGTATTCAAACAACCACAGACGGTTTTGACTGTTAAAGTTCCCATTCCCATTGACATGATGACCTTTAAACAGCAGCAGTGTGGGAGTGAAACAGGCCGCAAATCTGAAAATAAAAACTGTGCTTTTGAAGGGTGGCTTCTTAGTCCCACACTTTCTTCTCTGCACATGAATGAAAGCTCATCCATGCACAGTTCCTTCTCCATTGTTTACAATGCTGTGCACTGTGATGTTTACCGTTGATTGCCATCTGATCAAAAAATGTATAGAAAACAGGAAAAGACAGGCTAACCTGCGTTGCTGTCTCGGTGGTATTTTATAACTTCCTGTTCCTGTTACAGTGCACGGTGGTGTTTGTGAAGTTTAATCTGCGTGGCTCACAGATCTGGCAAAAATACAGACCTTCCATAATTAAGTAGAAGTACAAATACTACTGTTCAAAAATACTCCAGTAAAAGATGAAGTACTGATTCAACTTATTAACTAAAGTAAAAGTAAAAAAAAAAAGTACAGACTAGGAAATGTACTCAAAGTAAGAACGTACAAAGTAGTAGCAGTAAAACCCTGGCTGATTGTGACCCACACCCATTACCACACCTTGGCTCATGTGATTAGGTAGAGGATCATCAGGGGGTCCATTGTCCCTCTCAGTGGGAAACTCCCATCCATCCATCCATTCGCTTCCGCTTATCCTTTTCAGGGTCGCGGGGGGCGCTGGAGCCTATCCCAGCTGTCATAGGGCAAGAGGCAGGGTACACCCTGGACAGTTCGCCAGTCTGTCGCAGGGCTAACACACAAGGACAGACAACCATTCACACTCACATTCACACCTAGTGGCAATTTGGATTTTCCAATTAACCTATCCCCTCAAGCTGCATGTCTTTGGACGGTGGGAGGAAGCCGGAGTACCACGCAAACACGGGGAGAACATGCAAACTCCACACAGAAAGACCCCGGCCTGATGTTGGAATTGAACTCAGGACCTTCTTGCTGTGCGGCAACAGTGCTAACCACTGTGCCACCGTGCTCAGATGAGAGGTGAAACGTCTTGAAGCAACTCAAAGAAGTCCAGACGCTTTTCTTTCCAAGCTCCTTAGGTTGTGGCAGATACTTCAGGAGATTAAAAAGTTTCCTGAGAGAAAAAAAACAACAACAAAAAAAACTGTGCAGCCTCAGTCTTTCTTTAAATGACCTCTGACCTCCTGTTGCAGGTGTGTGTGTGCTGCTGCTGTCTGTACTGACTGTTTGTGCAGGTGAGTAGATGAAGTGCACCATGGTCCAGGACTAGGGATGGGTATCGTTTAGGTTTTATCCGATACCGGTGCTAAATCGGTACTTTTGAAATGGTGCCGGTGCTCAAACCGGTGCTTAAAGAATGGACACAAAATTGGTCCAAAAACCTCTCATATTCAGCTGGTTTTATGTAAAAAGATAACAATGTTAGCCTTTTCTGCAGCTATGGGGCATATATGGTATCACTCTAGGCTGGAAGCAGTGCTTAAACAATGGAAAAAACACAAACTTTGTCCAAAAACCTCTCATGTTTAACTGTTTTCCACTTTTTCTTTGGTCATTTTAGCCTTTTTGGCCAGGGTGAAGGGAGTATCTGCCATCAAACAAGAAGACAGCCGCATGTAGCTATGATGATGCTTGCTGGTTCACCTTACATGCATTAATGTAATAACGTGGTTAGCCTACTCAGCGTAAATTACACGCGAACAACATTAAACTACTCACGCAGAGAAGAACGGCTGCTGCTGCCATCAAATACGGCGCATTTCTCGGCTTTTAAAAAAAAAACGCTATGCGTCGCCAGGTGTTTCATGGGATTTGAGGTGTTACCTCCTTTGCACAGTATCAGCTTAAAGCACTTGTTGCTGCTGAGTTTGCATATTTTGCTGTGAAGTACAGCCAGAGTTTTGACCGCTTCGCCTTGGGCATTTTTAATCTGTAGCTCTGCTCTAACAGAACGTACGTACCTGGCCCCGCCTACTATCCTCGGAAACGTAAAATGATTGGCTAGAAGTGTATCACAGCTCAGGAAAAAAAGAGCACCGAAATAAAGCACCGAAATGTGCGCTGCTTTTCGGTCTGGTTACTACCGTTTATGTCAGAACCGGTGCCATCATGGCACCGGACACCGGTACCCATCCCTATCCAGGACAAACACTGAGTGTAAACACTGATAGAAACTGTCCGTCTGTCCTCCAGTCTCTCTGAGCGTCAGTCCAAACCTTCAGCAGTTCTTCACAGCAGCCTCAGTGTCTCTGACATGTGACGGTCAGCTGGGCTCTGATGGATGGACGGTGAAGAGGGACACAGGAAGTGGGACTGAGTCATGTGGAGCAGGTGGGCGGGGCTTCGGGAGGTTCAATGGTTCATCCTGTTTGCTTGATAAGCAAAGCGAGCCAATCAGTGGAGTTTACTGGTGTGAAGGTGAAGCTGGAGAGAAGAGTGAAGAAGTCAACATCACTGTATCAGGTAATGAAGTCATTCATTTCATCATCAGACTAACAGCACACTGTTATACCACCTCTACATCACTCTGTGGGTCTTTTCTTCAGATAAACATGTGATCCTGGAGATCCCTGCACTTCCTGTGAGGACAGGAAGTGATGTCATGCTACGCTGTAAAAAGAAAATTGGTGGCACAGCTGCAGCTTATTTCTACTTTAATGGACGTCCTGTTGGACCTACATCAGAGAAAAACATCACCATTAACGTGCAGCAGTCTGATGAAGGTCTCTACTGGTGTTCTACTGATGAGTTTGGATCATCTCCTCAGAGCTTTCTGAGGGTCAGAGGTCAGAACACTGACATCACTTCCTGTTTAAAGCAAACCTGCTGAGCTTATAATAAATTCAATGACCCAGTTTTATCATCTCTCCTGCAGATGTCTATGACACCACCACCATTTCACCAAGTGTCACCAAACCACCACCAACAACAACTACCAATCTCAATTCCCCTCCTTCTACATCGTCCTCCTCCATCATCTCACCTGTAGCTGCTCTGGGTTCTCTGGGTCTTCTAGATCTTATTCTGGTTGCAGCTTTGCTGTTTTGGAACAAAAAACAAGGTATAAAGTGTGTCAAACCCCCCAGAGCTCATTAGATTAAACATTTTACATGGAAAAATAAATTTTCCTTAATAATTATGTAATTATATACTATAATTACTCAGGCCACAAACAGCAGAACTCTCTGCCTGGGAGGGATGTGAGATGGGCAAATGAACTGAATCATTTCTTCAACAGATTTGATTCAACCATGAGACAGTCTACAACATCGGCTGCAGACTCACCCACCCCCACTGCTGCTGTTCCACCTCAGACACTTCACACCTCCTCTATTCACCCTGCTCACTCCCCCCACCCCCAACAACAGCATCCAATACACACTCAACACAAGGCTCCAGCCTGTCTCTCTCAACCACCCAGGTTAGGAGGGAACTGAGGAGGATTAATGGCAAGAAGGCAGCGGGCCCAGATGGCATCAGCTCGAGGGTCGTCAGGTCCTGCGCGGACCAACTGTGTGGGGTGATGGAGCACCTCTTCAACCTGAGCCTGAGGTTGGGAAGAGTCCCACAGCTCTGGAAAACCTCCTGTGTTGTACCAGTGCCAAAGACTTCACGCCCCAAGGACCTCAACAGCTACAGGCCGGTGGCTCTGACATCCCACCTGATGAAGACCCTGGAGCGGTTGGTCCTGGCTCAGCTTCGGCGCCTAACAAGCTCATCACTGGACCCACTTCAGTTTGCCTACCAGCCTGGCATTGGAGCGGATGATGCCGTCATTCACCTCCTACATCGTTCCCTCGCTCACCTGGAGACCGCTGGAAGCACTGTGAGAATCATGTTCTTTGATTTCTCCAGTGCCTTCAACACTATTCTTCCCTCGGTTCTGAAGGACAAGCTGGAGAACTCTGGAGTGGACCATCACCTCACTACCTGGATCCTGGACTACCTCACCGACCGACCACAGTATGTGAGAACTCAGGGCTGTGTGTCGGACAGGGTCGTCTGCAGTACGGGGGCCCCACACGGAACGGTTCTGGCTCCGTTCCTCTTCACCATCTACACTGCAGACTTCTCCCACAATTCCACCCAGTGCTTCCTGCAGAAGTTCTCTGATGACTCTGCAATAGTCGGCCTCATCACTGATGGGGACGACAAGGAGTACAGAGGTCTGACCCAAGACTTTGTGGACTGGTGCCAGCTGAACTACCTCCAGATCAACGCCAGTAAAACCAAGGAGCTGGTGGTAGACTTCCGCAGGCACAAGCATTCTCCACTGCAACCACTGAACATCCAAGGTATGGACATTGAGGCTGTGGACAGCTACAGGTACCTTGGTGTTCATCTGAACAATAGACTGGACTGGACTCATAACTCAGACGCCCTCTACAGGAAAGGGCAGAGCAGGCTGTACCTGCTGCGGAGACTCAGGTCGTTTGGAGTGGAGGGCCCACTCCTGAAGACCTTCTATGACTCTGTGGTGGCTTCTGCTATCTTTTATGGTGTGGTCTGCTGGGGCGGCAGCATCTCTGCTGGGGACAGGAAGAGACTGAACAGGGTGATCCGAAGGGCTAGCTCTGTTCTAGGATGCCCTCTGGACCCAGTGGAGGTGGTGAGTGACAGGAGAACGGCGGCTAAGCTGTCATCCCTGTTGGACAACGTCTCCCACCCCATGCAGCAGACTGTGACAGCACTGAGCAGCTCCTTCAGTGGGAGACTGCGGCACCCACGGTGTGGGACGGAGAGATTTCGCAGGTCTTTCCTCCCCACTGCTGTCAGACTCCACAACAAAGACTTTAACTGAACAAACACACACATCCACACATGTGCAATAACACTAAGTGCAATAATCTTTTCTGGCATCGTTGTATTTTTACTCAGTTGTATATAGCATTCGTATTCTATTTTTATCTTATTGTATATTTTTATTCTATTTTATTCTACTGTATATAGTATATTATTTTATTCTATTCTGTACAGCTGTGTACTGTATTTATTCTTATTGTATTCTAATTTTTGCGTCATAACTTTTGCACTGTCCACTTCCTGCTGTGACAAAACAAATTTCCCACGTGTGGGACTAATAAAGGTTATCTTATCTTATCTTATCTTATCATTCAATTATAAACTGTCCCCATTCACATTGTTTAGCAGAGAACTTATCTTACATGAAAAATATAGATATATATTACACACAGAGAAAGACGTCCAGGTTAGGGATAGTCTCAAACTCACAGATACAGGTTCAGGTCCGCCGTCATAAATAGTGCTCCAAATCAGCTGGGATCGGCTGCAGGTGTGACGGTGAGCACAGGTGCGTGGGCCAGAGGCGGGGCCCGTAATGAGCACCGCCCCAGCAGAGGAGAGAGAGCGCAAAGGAAAAAAAACAAACAAAACATGTTGCCAAACACAGAGTGACCCAGCGAGGCACGAGGACCACGACACAAAGCACGTGCAAACTCCAAAACACATTTCTAGCTTTAACTGAACTTCCAAACAGAGCAGGGCCCTGTTTCAGGAAGCCGGTTTAGAAAACTCAGAGTGAAAAACGATACTCAGGGTTGAGTAACCCCGAACTGTCCAACTCGGAATATTCGGTTTCAGAAAGGCTGATAACAATTAGTTCAGTCAACGCGGAGTTGCTTTAACCCCAAGTGAAGCGCGCGGACGAGGATACATAAAGCCCTGATAAGCGGAGCACAGATTAAGCGAGTCACCATGGAGACGGAGGGAAAGAAGGCGCGGTCAATGTATCTTACAGCGCTTGAGGCCGAAATTCTGATGGCAGCATATGCCGATAACATGCAAATTTTGCGGGAAAAAAGTAACACAGCCTCAGCTGCAAAAGAAAGGGAGCATGCATGGCAAAACATAGCCGACAGAGTCAATGCCTGAGTGTTAATTTAAACATTGATCGAGGGATTTCCACCCATTTAACACGTTATTTTATCATATGTTATTTTATTTGTTATTTTATACATTTTATTTCCTGATGTGATGTGAGCGCAGGTGCAACCCAACAGGCCCCAAACGTTCCTGGCAGCAAGTAAAAATGAAATATAAAAATATAGTCCAAACAGGTAAGGTGTAATTGTATTATGAGCCATAGTGCTTGGTCTGTTTGTCCCATGTAAATCAATTGCAGTTAGAGGCTACATTAATTTCCTTCCTGTAAGCACTTATTGAAATTATCTGAGCACATTACAAGTACATATTTGCTTACTCTGTATGCTCAAATGTGACCCGTTATAGCCAACAGAAAAAAAGCGGAGGCCCGAAAAACAGGTGGGGGTCCTCCACCACCACCACTCACAGAGGCTGAGCAGTTGGCCCTCAGCCAAAACAGTGGGCGCCCTGTGGCCGAAGGCATCTCTGCGGGGACATCCTCTGAGTCAATAACCCCGCAAGACACAAGTGCCTACATAGGGGGTAAATTCAAAATAATACATGATGTGCATACATCCTTTCTTCACAGTCACCTTTGCAGTGCTGCTCATTCATTTGATAAACTCTTTACCATAATGGATTATTTTGTAGTGAAGTTATTTTCCTACTGATTTTGCCTTCCCTCAGCCTTGGTTGTCTTTGAGAGCATAATGACAATGAAGTGTAAGGTGATTGGTATGTTTGTTAATTGCCATTTGGTCCCTTGTAAGTTATAAGTGACCTGTATAAACCTCATATTCTATCAGTTGATGGTGGTGGTGTACTGCATCTGGTGCAGCCTCCTGTTGAGCCAGACCAACATGCAATTGTGAGTAATACTCCACAGATTATATGAGTTTACAGTAGAACAGCAATGTTGTCTATTTCTTTACTACAGGAAAATAATGAAGAAACATTGACAGCTGTTACAGAGGAGGAAGCCACAGAGACACTTTATGAGGTTTACATCTTTTAATACTTTGTGTACAGGAAATACAGGCGACCAATAAAGCCAGTTGAACAAAAAATCTGTTTATTCTTCTTTCAACATGTTGAGGTGATGGGTCAAAAGAAATGATTGTGACATATGGTGTCTCTGACTGCTCTTCCATCTTGTATGTCCGTGGGAGGGTCAGGATGTTCATGGTTTGGATCACTGCTGATGTCTGGTTCAGAAGGACAGTGTTCTCCTCTAATTGTGGCAATGTTGTGAAGAATCACACATGCCACAATAATGTCACATGCCCTTTCTGGGGTGACCCTGAGTCTTTGCAGGCACTGGAACCGGGCCTTAAGCATTCCGATAGTCATTTCAATTCTGGCTCTTGTCCTGCAATTAGCCAGATTATATCGCTGCTGTGGGCCCGGTTCAGGGTCAGGGTAAGGGGTAAGCAAATAGGGTAAACATGGATACCCCCTATCACCAAGCAAGTAGCCAGTGAACTCTCCTAAGACAGAAGGGTACACTTCAGTTCAAATGTCCCTGAAGCAATTGGTCTTTATATATTTTAAAGTATTCTCAACTCACCATGTCCAAATTTTGTGCTCAGTGTACATTCACGGAATATTTGTGAGTCATGGACAGAGCCTGGCCACTTGGCTTCCACATTTGTGATAATGTTGGCAGCATCACATATGATCTTCACAGTGCAGAGAACACAAATTAGCATCCATTACTATAATGAAATAATTTGTTAGTTTGACATGCTACAGGGAACTATGTACCTGCACATTAATGCTGTGGAAAGACTTCCTGTTCACATAGTCTCCTTCATTTACTGAAGGAGCAATGATTGGAATGTGAGTGCCATCTGTACAGCCAATCACGCCTGGGAACCCTGAAAATAAATGTAAAATTTAAGTAGTAGTCCAAGTATCACCACATCATAAATTAAGTTTTGTTCATCCTGCTACCTGCAGTTTTGTGGCATCCCTCTTTGATAAATCTTGTGGGTCTGTGACCGGGGAACACCACAAACGAGTACAGGAGACGTTTCAGTGCAACTGTAACATTCCTGACTGCCCGACAGACGGTAGCCTTGGAAACGTGCTCAGCGTCACCAATATTATACAGAAAGCTCCCGTTTGCAAGAAACCGAAGTGCAATACAAATAATATGCAATGAACTGAGAGCATGTCCGCGATGTGTCACATGCGTAATATATGGCCTGAGGATGTTATCCAAATAAATTATAGATTGTGCTGAGAAACGGTAACGTTCACACAGAAAATCATCAGGAAATGATAAAATGTCCAAACGCGCTCTGATCACTCTCTCCCGGCGGAGAGCTCTGCGGAGAATTTGGGCTTCAACATCTACTGGCTCTTCAAGGAAGGGACACGCCATGTCCAACACTTCCTACAGTCAGGTTTCCGACACAGAGGCGGAGACAGTCAGGGTTAGTTGTAGTAAACCTGCTAGGGGGCAGGTTAGCTTCACGGAGTGTGTCGTCATAGTGACTCACTCAGGCTGCAGCTGAACTCGCTTTGTGAAACCGAAAACCCAGAGTTTTCGTTAACTCAGGGTATACTTACTCAGTTTTTCCACTAAACCGGCTTCCTGAAACAGGGCCCTGTTCACTTAAATTACACAATTGAAAGCATGAAAGCATGTGTGTATTGTTTGTGTATTTATACACAAGCACTCTTGTGGGGCGATCGTGGCTCAAGAGTTGGGAGTTCGCCTTGTAATCGGAAGGTTGCTGGTTCGAGCCCCGGCTTGGACAGTCTTGGTCGTTGTGTCCTTGGGCAAGACACTTCACCCGTTGCCTACTGGTGGTGGTCAGAGGGCCCGGTGGCGCCAGTGTCCGGCAGCCTCGCCTCTGTCAGTGCGCCCCAGGGTGGCTGTGGCTACAATGTAGCTTGCCATCACCAGTGTGTGAATGTGTGTGTGAATGGGTGGATGACTGGATATGTAAAGCGCTTTGAGGTCCTTAGGGCCTAGTAAAGCGCTATACAAATACAGACCATTTACCACTCATATATAGTCAAATAATTGAAAAAATATGTTCATTTACCTGTTACTACCACACACCAAAGAGTCAAAGAGTCTGCTCTGAGAGTTTCCTTCGCGACCGACACATCACTAGCTGGGATAACCACATTTACTCAGGGCCTTCTTGATGTGATGTTCCTCCTGGCTGCTGTGTCTGTGGGGATGGTGTTCGCTCTGTGTTGTAGCGTCCTGATGACTCCCAGTTTGTGCTCCATGCTGGCAGACGTCTTCGGTTTAGAATCTTTTATTATTTGTCTCGTGTTTAAATCCTCGTCTTTCTCATTCCTGCAGAAAGGACGCTGTCATCAAGTCTGAGTCAAGTCACCTATCAGGATATGAACGTCAGACAATCAGCCAATAAAATTACAGATACACACTCACGTTGTTTTCTCCAGTCCGAGGACACTGCAGGTACACATTCAGCTGTTATCCAACAAGTTATTGCTTCACAAAATATGATTATGACCCTTTGTCCACTGTGGGTCCTTGTGATAATTTCTTTGCTCCTCTATTCTTCTTGTCTTTCCATCTCCTGGATTCTCTTTTAACCATCTACTCATTCTCGTTCTCTTGTGCATCAGGGCTGAGTTATTGATGGAGTTTCCCAGATCAAATTTAAAGGAGGATGGGAAGAAGAGGATTTTCTCTCTGCCAGTCCCGTCAGCTCCCTGCTAAGATTTAGAGCTTGTCCTGTTTTTCAGTATAAAGGCCCTGGTCATCTGTTTTTCTTGCCATTGCTTAAAAAGTGTACATTCTGCATCCAAATGTCCAGCTGCCTTCAACTTTGATGTTTGTCTTGGCCAAAAATAAGCCTTCAGTTTATTCCTTTGTTTAAATAAAAATCTCTTGCTGATAAACTGAACCCTGGCTGTGGCGTCAGAGTAGCGCTATATAAGTGCTACATAAGAACCAGTCCTTCTACCATTTACTAAAAGCAGGCTTTTGCCAGGGCTGCAAAGGGATTTGTAAAGAATTAATTTTTAGTGTACTATGTTTCTGTCATGCGCCGCGGCGCGCGTGCACAAAAGGATCCAAACGCAGACTCAAGCGCTAACAGAAACTGACACTTTATTATAACAACAAAAGGCGACCCGGGAAAACCAAAGCAGCAAAACAAGGAACTAAAAACCCCGGGGAAACAATGATGCCTTCTACCATTTACTAAAAGCAGGCTTTTGCCAGGGCTGCAAAGGGATTTGTAAAGAATGATTTTTTAGTGTACTATGCTTCAGGCAGTTGTTGCATGGAAGTGGCTGTTACTGAAAGTCCAGCACAGACCTGTAGTGACAGCCAGTGATTGGCATTTTGAAATGATAATAATAGCATAATGATTTAAAATTCCAGGTTCCTAATGAAGGTCTTGCAGATAAACAGTAACACATTCTATAATTTATTATTAATAAATAATAAACAGGTGGAGCCGGTAGCTCAGCATGTTTGATTTGGCAGTTTTGCACTAGATGAGCTTCCTGAGGCAACTCAAACGGGATCTGTGTTTCCAGGTGGAACTGAACAACAACCTCTCCATTGGAGCCAATAATAAAAACATGAATAACAATAAGCTTTATTTGGGGCTCTGATCTGAGGATGTAACATCATTTGTAATGTGGGTCTCAACAAGCTCAAGGAACGCTTTAAAAGTAGCCATTAATATGGTAAAATCACAGGTAGCCAGTGTAGCGTTGTTTTTGAAATATGCTGAAAGTGTGGCAGCAGAGTTTTGAACGAGCTGGACTCTTGACTGAGTAAAGTCTGCACTACGTGAGGAGACTCGAGGAGATGAAAGCATGGAAAACTGTGAGATCAACAGATTCATCTTGTTCTGGTGAAATGTCTGGAAGTTTCTTTGGTTTGTGTACAAGAAAGTGAAACAATTTTCTTGAATTCTTACACATTTTTACAGGATATTAGTAGGCGGCTCCTTTACTAAACAGCTCCAACTGTTTGATTTGTTTGAATTTTACAGGACAGCTTTTTCCTGTGTTACTCATTCATTATGGAGCTACTGTAGTCAACATGTAATGCTTCTCTAAAACCCTGTGACACAATCTTCTTTAACATTAGTGCGCATTAACCCCACATCTTCCCTGTTTTATTGCTGATGTTGGCCTGACAGTATTGGGGTAACAATGTCTCCTCTGTTTAGGAGAGGGCAGCAGGGTCACATCCTCACTGACATCACCTGTATTTGCACTACAGTCATTCCCTTCACTGACCTTTGCTCTCCTTCTCTTTTCCATCAGGTTGTGTAAAACTGAAACAGGCATTAAATGTTTACTACAAATGATGCTTTACACAGAAATGCATTGTTAGCTGTTTTTACACACCAGCCTGTGTGAACCGTACATTTATTAGCTAATATCAGTGGATACAAGAAAATGGTATAAAGACAAACACTAGCAGCCTTAGCGTTTCTGTTCTGAATCTCTAATCTCTCACAGATATTCATCAAACCCTGTCCTCTATCAGCTTTCAACATAAGAAAAGTATTAGGCCTCATTGAAAAACAGTCTGTTTGCAGATGAAGTACTTTAAAAACTATACTTAAAAACATTTCATACACAAATCTGTCATTTATCTAGATTTTCTTGACTGAGTTTACAATTTACTAGAACTGCCAAAAACACATGAATAGAAACAAATGATGAAGGATCCACTTCAAGGAAAGTGGAAAAGCCTCTGTTAGCTGCTGTTTGCAGCTGACACAGTCTAACAGAGGCTAATACCAACGCTAACCAACAGTTTAGCATATCGTCGACAGCTCACCTCAGCATGGCTGTCCTCGGTCAGCAGTGAGCTTTATTAACTTGCACAAAGTTTTACACCCTGTTTGAGAGTAAATAAAAGTGGACATTTCTCAGCTCCAGCATTGACAGCTGAGGTAAACGGTGGACCGACAGCTTATCCACAAAATGGGAAAAACTCCGGTCCAGAATCCGGTCCAGTCCTCGTGGCAGTAAAAACTGTAATCATGCATACATGCTTTTGTCACACCTGACCATTTCGTACAATATAATTGAAGTTTTGGATTTAAAAATATAGCAGACGTGAACGGCAACATTCCTGATGAGGCTGGTCAACGCTGTTCAACTAGAAGCCTACGTGGATGATATCCCAGCCTACACATCCCCCTGAACTGAATTGCCTCAGTGAAATACTTGCTCACTCACACCAAACTTCATTAAATGTGAATGTGTTACTTTGCTGGTTCCCAGTTGCAGCTTAAGTGCATCCAAAATTAGATTTCCCAGCTTTTCAAACACACCATGAGCTGTGCCATTTTCTGGGCACAGCAGGTTAATACCATATAAAGATTTCCTGATGTTGTATCTCCAATAACAGGTCACGGCATTTCGCTCTCGAGGCAGCCAGTGCCCTCCCTGTGTAACGGAGTTAAAAATACATATGAAAAACATGCACTTACCTGTTCTTAATTATCATTTTAAGTGTGAATTTTATCATTTTTTTATTGTATTTTATTTTGAAAACCCAGAAACCGGATCTCACTCTAACGTTTAGAAGCTGCTAAGGCTTCCGCTCCTCACAGCGCGCGTTTGCACTGTGAGGGTAAGTCCTGTAATTAAAGACTCTGGCATTTTTATGGTTTCTGGTGTGAATGTTATGGTAAATGGTAAATGGCCTGTATTTATATAGCGCCTTACTAGTCCCTAAGGACCCCAAAGCGCTTTACATATCCAGTCATCCACCCATTCACACACACATTCACACACTGGTGATGGCAAGCTACATTGTAGCCACAGCCACCCTGGGGTGCACTGACAGAGGCGAGGCTGCCGGACACTGGCGCCACCGGGCCCTCTGACCACCACCAGTAGGCAACGGGTGAAGTGTCTTGCCCAAGGACACAACGACCGAGACTGTCCAAGCCGGGGCTCGAACCGGCAACCTTCCGATTACAAGACGAACTCCCAACTCTTGAATGTTGTTACATAAGTTGTACATGTCGATGTATATAGGTTCATATTGATGTTAGAAAGTTTCTGTGTAACTGAAACAAAGGCTGGTTGCTGTTAAATAGTGTTTCTGCCGTATTTTTGCTCTTTGGCAGTAAGTCTTTGTCAGCCCCCTAGTGGTTGCTGCGCATAGCGGGAAATGTGTTTGGATTTACTGTTTTTCTGTGCTTTTTGTGATGTTGCTTTACATTGTAGGAGCTACAATTGCTGGTACCATCAGAAGACACCTGTTGAGTGTGTTTTATGTCTTCTGCAGGTATGTGAGCTTGTTAACAGCCATTTTGTCTGTAAAGCACAAGCAAGTGAAGATGAATGCGCTATTGTTAATTTGTCCACTAGAGGGAAATGTTTAGTCGGTGGTATTTATGTTTATCCTGTTATTTTGTTTTATACGATTGTGGAATGTATTTTATTAGTCATAAGATTTCTTTTGTATACAAGCTCAGTATGACAGACCTAAAATGGGAGAAATTATTATTTTCCACCTTTTCTTTATTAAAAAGTTAATTGTAAGTCTGTTAAGACAGCACGCGTTTGCACTGTGAGGGAGCTACGATTGCTGGTACCATCAGAAGACACCTGTTGAGTGTGTTTTATGTCTTCTGCAGAAATAAACTGTGAAAAGCCAACCCTTCTGAGCGTCTGTGATTCTTGAAGAGCTGGAAGTGTTACACTGGTGCCGTGACCATTCGGATCTTCAGATCAGCTTGATGCTCATCGCCGTGGCTGCTGTTCTGCTCCCCTGCTGTTCACAAGTTGAATGTGGGTTGTTGTAACCAAGTGAGTTTAGACAAAAGAAAAACCCAAACAAGCGAAAAAAGAAAAAAAAACCCCAAAAACAAACAAAAAGGTGAGGGGTGTGACTGAAATAAGGGTGAAAGTGTCTGTGTTTTGATATACAACGTGTGGTTATACACTTAACTTATTTGGACATTATTATTATTATAAAAAAAAATTTTCTTTCCCTCGTTTTGCTGCTATTATACTGTTATTTTTCTTATTTTTATCTCTGGGTTTATTTTGTTTTTTTTCTCTCCCTAACGGAGTGCACATGCAGTTATTATCTTAAGTGTGTGACTTGACGATGGATAAATTTGTCACTCCAGTACTACCTAAGGGTAGAGGTGCCGGACTAGTTCATGCAGTTGACGCCAGTAATGTCACACAGTTTGGTCCTGTGAGCAGTGACACTGGGCTAGGCCAAAGCCCGAGTTTTATTCCCATCGGTAGGCGTGTGGGTGATATGCCCCAGGTTTCCACTCCAATTAGAGACAGTGATGCTGTACACAGTTTTACTGACATGGTTGAGCAAATAGGAGCCCAGATTGGTGAATCCATTGTTACTAAACTGTTGTCACCTGGCGTTGTGAACCTGATTGGTGACTCTAAGACTCAAACTGAGCAATGTAACAGTACCGCTCGAGATGTACCACATGTAACTGTCCATGTTAAGCCCAATAGGGAGCTTCAAATTTTTAGGGGTGATGGCACAGACAGATGTTCGGTTCAGGACTGGATTGACATGGCAACAACCTACCTGTGGAAGCAAGAGGTCCCCATTCATGGCCAGGCTGACGAAATTATTAGCCACTTAATGGGGAAGGCCAGAGATGTGGTCAGAGTGGCTCTTCGTAGTGACCCAGGTCTTGATGTCAAACAGAAACCTGATCTGGTCTTTGGTGTCCTTCGCCATTATTTCAGTGATTCTTCATCGTGCCTCCCTCTTGCTGACTTTTATGCAACACTCCCTACCAGGGGTGAAAACCCGGTAGATTATTGGATAAGACTGAACAAGGCTGCTGAACTAGCCATAGAGGGGCTACGCAGACAGGGGCAGACAGCGACCCCTTTAACCCATGAAGTAGCATGTATGTTTGTGAAGCATTGTCCTGACCCCGAGTTGTCTTATGTCTTCAAGTGCAAGCCTGTCCATGAGTGGACTGCTCGAGACGTACAACAACGGATTGATGATTATCAAAGGGAGGTGAGTGCTAATGGTAGAGCCAGTGGCGCTGCACAGTTGAAGGGCTGTAATTCTACGATCACCGCCGTGCACCCGAACGCCTCACCTGCAGCTGCTGTACCGGAGGGACGCTCCCGAAGTTTCTCGCCCCCATCCTCAGGTTTTCAGGGGTTAGTGGACTCGTTCCCCTCCACCACTGCAACACGAGATCCCCTCGTCGGAAGTCTGAGTTTCTCCCCTTCGACTGCGGTGAGTCAAAATCTTCAACAGTCAGAGGAAAGGCTCATGGGTCAGATGGTGGATATGTTTCAGGCCATGATGGAGAGAATGCAGTACCACAACACTCAGACACCAAGGAGAGGGGCCTTTAATCAGTTCTCGCGAAATAGACGGAGGAGGGAGGATGCCTGCAAAGTCTGCAGTGATCCAAGACATACCACAGCATCACACTGCCTATCCGACAAACTGTGCTTTTCATACTTTGCTCCTGGCCATGTTCGGTCGTCCTGCCCGGCTAGTACGTCTACCCAGGTCCAGCCGGAGGGAAACTAACTGACCTGTATTCGGTGGGAGGCAGTGCAGGTCTTACAGGAAACTCCCAAACTGCTGATACCTGTGATGCGGAGTCAGTGTATGAAGAGGCAAGACAAAAATGCAAAGATTCTGAAGTTATCTTCCAAAACGTTCACAAAGTCGGCAATAGTGACAGTCTTTTCTACACTCCCGTCACTTTCGGTGGGCTTTTGAAAATGGGTGGTATGCTGGGCAGTGGATCCATGGCCTGCAGCATGAATGAAGCAGCTGAGGTGACTCTGCGTGAGTCTGGACTGATATCTGATCAAGATGTTATCAAAGTGGATGTGACTCTTGTTGGGTGTGGAGGACTACGTGTGAAGCCTAAGTATGCCCTCAATGTGGAGATGGAGGTGTATGGCTGCAGAATGATAGTTCCCATCCTGGTGGTTCAAGGGCAGCTTGATGACCTGATACTGGGGACGAACGTCATTAAGCACATATTACACCAGTCTAAACATTGTGAGTCCTACTGGAACACGGTCTCCAGTAATTGCTCTAAGACCAACCTTGAGACTGAAAACTTTCTGTCTATGCTTTCTGGTTTGACCCCGTGGAAAGATTCGGACGTCCCGGACAAAGTGGGCACGGTTAGGTGTAACTCAGCTGTGTCCCTTGAACCGGGTCGCGAATATCTGGTATGGGGAAAACTACCAAAGAACATCAATGTCTCCCCTGGCAGTACAGTGATGACAGAGCCCTCGTCATCCCGCTCAGCACCCAGAGGGATTTTGGTTGCTAGATTGGTTACTCCCTTGTGGGGTGATAGATGGGTCCCATTGAAACTGATCAATATGTCTGAGCAGCCTGTACATCTGCGACGTAACGCCAAACTAGCAGATGTGTACTCCTGTGTGGCGCTCGAGGACTTTGATGCTTCAGCGCTCCAGGAGACAACTCTGGCTAGCAGCCATCAGTCGGCCATGTCGCCACAAGTCACGCCCACCTCCATGACGGAGAAACTCAAACTTGTTGGGCTTGGTGATGTTGACATAGAGTCCTGTGAGACATCGGGACAGTGTAAAGAGAGGATGGCTGACCTGGTTTTGCAGTACAAGGATGTCTTTTCCCGCCATCATCTCGACTGTGGGGAAGCCAAAAACTTTGTGCATCGCATCCGCCTCTCAGATAACAGACCTTTCAGACTTCCCTACAGGCGTGTGCCCCCAAGCCAGTACCAGAAGCTGAGACAAGTGTTGACTGAGATGGAGGAGAGGGATATCATCAGGAAATCGACCAGTGAGTATGCATTACCATTGGTGCTCGTGTGGAAGAAGAATGGCGATCTACGCATTTGCAACGATTTCCGGTGGCTCAACAAGAGAACGCTGAAGGATGCCCATCCTCTTCCACATCAAGCAGATTGTCTGGCTGCTTTGGGGGGGAACAGCCTGTTCAGTACCATGGACTTGACATCTGGCTTCTACAACATGACGCTGCAGGAAGATGACAGGAAATATTCTGCCTTCACCACGCCCATGGGTCTATATGAGTATAATCGGCTGCCGCAGGGTCTGTGCAACAGCCCTGCGAGCTTCATGCACATGATGACCAGCATCTTTGGTGACCAGAATTATTTGAGCCTGTTGTGTTACCTGGACGATCTCCTGGTGTTTGCTCCAGACGAGGACACTGCCTTGCAGCGCCTGGAAATGGTGTTTGAGAGGCTGCGCGGGCATAACTTGAAGCTGGCCCCCAGAAAGTGCTTCTTCCTGAGGAAATCCGTGAAGTTCCTCGGTCACATCATCGATCAAAATGGGGTATCAACAGACCCATCCAAAGTCGAAGTTATCGCAAACATGAGGAGCGTGGACCTCATGGACACTGATGGAGTGACTCCTTCCCAACGAAAGGTCAGATCATTTTTGGGGATGATTAATTACTACCAACACTTTGTCCCCATGTACTCTGCTGTTGCCAGACCTCTGTTTGAGCTCCTGAGAGGTGCTGTGAAGAAGGGCAAGGGAACAACTAAGGTGAGGCGGCCATGCAGGAAGTTGAGTGCTTCGGATTGGACATCCAGAGAAGAGGAGGCTTTTGAGAAGCTCAAGAGCTTGGTGTTAAATACAGTCGTTTTGGCTCACCCAGACTTCTCTCGCCCCTTCTTGCTTTCGACAGACGCATCACTGGATGGCATCGGAGCAGTGTTGGCTCAAATCCAGGACGGTGGAACTAAGCCCAGACCGATTGCTTTTGCTAGCAAATCCCTGTCTCAGTCTCAAAGAAACTATCCAGCACACAGGTTGGAGTTTCTGGCGTTAAAGTGGTCGGTCTGCGACAAGTTCAGTCATTGGCTCAAAGGTCACAAGTTCACCGTCTGGACTGATAACAACCCCTTGACCCACATTTTAACCAAGCCAAAGCTGGACTGTTGTGAACAACGCTGGGTGGCTAAACTTGCAAGCTATGACTTTGACATTAAATATGTCCCAGGCCGTCAGAACGTTGTGGCAGATGCCCTGAGCCGATTGCCTTTTGTGAAGGATAATGTAAGTGACAGACTGCTGGCTGAGAGATATGCAGACTTCCTTAATGAGGCAAAAGCTGTTTCACATGCATCAATCCAGGGGGCGTTTCGGTGGTCCACCGACTGCAAGGTGAATGGTGGATCCGGTGGTGGAGCTTCCATCATGTCCCAAGGCACGCAGAGTCTGCATCCCTTGGTTCTGGCTGAAGATGCTGTCACAGCTGTTTTGCAGTCACATGTCGAGTGGGATGTCGGCCCAAGAGGGAGAGTAATAGAGGCTTTACATCACCTGCCACAGATGGTGCCCCCCGGTCTGGAGGCCTTACCTGCCCATTCAGAGAGAGAACTTAGGGACGCACAGCTGCAGGATGCAGTGCTTTCCCGCGTCGTCTTCTACGTTGAGAGACACAGGAGACCCTCGAGGAGAGAGCGGGTAGGGGACCCAGTCCTTGTTAAAAGATACCTGAGCCACTGGGAGAAGCTGGTCCTCAACAACGGAGTGTTG
Organism: Copadichromis virginalis; assembly: GCF_057382275.1. Lineage (NCBI taxonomy): Eukaryota > Metazoa > Chordata > Actinopteri > Cichliformes > Cichlidae > Copadichromis > Copadichromis virginalis. The sequence goes on from NC_140620.1 coordinate 10,176,749, forward strand.
TACAGAGTTTCCAGAGACCAGATATCAGGTAACAGACGACTGCAGTTCGTGGTTCCTGACTCGTTGAAGGCTGAGGTCCTCCGAGGGATCCATGATGATGCCGGTCACCAGGGCCAGTTCAGGAGTTTAGACCTGGCTAGAAAGAGATTTTTCTGGTTGAACCTTGGGCGTGATGTGAGAGACCATGTACGGGGATGCCAGTGCTGTGTAGTCAGTAAAACTATCGAACCAGAGGGGCGTGCTCCTTTGGTCAGCGTGTCCTCGTCCAGACCATTGGAGTTGGTCTGCATCGACTTTTGGTCGGCTGAGGCCTCACACAACAAGTCCGTCGACGTCTTGGTCATCACAGACCACTTCACTGGCTGGGCGCAGGCCTTCCCATGCAAGGACCAGTCGGCCAAACAGGTTGTAAGGCTTCGCTGGGACAGGTACTTCTGTGTGTTCGGGTTTCCGGAAAGGATACACAGCGACCAGGGTGCTAATTTTGAGAGCCAATTGATAAGTGAGCTCCTCAGAGTCTCTGGTGTGAAGAAGACACACACGACACCTTACCACCCGATGGGGAACGGCAGTGTGGAGCGCTTCAACCGGACTCTGGGTGGAATGATTCGTGCCCTACCACCAGACTCGAAAGTGGACTGGCCACGTCGGCTACAGACTCTGACGTTCATGTACAACTGCACCGCACATGAGACAACTGGATTCGCACCCTTTTACCTAATGTTTGGTCGCACACCCCGGTTGCCTGTTGACATTCTGTTCCGCTCTGTCCTGAGCGATCCTGCTGTTACCTGTTATGACAGGTATGTGGTTTCCCTCAGGGAAGATGTGAAGGAAGCAATGGTCATTGCACGCGCCCGAGCTACGCAGGAGAAGCGTCGTCACTCGCAACTCTATAACAGGAGAGTGAAGGGTTCCAGGATTGAGGTTGGTGACAGAGTCCTGGTTGCTAACAGGAAAGAGAGGGGAAAGAAGAAGGTTGCTGATCGGTGGGAGTCAACGGTCTACACCGTGATCGATGTGAACCATGATACTCACACTTTCAAGATCCGTGATTCTGTTTCCGGACAAGAGAGAGTGGTCCACCGGAATCTGCTGTTGGTGGCGAATTTCCTGCTCCTGGAGGATGATGCTGGAACCTCGGATCACGTCTCCTCTACGTGGGATGTAAAGAAGGCGCCTGAAGATGATGATGGGGCTGCATCTGGGGAGGGGGATTTGAATGCCCCTGCTGTGAGCTGTGTTGGTGCTCATGGTAACCGCTCACCCAATGCCATGGGTGGGACATCTGACCTGGAGGTTATCTCTGAACCTTTGGACCCTGGAGAGAGGACAGTTGCATGGGTGTCGCAGTTGACGGAGTCCAGCCGATCTCAGGGAGATGTTACTGATGTTTCAAGCGTGGATTCAGTCTTGCCAGCCGCATCGGCCTTGTCTGTTGAAGTGAACTTTGACCAAACCGGTTCTAGCATGGCGTCCCAGGAGGTCAATATTGCTACGAGCTGTGGGGAGGGTGTACAAGTATGCTCTACTACACCTGACGTAGTGGTGGATGTAGTTACTCCTGCCATTGCTGCTCAGTCCCCAATGGTTGACTATAGCCAAACCGGGAATGGTTCTCAGATCAGAACCAGACTTGGGCGACTTGTCAAACCTGTGAATAGACTGATCCAGACAATGTCAAATCAAGTTGTGGTTCGTGACAGGTTTGATGTGAAGTCAGTTTGTAAGTCCTTGATCCCGTCCTTCTCTAACTAAATGTTCTGTTTATATGCCTGCCTGAATGATGGGATTTGTACTTGCTGTTATGTGACTGAGAACCTTCACAGACACTCAACATTTTTGTTTTTTGTTTTTTTTTCTTTCTGTTGAGCCATGGTACACACCTTGTAAGGGGTTATTAGTAGGGTGTATTTCGGGCACCCTGCTGCCAGTTGCTGGGTTGGGAGTTTGGCGCTGCTCCCATCCCACTTCATCCTTAGGGATACGTTTAGTTGGTGTCTGTGATTTTTGACCTCTGCTTGGTTGGTGCATACTAGTGTAGGTACCTGAGGCTCAAATTTGATAAAATTCAGTGGGGGTGAGTGTAACGGAGTTAAAAATACATATGAAAAACATGCACTTACCTGTTCTTAATTATCATTTTAAGTGTGAATTTTATCATTTTTTTTATTGTATTTTATTTTGAAAACCCAGAAACCGGATCTCACCCTAACGTTTAGAAGCTGCTAAGGCTTCCGCTCCTCACAGCGCACGTTTGCACTGTGAGGGTAAGTCCGGTAATGAAAGGCTCTGGCATTTTTATGGTTTCTGGTGTGAATGTTGTTACATAAGTTGTACATGTCGATGTATATAGGTTCATATTGATGTTAGAAAGTTTCTGTGTAACTGAAACAAAGGCTGGTTGCTGTTAAATAGTGTTTCTGCCGTATTTATGCTCTTTGGCAGTAAGTCGTTGTCAGCCCCCTAGTGGTTGCTGCGCATAGCGGGAAATGTGTTTGGATTTACTGTTTTTCTGTGCTTTTTGTGATGTTGCTTTACATTGTAGGAGCTACAATTGCTGGTACCATCAGAAGACACCTGTTGAGTGTGTTTTATGTCTTCTGCAGGTACGTGAGCTTGTTAACAGTCATTTTGTCTGTAAAGCACAAGCAAGTGAAGATGAATGCGCTATTGTTAATTTGTCCACTAGAGGGAAATGTTTAGTCAGTGATACTTATGTTATCCTGTTATTTTGTTTTATACGATTGTGGAATGTATTTTATTAGTCATAAGATTTCTTTTGTATACAAGCTCAGTATGACAGACTGTAAAATGGGAGAAATTATTATTTTCCACCTTTTCTTTATTAAAAAGTTAATTGTAAGTCTGTTAAGACAGCGCGCGTTTGCACTGTGAGGGAGCTACGATTGCTGGTACCATCAGAAGACACCTGTTGAGTGTGTTTTATGTCTTCTGCAGAAATAAACTGTGAAAAGCCAACCCTTCTGAGCGTCTGTGATTCTTGAAGAGCTGGAAGTGTTACACCTGCAGTCCCAAAAGGTTGATTCGGTTCATCTTGACGCACACCTGTGTGCACTTGTATTCAAAAGGTTTTTCCGTGTAACGATCTGATAGTGGGTGTGGGGAGCCATAGATTCAGCCACCCCCCCCAGGACCACCGGATGGGCAGATGCTCCACCCACCTTGAAAGAGCTGAGGAGATGCCTATATGGGATGTCACCCAGTAGCCACAGTGCAGAAGTCAGAGAGGGCCGGCAGCCAGCTGCACCAGAGCAGACCGAGGTTTGAGGGCCCTCCACCCCCCAAAGTAGCCTGACGGAGTCACGGATGCCAGGCCCTGCCAAGCAGCCGCCGGGAGTGAGCCAGTATGTGAGACCTGACTTGACACATAGACATAGACAAACATGCACACACAGACACAAACATACACCACCCTCATACACACATATACAAATAATCAGCACTCACCCAGTGTGGAGACAAGATGAACCCACACTCCCCAAACACACTCTGAACCCCAAGTCCATTTCTTTTAGGGGAGAAATGTTTGATTTTGGGGTGGGGGTAAATTTCATGATACATGATCACATGGTCAAATATTTTTAGATGTTTGGCTCCTCCCACGGGATGGTGTGCATCTTTCTCTGCTTTCTCTGAGATGTGAGTATGGATATGTGTGTGTTGACTGTTGAGGCAGGTGGATGCTGCTGATTGCTGGTTTGAAAGAGTTCCTAAGTGTTGATTGGATGATTGGATGTACAGCAGCTTCTTAAACCCCAGCTCACAGCCACCTCCGCCCTCTACTTTCCTCCTCTGTACCAAATAAGGAGCCAGCTTTGATCCAAATCAGCTAACTGCGCATCACCAGCTCTTCCTCGTCCTCGCTGTCCAGAAGCAGCAGCGTGATGATCTTGACAGGGAAGTGGTGAAGCTGAAGGTGTCACTCTGCTGCCAGTCGTCGTCCCGACAACATGAAGACTTCATCTGTGTCTCTGCTCCTCGGTGAGTCAAACGCTGAAATCCTTCACTCACTCATAGCGTTCATTTATCTTATAACACAGTAACAGAGTGTGTGCTAGATGCTCTCACTGACTGACTCTAAAATGAAATCTCTTCAGGTCTGTCCAAAGTCTGAAGTTACGTTTATGCGAGAAGAAGAGTTCACTCTTCTTCTTTAGTGTTTTTGTTGTTTTAAAGTTCAGATCCATCGTGTGTTCTGGACTCAGAGAGTTGGACCTTCATATCCAGTTTGTTGTCTGTAACATGTTGACTTGTAGAGAAGTCAGGCAACCTCTTTTTTTTAATCGAAGATCAATTTTCATTCAGGAAACCACAGCTGCTAGCTGCAGGTACCACATGCTCCTCTGGTCTGCCTCTGTTATGTAGTCTTCACTTCCACTATAGAGAGCAAACTTTCCTTTATGTGGACTCTAATGAAAGGACTGGAGACTGTTTTTTGTCATTTACCTTACTTTTGTGTATTTTGTTATTTTTCTCATGATGAGCTTCAAACAGAAGCAAACTGGGACTCAAACCTGTGAATAAAGATCAATGAAGCAGCTTCTCCAGGTTTTTATTCAGCAGCTGATGCTGAATAAACAACGAACCCTTATCCCATGGCTTTGGTTTATAAGTTCTGACTGTTTAATCCTGAGAATGCTTTTCTTGCCTGCTGTACCCCTTACTCTTTTATTCCCCATTGCCCATCCATCCAAACTGCTGAGTCTTCATGAAGCCTGAGTGGGGAGCAGTTTCTCTTCTGCTTCCAATAATCAACAATTCCCCAAAATCTGCTTAGTTTGGGAAATGTTTAGGTGCAGGGTGTTAGATTGTCAAAACAGATATGACGCCCACCTCATTCAGACCAAGTGTACCAACATAGTTTCGTCAGCATGTGTTAAAACTGAGCTGGCGCTTTGTGTGATGTTTATAAGTCTAAATGTACTTTTAAAACCTAAACAGAACCTTCAAAGCGAATTAAAGGTCTCCCCCCTTTAATGTGATGTTTTTGGAACAAGACCAGATTGAAACAGGTTCCTGCCCTCTGACCTTCAGTGACCTCTGACCTGTTGCAGGTGTGTGTGTGCTGCTGCTGTCTGCACTGACTGTTTGTGCAGGTGAGTAGATGAAGTGCACCATGGTCCAGGACAAACACTGAGTGTAAACACTGATAGAAACTGTCCGTCTGTCCTCCAGTCTCTCTGAGCGTCAGTCCAAACCTTCAGCAGTTCTTCACAGCAGCCTCAGTGTCTCTGACATGTGACGGTCAGCTGGGCTCTGATGGATGGACGGTGAAGAGGGACACAGGAAGTGGGACTGAGTCATGTGGAGCAGGGGGGCGGGGCTTTGGGAAGATAAATGGTCCATCCTGTGTTTTTGATGAGTTCAGCCCAATCAGTGGAGTTTACTGGTGTGAAGGTGAAGCTGGAGAGAAGAGTGAAGAAGTCAACATCACTGTATCAGGTAATGAAGTCTTTCATTTCATCAGACTAACAGCAGACTGTTATACCACCTCTACATCACTCTGTGGGTCTTTTCCTCAGATAAACATGTGATCCTGGAGATCCCTGCACTTCCTGTGAGGACAGGAAGTGACGTCACACTACGCTGTAAAAACAAAATTGGTGGCACAGTCGCAGCTTATTTCTACTTTAATGGAAGTCCTGTTGGACCTAAATCAGAGCACATAATCACCATTAACGTGCAGCAGTCTGATGAAGGTCTCTACTGGTGTTCTACTGATGAGTTTGGATCATCTCCTCAGAGCTTTCTGAGGGTCAGAGGTCAGAACACTGTTTCCTCTTAAAGCTTAAACCTGTTGAGCTGATAACAAACTGAATGACCCAGCTTCATATCTTTCCTGCAGATCCTACAACACCAACACCACCAACAACAAAAACATCAGCAAACATCCATATCTCCTGTTCTCCTCCTCCTCTTCCTAATCCCTCCTTCATCATCCCAGTCATAGTTACTGTAGGTTCTCTGGTCGTTCTGGTTTTGGTTCTAGTTCAGCTTCTTTGGAAGAAACACACAGGTATGATATCTGTCTGACCCACCTGGGCTCTTTTGGTTCAAGCAGCAAATTAAAATATTTTGAAATTTCACTTGAGAAAATCTGAGGGACTTTCCTGTCTGCACTTATTTTGTAGAGCACTGGGTCCCAACATCTTTAGACTGATGCGTTCCCATGGCCCAATTGAAAAGTTTTAAAAGTTCTGGAAGTGGGTCCATAAAAATGAAAAGTATTACTGATATAAACTTGGCTTATCTCTCATCCAAAGTCACGTCCAGACAGCTTCCATCAGGGTTTCAATTTTAGGATCGCTCCCTAGAAATTAGATTCAGACTAAAACCCCACAGACACAAACACCAGTTTGGGTTGTTTTTCCTGATTGGCTGTCACTTGTTAAGGTGGTATGATACAGGAACAGTGTTCTGTGGTCTCATCACTCTGATGCTGCCATCATGGCTCTGCTTAATCCATAATCAACGAGGCTTTGCTCCTGAATCCTATACCTGTAACATCAGACTGTCTATGAAGGTCTTCTAAACATCCTACAGCAGTGAAGTGATCACCAACGTTCATTCACATCACATCATTTCTGCAGGGAGACACCAGCCAGCCTCTACAAATGATGTCACATATGCCGAGGTCACCATTAGAGAGTCAGCCAATAAGATGTCAGTCATCCAACCAGAAGTGATTTACTCCAGCCTGAGCATAAACACTACAGGTACACATTCTAGCAGGTGACATAAATGAGCGATAAAAGCAAGAGAAATTGAGAGTTGAAGAAGATGAGACTTTTTTTCTCCTCTTCATGCTGCCATGTGTATTTGACCTCTGTCTCTAAATTAATCTGAAAGTTTCTTGTTCTGGACAAATTTAAATGTAAACCCATTTTCTAAAAATTTTAAATTTAAAAAATGTGTAAATAAACAAAGAATACAAAGATTTGTAAATCTTATATTTTATTAACAATACAATACCAAATACAGGTTAAAAGAAGAGAAAACCAAGTGGTAGCAAAGACCAACAGCTGGAGGAGGAACACTTCCAGAAATGACTGTCAATGAACACAGTTCACCACACCACCTATTCCAGGAGCGCAGCTTCATAGTAGGAGAGTCAGGTGCTGAACTGGCCTGCCTGCAGTCCTGATCTTTCATCAATGAAAACATCTGGAGCATCATGAAACCAGAAGCAGGACAAAGAAGAACCAGGACTGCTGGGCGGCTAAAACCCTCCATCAGACACGGATGGAGCAACATCCCACTCCCAAAAAGTCCAAAAGCTGCTGTCCTCAGTTCACAGACATTTCCAGAATGATGTTAAAAGGCGAGGCTGTACAGGAGCATTACAAAATGACACTTCTGATATGTGTTTGCTTTTCTGTCTTTGAGAGAATATGAGACTTGAAAATCATTGGATTCTGTTTTTATTTGTTTTAAACAGCATCACTACTTTGAGGTCGTAACATGTGGTCATGGAAAAAATATTTTTACCTCAAATATATCAAAAGTTTTGAAAGTGGGACAGGAACGCAGGATCCACAGCAGGTCTGCAGCTCTGTCGCTAGTTTCCTGTTTTACAGTTAACGTTGTCACTGGTTTCCACTAAACCTTTACTGTGGTCTCTGTGGTCGATTCACTGTTTGAAAAATGGGACAGTGACAGTGTCAGACAGCCGTGGCACTGATCCTGCAGCTTCAACAGATCGCTGCACTGGAAGAATGTGATTGGTACATAGTGTGAGTCAGTTCAGGTTAGTATGAACGTCTGCCCTTTTCCAAAATAAATGTGGGAAATTTTCTTTATCCATGTGTGTTTGGTGAAAAATAAAGTTGACAAGTCGCTCAGAGAGAGATCAAAGATGAGGTTAGGCCACCTTTTGGATTCCACACGAGGAGCTGATGAAGATGCAGAGTCACCAAAGTGACGGGAGAAAGTTCTCCTGTGTGAGACGCAGCAGTCACATCAAAAGCAGATAAATGGTGAAGTCACCTGAGTCAGTAGCTGTTTTTTCCCAGAGTCGAGTGTTAATTCACCCACATCAAAACAGGTGCTGCTGGTGTGGTTAACTGATGAGAGAAGCTGAAGTCTCTGCGTGACAGGGCTTCCTTGTTGACACCAGTGGGAAATGATCAAAGGTAAAACAACCGGTGTGATAAACCACGAAGTGTTTTATGTGTTTAAGTTCAGTTTAACTGCTGTTCGAACGTTGTGGACTGTTTCCCGCCATGAAGAAAGAAAAGATAAACAGTGTCTGACAGAACATGAGAGTGTGCTGAACTGGATCAAATTATTACTGAGAATGAAATACCATGACCTCATGAACTACAGTAAACTAAGAATGATGATAATGAGTAGAAGGAAGAAGACGACCCACAACCTCCCTCCTCAAATGCCTGTCTCCTCAAGGTCAGCTTTGTTTCACTCAGCAGTTCCACCTCAACAACGCCGTGTGGTTCAGTCGAATTTTCCCGTATCAGTTATAGTTTCCCTGCTTTCTTTCTTTCTGGTTGTTTCTGCCCTCCCGTGACCATCCTAGAGCCTGTTTCTCTGCCTATTCCTGCTCACAGAGAGGCTTGTACCCTGCCTTCCCCTGCACCCTTTCCAGTTCCCTGAATGGTGGTCGCTGTGGTCCAGTCAGTCCCAGTTGCCTAGAGCAGCTAGGGCTCCGCTTGTCCCTGCAACCATATCAGTTCCTCAGGTAGCAACAGCTAGTGTCCAGCTGTCACCTGCTCCCATGCCTGCTCCCAGCGTGAGGACATCCAAGGTCCAGTCCACCTTTGCACCCTGGCTGGTGTCCAACTACTTCCCATGCCTGTCCCTACTCCTAGGGTGACAGTGGCCAAGACACAACCTATCCTTGCACTCGCACCCATTCCTTGGATTGGGACAGCTGTTCAGCCAATCCCTTCAGCAGTACCTGTTCTAAGCGCTCAACGAATCTTAGTACACCATGGAAGCACAAGCAACAGGGGTGGGGGTAAGCCGGTGTAGACAGCACATCTGGTCCTGTAGCATGCGCTGGGCCCAGATCTGCCCCCTGACCTCGGCCTTGGAGATAAGCATGCAGAGGTGTTTGGGGTGCAAAGGATGGGAACGAAGATTCTAAACACAGTCTGTTATCATGGAGAAAGGTCTTGTTGTCCAGCTCCAGCCTTGAGGCCACAGCTGGCGCCAATGTGGTAGGCGCATGAGATGGTAGTGATTTTCCTTTAGTGCAAAAACTGCATGCCAATTTTACAGTTGCTCTAGATGTCCGTCACTGGTCTCTCAATCTCCAAGATGTTATTACTATTATTATTATCTTGTTATTACTATTACTAAGCTCTTTTTAGCGGCTGTTTGACCACAAACAGCTGGTGCAGCTTTGCTAGATTAACCCAATGATTTAAAATCATGGTTGACATTAAATATTTTGCATGTAAATGATCAAAGAACGTAGATTTTACGATTTGAGCCCCGTTATTATCTTTAGGGTGACCTTAGCCATTTGGAAAACTCCAGAACTTCCTGTTTAAAATATTTGCAAGTGATTTCTTTCATGGCAGTTTTTCATTTGTGAAACAAATCAATTCCGTTGTAAAAGCCAACTTCTTCCAGCTCAGGGCAAAAAATAAGAACATTTTGTAATCTGCTGACTTTAGAAAGTTATTCATGCATTTATTTAATCCAGGCTTGATTACTGTGATAGTCTTTATTTTGGTATCAGCCAGGCTCTGCTCTCTCATCTTCAGCTTGTTCAGAATGCTGAATCCCAGTGGGATAAGGTAGAGATTTCCAGTCCTCTGTTGATTTCCCCTCCACGATATTCATTTGATCTTAATGCGCCTTGCTGCTGCATTTATGGTGACCCATGAAGGATTCGCGAGACCCATCCTTCAAATCTGGGGAGACAGAGGACGCATTTGTGGGCCACATTTGGAGGAGCCTTCAAATATGAACAACCTTCATCGCCTCACTGTGACGTATTCGGCCTACAAATACGGCCTCTGAATTTGGCAACAGCCAAAGACTATGTGACCGTAACATTAAATTAACAGTGTCTTTAAATGACCTTTGACCTTTAGTGACCTCTGACCTTCAGTGACCTCTGACCTCCTGTTGCAGGTGTGTGTGTGCTGCTGCTGTCTGCACTGCAGGTGAGTAGATGAAGTGAACCATGGTCCAGGACAAACACTGAGTGTAAACACTGAAGTGCTTCACTCATCTGTCACAGATAGACACACTAACAGAGTGTGAGCTCTCACTGACTGACTCTCAAATCAAATCTGTTCAGGTCTGTCCACAGTTTCATGTGTTGTTTAGGCGACAGGAAGAGTTCACTCATCTTCTTTTGTGTTTTGGTTTTATTTGATATTTGTTTGTCATGTTGTGAAGAGGAAATCAAGTAGAGATGTTTTCAGTTTCTGTAACATGATGGTTTGTATAGATATCAGCCAACAATCATCAGATATCAGCTTTCACTCAGGAAACCACAGCTGCTAGCTGCATGTACTAAATGTTTGTCTGACCGGCCTTTGTTGTATAGTCTTCACTTCCTCTTCTGTTTACTAATTTTCCATCATGTCAACTGAGTCAAATTTAATTTCTCTCAGAGTTTGTATGCTTTGTTACTTTCTGATGATGAGCTTCAAATATGAGCAAAGTGAGACTCAAACAGGACGTAAACCTGCAAATAGAATCCATGAAACAGCTTTTTCACACTGTTCATCCCACAGCTGAGGTGGAATAAACATCTAACCTTCAAGAATGTGCTTTTTTATTTTGCAAGACCTGCCTGCAGTACCTTTACTGTCCACTTACCCAAAGCTGCTGAGAGCCTGAGTGGGGAGCATCAACTCAAACAAACAACAAATCAGTGGAGTTTACTGGTGTGTCATTCCGTTACAATCGAGGTGAGTGGCTGCAAATTTCCACCAGGTTCTTGAACCTCTTTCATATCCGCCCCAAGCAGGCCCATAATCTCTTCATCTGCTCCACTCACCTGGAGCTGATTTTTGGCAATCAGGCTGGAGATATTTAAGCCTCACACTGACGTTCCTTCTCCACCAGTTAGTCAGCTACTCCATGTTGGAGCTGGCTTTTATGTCCCTTGTTCTCGTGTGCCTTAGTTTTCCACGTCTCTTACTCTACCTTAAGCTCATCCCTTGGACCTCGAACAACTTACCTTCACTCTGGAAATCTCTCCGTGCCTAACCCTTCTAAGAAGAAGATCAAATGGAAAATGAATGATGGAAACTGAGGTCAGAGCTGCAGACTTGCTGGTGAGGAGAGGTAATGATCTTCAGGCAAGGCAAGCGCTGTTCAGTCCTCTCCTCATCTTCCTCATGCTCCTTTGTATATTCCATGTAGCATTAAAGGCACGAATGAGTTTAAACAGGTAAAGTCAGGTAAATGGATCCTGGTTATTGATTCAAAGTGACTAAAGTCAGTAAAGAATAAATGTTTAGGCTTTATTGTGTCAGTCAGACAAACATTAACAGTAACCTGTCTCTTCTATCAGACACAGAGATGAGTGATGACATCAGAAGTAAACCTGAGTGCAAACAAAGGGAAATGTTTCTTCTGTGAGCTGTGTGACGTTAGCACTGACCAGCAGAGGGCGCCGGAGTCACATGATTGAAAATAAAGGCATAAATTGTCCAAAATTAACTTTCTTTATTTCTGTTCCCTTTATGTGTCTCCTTTCATCTTGCCTCCTTGTCTCCTCCCTCCTTCCACCATGTCTTCCCCACTCTCACATTCTTACTTCTCCAGTCTCATTGTTCCTTCCTCCTCTATGTATGTCTCCTTCATTGCTTCTTTACTCTTTTTACCCTTCTCTTCTTTCACTTTATCTCCTGCCTCCTCCTATGTTGCCTCTATCTTCTTGTCTCAAAGTTTCCTTCATCCTTCACTCCTCCTTCGTTGCCTACTCTCTCCTTGTCTCATTTATTTCACTCTTCTTTATTTTCTTCTTTTCAGTTTCCTCCTTGTCTCTCATTGGTTCCCGCCTCCCTGTCTCCTCCTCCCTTGACTGTGAGGATTTGTGAAGATGAAACATGTTCAACACAAACTGATTCTCCACACACATCTATGGGCTCAAATTGTGGTCATAAATATTTTGTACTTGTAAATCTGACCGACTAGTTGTGAACTGAGTTTTGTAACCTTGTAAACCAAAATATCTAAAACATTTATGTTTGTGCATCTATAGATGCAAATTGGTGTGTGTGCAAAAAAGATTTGGGTTTTTTTGTTTGTTTGTTTTTAAAGAAAGAAAAGAAAAATAATAATAACAATAATTATTATTGTTACCAGCCTAATAATAATTAGGCTGAAGAACCAACAATTTTAGCCCATAAGAACCATAAGAATGAACTACCTCCAGGACCTGAAGCTCAGTAAAGCACCCCTCCAACAGCCAAACCCATCTGTTCTCTCATTGGATTGTTAAATTTGTGATTGACATGACGTTAACCAATCAGCTGAAAGGAAGAAAAATTCAGTCAAAATTTGTACTTTGAGGTTGTGTGATCCCCTTACAGTCTGAGCACACCCTTCACTCCCCAATATTTAAATATGGGGACCACTACCCGAGTCAGAGAGTCAAGGGCCCCAGATATGCAACGTTGCAAAGGCCTGTCAACCAAGTGAGCCCTACAACATCGAGAGCCTTCAGAAACTCAGAGTGAATCCCATCCACACTACAGGCTCTGCCACCAACCAGGTGTTTAATTGCCTCATTGATTCCAGACTCACTTCACTTACAGAAGATCATCTGTGGGATTAGGACAGCTTAAAAAAGTCTTCATACCCCTTGAAAATGTACACATTTTTTCACCTTAAAACCACAAACTTAAATGTTTTTATTTATGTTTTTAGTAATAGGCAGAGGCTAGCCTGTTTGGCACCCTGGGCGAACACTCCATTAAAAAAAGATGATCTGATGTCTTCTCTGCTTAATAAGGTAATTAAAGAAGCACTGACACATTTTTCTGTATGTTTTTACATAATTCCACCATTTCTGGTTATAGATGCAGAAACTTCATGAAATGAAAAATCTTCCTGATCACAACCTCAGTCTTTTTCTAAATGACTTCTGCATACTATTGTGAATAAAAAATGAAATCTGAGATTTGCGAAACAGTTCTTTCTGTTGTTATTTACATTTTACGAAGGCCCCCAGATCTTGTGTAACTGGGTTTGTAAAGGCAGTTGTTCAAGCTCAGCAGCCTTGCAGTGACAGTCGGTCACGGGACTTTCATAGCGATCTGAAACTGCAGCTTCCCAGTGAGAAGCTTACAGGTAAAGTCACAGGGGTCATAATTTAATAAAAAGATTTACTCAATCTAGCCTTCCCTAGTTATTGTCTGTATCCTGTAAATGTTCTTTTATGTAGTTTTAATTATTTTATTTTATTGTTAAATAATCTCCTAGTCGAGTTGTGTTTGTATTTTCTTTTACATATTTTCACTGCACTGCAGCAAATTAGTGCGCTCCACCTGTTGGTGTATTTATTGGCTTTTAATGTTTCCCTCCTATAAATGATCGTATTACTGTAAAACACTTTGGGGTACTGCTGGTTTTAAATGTGCTATATAAATAAAGTTGTATTCTCTTTGTTATTTCCTGTTCTCAGAAGGAGCATTGAGCTGTTCATAGACTGCATAAACTGCAGTATTAGCAAACTGCACATATAATTTATGTCCACTCAGGACTGTATGCTTGTCTTTCCACGTTCATATGTATATTTATATTTAGTCCCATGTCTCTGTATTCATCTGTGTATCTTAATAGTTTTGTTATCATATCTCTGTTTCTACACTGATTTTATATGTTGTTTCTTGTATATTTGCTGCTATGATAACTCAGTTTCCCTCTGAGATCAATAAAGTTTCTCTGATTCTGATGAAGACGAGTGTATTAGAAACAGCTCGTCCTTGTGGAGAAGCAGCAGCGTGACGAGCTGATGATGTTAACAGGGAAGTGGTGAAGCTGAAGGTATCACTCTGCTGTCGGTCTCCAACATGACAACATGCCGACTTCATCTGTCGCTCTGCTCCTCGGTGAGTCAAACCCTCCCTTCTTCAATTCTTTATCACAGCTCCAACACACACTAAAGGTCAAAGGTAAAGAGCCTATTTTCAGCAGCTGGAAGCTCTCGCTGATAGTTTCTCTCACATGAAATCTGTTCAGATCTGTTGGTTTTGTTTTCCTTGGTGAGAAGAAGTGATCACTACTTCTTTTGTTTATCTAAGGCTGGTTGTATCTGATATTTGTTTGTGTGTTTGGACACAAATCAAGTAGTGTATTTCCTGTAAGCACCTCATATTTAACTCGAGTGTATGAAGATACAGCAAATGACAGAAAACTGTGTCAATTGCATAAACTCTTTAAAATTTAGAAGTTTAACTCTGCGTTTCTCTGTAATCTGGACTGACTCACAGAGCTGAAGCTTCATGTCGTGTCTGTAAGAGAGGAAAGTGACCTGTTTTCATCAAACATTAACCTTTACTCAGGAAACCACGGCTCCTAGCTGCATGTACCACATGTTCTCCTTATCTGCCTGTTGTAATCATCACTTCCTCTGTTCAGACCAGATTGACTGAGTCTAACTAAATGACTGAAGATAGTTGGTTTTTCAGAATTAACGTCGGATTTTCCTCATTTTCTGTACGCTTTGTTAATTTTCTGATGGCGATTTAGACGAGCGGGACTCAAACGACTGTAATGTTTACTAAACAGATTTTTCAGGTCGCTCACTCAGCAGCTGATATTGCCAAAGTCGCCTAACTTTAATCCAGTGATCTCGGTGGTTTGATGGTTCATTAACTCTGATTGCTTTTTAAATGTCTCTGTTTTACTTAGCCAGTAAGAGCTGATTGGGCCTAACCTACCTTTGCCAGCACTGGCTATGGGAACCTGCTAATGTTGGGTTTAATGTTGTGATTAGTAGAATCTGTAGTTTTTTACTTACTGAACAATTACTTAGAAACCTGCAGACGTATCCATATAAAAGAATTAGGGCCTGCAAAACAAGCAGGTCAACCCCACCAGTTTTAACTGGTCCTGATATAAAACTGCTAGGACAGGTTACTCTCTCCTGGGAAGTTGGCTGCAGCCATGTGGATTTCTGAATGGAAGAGATCCATGTACATGCCGATTTTTTAATCATCCAATGCATTAAAAAACAACAGTCATAAATAAAGTGTTTTGGCTTGTGATTCCTAAATAAACACACTAACACTAGCTACACATTTTTAAAGGGTGCAAATCCAAGTCTCCTATTCAGTGACTCTGGTCTCCAGAGCTGAAAATAGGTTTGAGGTTCTTTTGAGAATTCTGAAGTTGGTTTAGTCTAAAATGCCTGAGTTGAGAGCAGGTTCGTGTAATTTGAGAATTTCTACCTAAAAAGAAATTAAAAGGAAAAATAGTCCATTTGAATTCAGCTCGAGCATTTTACACCAAATCTGCTTGATCAGGTTTGAATGATGTTTCCAGAACCACACAGGAACAGATTACAATTCCCTGCCCTCTGACCTTCAGTGACCTCTGACCTGTTGCAGGTGTGTGTGTGCTGCTGCTGTCTGCACTGACTGTTTGTGCAGGTGAGTAGATGAAGTGCACCATGGTCCAGGACAAACACTGAGTGTAAACACTGATAGAAACTGTCCGTCTGTCCTCCAGTCTCTCTGAGCGTCAGTCCAAACCTTCAGCAGTTCTTCACAGCAGCCTCAGTGTCTCTGACATGTGACGGTCAGCTGGGCTCTGATGGATGGACGGTGAAGAGGGACACAGGAAGTGGGACTGAGTCATGTGGAGCAGGGGGGCGGGGCTTCGGGAGGTTCAATGGTTCATCCTGTGTTTTTGATGAGTTCAAGCCAATCAGTGGAGTTTACTGGTGTGAAGGTGAAGCTGGAGAGAAGAGTGAAGAAGTCAACATCACTGTATCAGGTAATGAAGTCATTCATTTCATCAGACTAACAGCAGACTGTTATACCACCTCTACATCACTCTGTGGGTCTTTTCTTCAGATAAACATGTGATCCTGGAGATCCCTGCACTTCCTGTGAGGACAGGAAGTGATGTCACTCTACGCTGTAAATACAAAACTGGTCGCACAGTCACAGCCTATTTCTACTTTAATGGACGTCCTGTTAGACCTACATCAGAGAAACTCATCACCATTAACGTGCAGCAGTCTGATGAAGGTCTCTACTGGTGTTCTACTGATGAGTTTGGATCATCTCCTCAGAGCTTTCTGAGGGTCAGAGGTCAGATCACTGACATCACTTCCTGTCTGCTGAGCTGATGATAAATTTACTGAATCAGCGTCATTATCTCTCCTGCAGGTCCTCTTCCTCCCACAACAACAACAACAACATACACTGATGTCTCCCATCCACCTTCTCCTTCTCTTCCTCCTCTCCAGCCCTTCATCATCCCAGTCGTAGCTGTTGTGGTTTCTCTGGTTCTTGCGTCTCTGGTTCTGGTTCTGGTCCGGCTCCTTTGGAAGAAACACACAGGTATAGAGTCTGTCTGACCCAACTGAGCACTTGTAAGTGAAGCAGTATACATGTATGTATGTGTTGTATGGGATCAGTGATTCTTGGTCTTATCACTCTCATGCTGCCTTCGTGGCTCTGCCTAGTCCACAATGAGGCTCCTTCAAATGATGTCACCTACTCTGAGGTCACCAGTAGAGAGTCATCCAATAAGATGCCAGTCATCCAACCAGAAATGGTTTACTCCACCCTGAGGACAAACACTACAGGTACGGAAATGAGGGATAAAAGCAGGAAAACTAGAGATACACTTAGGTTAATACATCTTTTGTGATATTGTATAAATAAAGCCAGAATGCAATGATTTGTGTATCTTATAAAACCATATTTTAATAAATAGAACACAGTAAAGGGATTGAATGCACAAATGGATAAAAAGCAGGTGGTCCCAAAGACAAACAGGTGGAGGAACACTTCCTGAAACTGTTTCTGTGAGCAATGTTCACCTGCCTTCCACAAATGCAGGTTGAAGCTCTATAATGCAAAGAAGAACCACATGTGAGCATGCTCCAGAATCAGCCTCTTCTTTGTGGTTTTCTTATCTCAGCTTATTTCTTATCTCATGATAAAATATGGGTTTGTGAGATTTGCACATCATTTAGTCTGTGTTTGCACAGTGTCCCTGTGGTTTTTAAGAATTGGAGTAAACTGTGGTCGTGGAAACATTGACTTATATTTTCCTCAAATGCATCAAAACAAAGAGGAACTGTGACTCAACGGCTTCAAGCGTTATGAAACATAAACTTTCTTTAGTTTCCTGTCTGACAGTAAAACATGTTACTGGTTTCACATCTGAACCTTACTGTGGTCTCACTGCTCGAGTCGCAGTTTGTAAAAATGGGTCAGTGTCAGAGAAAACCATGGCAGCAATCCTGCAGCTCAATCAGAACGCTGAAATGGAAGGAAGTGATTGGTGCATGATGTGGAAGATTAGTGTGTATGACACCATGCAGCACGAACTGGCTGATTGAACTCCAGTGTGAAAATGATTTGGGGAGATTTTGTCACAGCATGCAGCAGCACACTATGAATTTGAGGAGTGGACCCAAAATCCTGACACGAATGAACATAGAAGATAAACAAAAGGGGAGCCGTCTAACAAGGCTGATAAAAACATCTGAAATTAAAAGGCAGAGGTGACGCTAAACAATAACATAAGCGTGGAACATGAAAGCACAAGCCACCGATGTTTCACTGGCATGTAAGTTTGGGGTTATACACATAAAAACAGGGGTTAGGCAATAAAGACTCTGTGAAAGAGACGATGAAGAGAGAGAAGAATTGGTTCAAGAATTACACCTCGTAGTAGAAAGGAGCTGAGGAAGACTCACTTTGATTGACGAGGATGTTTCAGTTCACTGTGTTGGGGCAGCAGTCAGATGTAAAAGCACGTACATGGTGAAGTCACCTGAGTTTGTAGTTCCCAGAGTCGAGTGTTTATTTTCACCCACATCAGAACAGGTGCTGCTCGTGTGGTTAGCTGATGAGAGAAGCTGAAATCTTTGTGTGACAGAGCTTCCTTGTTGTGACCATGAAGTGTTTTATCTGTTTACCTTTAGTTTAACAGCTGTTTGAATGATGTGGAGTCCAAAGAGTGCATGTCAGCAGATACTGAACCTGAAGCTTTGCTGAATCATATTGTTTCACATTGTTCTTCAGTGTTATCAATAAAAAAAAATAATAGTTTGAATTGAGTTCAGCAGACAAGGTTTGATGGGAACTCCAAGTTCACAGTGAGATGAAAATGAATCCCAGATGTTCGGTCACACAGTGGCTTGTTTCTGTCTTTGATTCCTTCAGCGCAGTGACCAACGTGCATGACTGTCCCATTTTTACAGAAGGTGGAGGAACCACAGACGCCACAGAAGAAATTAAAAAGTGAAAGAAACGACGAGTTTCTCTGTGTAAACAGGAAGCTGAGGACAGACCTGCAGATGTGTCGGTCTCACCGTGGGAACATTTACAGACAGTCATCAGCTTCCTCCTTTCTTCATTCACTCCCATTTAATCCAATCAATGGAGTCATGATGGCAGCAAGTGAGGAAGGCGTCCTGTTTCCAGTTCCTCCAGAGAAACCAGGAGGAGGAACTGAAGAGATCAAACTGCTGCTGGTTTGAGTCTCTGCAGCTTGAACTCTGACAAAGGTCGTCTACGATGGAGCTGCTTCCTTCATTTCAATCTGATCAATACTCTGAACTCCTGCTGTAATTTCAGCAGGTGTGATTTAACACAGATTTAATGAACAGACAGATCTGCATCGATCAGGAACTTTCCTGTTTATATCAGGAAGAGAGGGGGCACACTTAATTATCTCTTTGGGTACAGCAAGTGATTTTCAGGAGGGGCCCAGCAGTAATAAATGCATCAACTAGTTTTTCAGCATTTTGGAGGTTTTCTTTTTGGAGACAGCAGAATCTGAATGCTTCGTTATGTTTGATTTATTTAATATTCTTATTGGTATCTGAATGTTGTGCTGGAGTGGACAGGGGTTAAGGGAAAAAAGGCCCACTCCAACAAAACAAAGCACACTTAAATCATACACAACGCCTGAAAGACAAAACAGACAAAACGCAAACATACATTTTTACAGAGTGTGTTTGTGAGTGTCTGTGTATGAGTGTTTGTCATGAAACGTACTTGAAAGGTGAAATTCTGTAATGACTGTAAAAATGTAATAATTATGATGCGATTAAAAAGGAGAAACAAAGGCTGCACAGCACATCCAGGTCCTGCCAGCTGTGGCTCTGCAGCTCATGTCCCCAAAGGACAGAGACGACTGTACTGCTTAAGTGGAACGAGGCAGCTTGAGTGATTAATATGAAACTGATATGACAAAATACTGCAGAGGATGACACATATGACAGATTACAGTCGTAACCAAGAGCTTCAGTTTTATCAATGTTTAGTTTGAGAAAGTTTGAGGACAACAATGATTTAACTTCCATGAGGCAGTCGCAGCAGGAGATGGGTGGAATTATGTTTGTAAGAAATACACAGCTGAGTGTCGTCTGCATAAAAATGAAGGCTAATATTATATTTCCAATATATGTGGCAGATTTGAAGTGTGTAAATCATGAATAAAAAGGCCCCGATAGATAAAAATATTTGCTTTGAGTTTCTCTTTGAGTTCATTGGAGCAGCGGCTCGGCCTCACTGTGACGAAGCTGCTGGTGCTAACAGGGAAGTGGTGAAGCTGAAGCTGCTGTCAGTCGTCGTCGCCACAACATGAAGACTTCATGTGTGTCTCTGCTCCTCGGTGAGTCAAACACTCATATTCATCCATTCATTTACTGTACTTCCACACTCTGTAAAGGAGAACACATCGTCAGCTCTCACTGACTGAGCTGAAACTTCCACTGAAATCAAATCTGTGTAGATCTGCTGGTTTGCTTCGTTTAGGAAGACTTCGCTCTGCTTCTTTCTTTATTTGGTTCCACCTTAAAGCTGGTCAGCTGGACAGGAAACAAAACAAGATGATATTTATGTACGAGCATCACGTTTTAACTCGAACACACAAAGAGTCAGTGAAGAAAACAGTTTCAAACTTGCTGCTTTATAGTAATGAAAGTTTGTTTTTACTATGATTCAAATTTGTCTCATAAACATCCAAAACCTGCTGAATGCTCAGAACTGAATCTAATGAAAGTCGAGCATGTCGACTGAGTCAGTGAAGCTTCAATTAGTGTGTGTAACATGACGACTGAACATGAAGGCAGACGACCTTATTCATGAAACAGGAAACCACAGCTGCTGCGTTCTGATTGGGTCTGTGTGTAGACGATATTTCCTTTATTACGAACAAATTTTCCAATGTGTGGACAGAGTCAATAATCTTCCTGTGTCTCTCAGGACTCTGGAGCTTCACTGATCTGTTTTCAGATCTAAATGTTGCCAAAGTCACTGTTTGGGTCAGTTTAGGCACCAAACTCTAAATAAGCACGTAAAATGTAAGCCTGCATTAATAATGCATAAACATCAAATCCTCATTTACATGAGGTGACACATGTCAGCCATGCTGATGGTTTGTTTTCATGAGCGGTGCTTGATGACCTGTGATGGTACCCTCCTTTCATAAAGATGGTCGAGTGTGTGTTAAAATAAAAGAAACAATGAAGCTCCTTTCATCCTCAACTTGAAAAGCTCGATGATGCAGAGACTTCAGGAAATTAGAAAGTTTCCTGAAAGAAAAAACTATGTGACTATAACATCAGAGCGTCTCTAAATGACCTGTGACCTGTTGCAGGTGTGTGTGTGCTGCTGCTGTCTGCACTGACTGTTTGTGCAGGTGAGTAGATGAAGTGCACCATGGTCCAGGACAAACACTGAGTGTAAACACTGATAGAAACTGTCCGTCTGTCCTCCAGTCTCTCTGAGCGTCAGTCCAAACCTTCAGCAGTTCTTCACAGCAGCCTCAGTGTCTCTGACATGTGAAGGTCAGCTGGGCTCTGATGGATGGACGGTGAAGAGGGACACAGGAAGTGGGACTGAGTCATGTGGAGCAGGGGGGCGGGGCTTCGGGAGGTTCAATGGTTCATCCTGTTTGTTTGCTGAGTTCGAGCCAGTCAGTGGAGTTTACTGGTGTGAAGGTGAAGCTGGAGAGAAGAGTGAAGAAGTCAACATCACTGTATCAGGTAATGAAGTCATTCATTTCATCAGACTAACAGCACACTGTTATACCACCTCTACATCACTCTGTGGGTCTTTTCCTCAGATAAACATGTGATCCTGCAGATCCCTGCACTTCCTGTGAGGACAGGAAGTGATGTCACACTACGCTGTAAGAAGAAAACTGGTGGCACAGCTGCAGCTTATTTCTACTTTAATGGACGTCCTGTTGGACCTAAATCAGAGCACATAATCACCATTAACGTGCAGCAGTCTGATGAAGGTCTCTACTGGTGTTCTACTGATGAGTTTGGATCATCTCCTCAGAGCGTTCTGAGGGTCAGAGGTCAGAACACTGACATCACTTCCTGTTTAAAGCCAATCTGCTAAGCTGATGATAAACTGACTGAACCAGCTTCCTCATCTCTCCTGCAGGTTCTGTGACACCAATCTCTGTTGCAACAACAGAAAGAGCAACAACAACAACAACCACCACCACCATCACCACTCATATCTCCCATCCTCCTCCTCCTCCTCCTCCTCCTCGCGTTCAGCAGGAGGCGTGGATGATGAGCGGCGATAAACTTGCGAGAAGCAAGTTATGCTCAACTCCACCGGTGGAATCTGACAGCGTGGAAAAGTGTGAAAACATCCATGATCACCAACGGATTTCGAAGGGCTGGACTGCTGCATGATGGAGAGGAGGACACCGCCACGGCCCTTCTGAGGGTGTTCGACTCTGACACTGACAACGAGGATTTCTTTGGTTTTGAAAGTGACAACGAAGGAAAGGAGCTGAGAGTGGATGAGGAAGCCACCCTGAGCCTGTTCGTATCCGACACTGGAGAAGAGGACTTTGGTGGTTTGAGTGCGCAGGAAGAAGAGAAAGATGGTGAATGACTGACTTTTCTTCTTGTTAAAGCCGTGTCGCTGCACCTGAGCCTAAAAGGTAGTTGTTATATTTCCACTGTAGTGTCAATACACTATTAGAGCTTATGCCGAGTCAGACTGCACACACAATAGTTTGTTTACAAGTTGACTTCTTCTTTATTGGGATAACACAGAAGTAACACACACACATAACTGGGCGTGGTGCCCCCTACTGGCGATGGCTTGCATAGCACACAATAATTCTTGGTTCATACATAACAGTAGTCCGAAGCTATTTTTCTGGTGTGCTGTAGGTTATTGTTATGTACTACATTTGTTACCCATTTATGAAGCACAGTACATGTTTCGTACTTGTAATTACCGCTACTTGTACGTATACCTAAAAAGTTATGCAAATATGTACCCATAACTTGTTTTTCAAAATATTAATAAAAGGGGTGTGTCTCCAAACAGCCATCTCTTTCCTGACAATTCACTTTGTGCATATTCTCTTACATATGATAAGTCAACATTGAAACACCTGCGGCTTTTAGTCACGTGCGGTAATGTATGTACAAAACAGGATTTTCCCCTGATTTTAGCTTGTGCGGCTAATATTCAGGTGCTCTTTGTAGTCCAGGAAATACGGTAATTTTCTTGAATTCTTAAACATTTTTACATGATATTAGTCGGCGGCTCCTTTACTAAACAGCTCCAACTGTTTGATTTGTTTGAATTTTACAGGACAGCTTTTCCCGTGTTACTCATTCATTATGGAGCTACTGTAGTTAACATGTAATGCTTCTCTAAAACCCTGTGACACAATCTTCTTTAACATTAGTGCACATTAACCCCACATCTTCCCTGTTTTATTGCTGATGTTGGCCTGACAGTATTGGGGTAACAATGTCTCCTCTGTTTAGGAGAGGGCAGCAGGGTCACATCCTCACTGACATCACCTGTATTTGCACTACAGTCATTCCCTTCACTGACCTTTGCTCTCCTTCTCTTTTCCATCAGGTTGTGTAAAACTGAAACAGGCATTAAATGTTTACTACAAATGATGCTTTACACAGAAATGCATTGTTAGCTGTTTTTACCCACCAGCCTGTGTGAACCTTTAGTCTGAGCATGGGGTCAAAGGTCAGGACAGAAATGCAGCACTGTAACACATATACATATGTAGAACATCAGACATTTGACTGATTTGTGTTGTGACAGCTAGTTTTTTCTTTATACAAATAAATCATCATCACACACAGAAGAAATGTACAGACCGTACATTTATTAGCTAATATCAGTGGATACAAGAAAAATGGTATAAAGACAAACACTAGCAGCCTTAGCGTTTCTGTTCTGAATCTCTAATCTCTCACAGACATTCATCAAACCCTGTCCTCTATCAGCTTTCAACATAAGAAAAGTATTAGGCCTCATTGAAAAACAGTCTGTTTGCAGATGAAGTACTTTAAAAACTATACTTAAAAACATTTCATACACAAATCTGTCATTTATCCAGATTTTCTTGACTGAGTTTACAATTTACTAGAACTGCCAAAAACACATGAATAGAAACAAATGATGAAGGATCCACTTCAAGGAAAGTGGAAAAGCCTCTGTTAGCTGCTGTTTGCAGCTAGCAGAGGCTAACAGAGGCTAATACCAACGCTAACCAACAGTTTAGCATATCGTCGACAGCTCACCTCAGCATGGCTGTCCTCGGTCAGCAGTGAGCTTTATTAACTTGCACAAAGTTTTACACCCTGTTTGAGAGTAAATAAAAGTGGACATTTCTCAGCTCCAGCATTGACAGCTGAGGTAAACGGTGGACCGACAGCTTATCCACAAAATGGGAAAAACTCCGGTCCAGAATCCGGTCCAGTCCTCGTGGCAGTAAAAACTGTAATCATGCATACATGCTTTTGTCACACCTGACCATTTCGTACAATATAATTGAAGTTTTGGATTTAAAAATTTAGCAGACGTGAACGAGCAACATTCCTGATGAGGCTGGTCAACGCTGTTCAACTAGAAGCCTACGTGGATGATATCCCAGCCTACACATCCCCCTGAACTGAACTGCCTCAGTGAAATACTTGCTCACTCACACCAAACTTCATTAAATGTGAATGTGTTACTTTGCTGGTTCCCAGTTGCAGCTTAAGTGCATCCAATATTAGATTTCCCAGCTTTTCAAACACACCATGAGCTGTGCCATTTTCTGGGCACATGGTTCAGTTAGCTTTGTATAAACACGTGTTAGAAATGTTCTTCAATCAGCTCTTTTTACTCTCATTTCACAGCCAGTACTTTTTACTTTTACTTGAGTAAAGAGGTTGAAACAGTACTTGGAGTATTTTTAACAGTAGTACTTCTACTTCAGTACAGACTGTGTGTACTTTTACCACCTGTGTCTGAGACCTCCTTCAGGGTCCACCTGAAGCTCTCAGTCTGCTGTGGAAAAAGGAAATCCAGGTGAGTTTCTCCTGATCACCTGAGGCCGTCATTACTGTGTGAACCCACACACCACTCCTCACTCCTCCCACCCGCTGCACACAGTCACTGAGTACAGACCGGCTGATTCCTGTAAAGGGAGAGGCAGGAAGAGGCGGAGCAACAGCTGAAAAACAAGAAGCTCAACGTCATTTTGCAGAAGTGAAAGTGTGAGAGAGCAGCAGCAGAGCTGCAGTCGAGTCCTGTTTGTCTCTAAAAGAAGATTCACTGGAGTCCATCAGGTTTCTCTCAGCAACAGTGGTGAGTGCAGCTGATCACACTTCCTGCTTCTACACAAATCTTCACTCTGTTCACTTCATCAGGGTCTAGAGTGCCACCTCATTTCTCCATGGTGCCACTTAGGCTACGTCCACACTCGCCCGGATAGATTTGAAAACAGCGCTCCGCGTCCACACTGGTGTTTTCAGTCGTTTTCACAGAGTTGTGCGTCCACATTAAGACGGCTGAAAACGCTTACGTTCCAGTCCTGCGCATGCGTGAAACGCAAGACGATTCGACCGGTCTCATTTCTGTCTGCTGCTTATTCACTTTCCAGCTGTTTGAAACGTCGTGGCAGAGGTGGAGGAAAAGCACCGAGTTTTAAAATGGACTAACAATGAGGTGGAGTTGTTGCTGCGAGTAACACAAAAGTACAAAGTTGCAAAAGCGAGAGAGAATTAAAGAATTTGAAGAAAAGCTCTGTGGAGAGAGAGCGGCCTGACCAGTTTCTCTGACTATGATACTGTAAAGCTGACAACATGATGCATTTACTGTGGTGAGTGTGCAAAGACCATGGCAGGTGTTGTGCCAAGGTAGGGATCCCCAACAGGATCTGTTTCCCTGCGTCAGGAACATCGGCTGGGCAGGGAAAGCGGACCCAACGCACTCCGCCTCCATCACGACCAACTAGACGTGGAAGGAGTGATGTTTTAGTGACAACATGAAAGATGAGTGTGACCGTTCAGTTTGTGGGTTACAACAGAAAATGATACATTTATTGTTCTCGTGTGTTATCGGACGGGATCATTTTAACAAACCGAGGACATTTTCCTGATAATTATCTGTATCCTCCTGTAACTTTACTGTTTAAAGAGCTAAAACCTCCAACATTTCAGGATCAATAAGTCCTTATAAGACGTGTTTGTGAGCTAAAAATCAAGAATGTGGGATACTGTTTGTCTGTGTCAGCCAAACAACTTCACATCTTTGTAACGACTGTTAAAAAGATGTTCATCCTGTTAATCCTGTTCATCTGGACGCTGCACTGTACAGCAGACACGACGTTGTTCAGTTTGTGTTTCAGATGAACCAGTTTGTGTCTGAGTGTGTTGCTGGGTCTCCACCAGTTACTCTGACAACTGAAGGTTCAAGATTTTTATTTTGACATTTGCACACAGGACCAACAGTCCATGCACAGTGGAATACTTGTGCAGAGCTTTCCAAGTCAAATCACACTTTAACAATATAAAGACAGAAAAAGCAGGAGGATAGAAATGAAGTCCGGAGTAGGGTAGTCGTACTATTTTCTATATACAAAGAAAAAGAAGAAAATGTACAGAGAGTGTGTAGTTCTCTACCTCTTATCGCACTCACAGTGTTGCACATTTGTTCCACAGATCTGTTTCACAAGTCTGTTGTGAGTGTATTGCCCGATGGTCAGTGAACCGATGATACATTCAAAGTGAGGTTAAGTAGTGCTGTGTTATTTTAAGTGTTCAGTGTGTTTTTGTTTGCCGTCAGTCTGACAGTTGTGGGGAAGAAGCTGTTGAAGAATCGTGTTCTGTGTGTGATGCTGCTGTCCGCTCTGTTGTGTCTGAGATTGTATGTGCAGCTTTGTATGTGCAGGTCCATGGATGCAAGTGTTGTTCCCATAATCCTCTCTGCAGACTTTCTGACTCTGCAGAGCCTTCCTCTCTGTCTGTGTAGTGTTTCCATACCAGACAGTGATGCCTGCGGTGAGGATGCTGTCTATCAGTCCTCTGCAGGCCTGGGTGAGAGGGTGGTGGTTCATGCCAGCTTTCCTGAGCAGCCGAATGAAATAAAGCCTTTGCTGGGCTTTTTTCACAGTTGCTGTGGTGTTGAGAGTCCAGCTCAGGTCTGATGTAACCTGCAGTCCCAGGAATCTGTGGCTGTTTGTCCTCTCCACCTCCGTCCCTTTGACGATAAGAGGCTGCAGGGGAGGGAGTTCTTCCAAAAGTGCAGTATTCATTCCTTGGTCCGTGTTGAGGATGAGGTGAAGAAGCTTCTGTGATGAAAAGAAACTTAAAGAAGTCCAGACGCTTTTCTCTCCAAGCTCCTCAGACTACCGACGCTTGTTTCTCTCTTTGTAAAAATGAAATTTAAAGTGAATTTTGAATCAAATGTTTCTCTTCTTTCTCCCTCAGAGTGCAGACATGTCTGCTGCCAGCAATCTGCGATCTGAAGATCAGTTTCTGTGCTCCATCTGTCTGGATGTGTTCACTGATCCAGTCTCTACACCATGTGGACACAACTTCTGCAAAATCTGCATCAGTCAGCACTGGGACATGAATCAGAGCTGTCAGTGTCCCATGTGTAAAGAGACTTTCTACACTCGACCTCAGCTGAGGGTCAACACCTTCATCTCTGAGATGGTTGCTCAGTTCAGACGTGAAGCTCAGCAGAAAGCCAGCAGCAGCAGCTCAGAGCAACAAGCTGCCAAACCAGGAGAAGTTCCCTGTGACGTCTGCACTGGAACCAGACTGAAGGCCCTGAAGTCCTGCCTGGTGTGTCAGACCTCCTACTGTCAGACTCACCTGGAGCCTCATCTGACACTGAAAGGTCTGAAAAGACATCAGCTGATTGACGCTGTGGAGAACCTGGAAGGCAGGATGTGCATGAAGCACGATAAACTCCTGGAGCTGTTCTGTCAGACCGACCAGACATGTGTCTGCATGCTCTGCCCTGTTTTAGACCACAAGAACCACGAGTTTGTTCCTCTGAGAGAAGAATATGAAGGAAAGAAGGCCGAGCTGGAGAAGACAGAGGCTGAGATTCAGCAGATGATCCAGAAGAGACGACTGAAGATTCAGGAGATCACAGAGTCGGTGAAGATGAGTAAAGATGCTGCAGACAGACAGAAAGCAGAAGGTGTTCAGGTCCTCACGGCTCTGATGGAGTCTGTTGAGAGACGCCTGAAGGAGCTCATGAAGGAGATCGAAGACAAACAGGAAGCTACAGAGAAACAGGCTGAAGGTCTCATCAAAGATCTGGAACAGGAAATCTCTGAGCTGATGGAGAGAAGCTCTGAGGTGGAGCAGCTCTCACGCTCTGAAGACCACCTCCACCTCCTCCAAAGCTTCTCCTCCCTGAAAGCTGCTCCACCCAGCAAGGACTGGACAGAGGTCAGAGTTCATCCACCATCATATGAGGGGACTGTGGGGAGAGCTGTGGCTCAGCTGGAGGAGACAGTCTGGAAACCCATGAAGAAGAAGCTGTTTGAGGCTGAGCTGCAGAGGGTGCAGCAGCATGAGGTGGATGTGACTCTGGATCCTGATACAGCTCATCCTGACCTCATCCTGTCTGATGATGGAAAACAAGTTTATCATAGTGATGTGAGGAAGAATCTTCCAGACAACCCAGAGAGATTTTCTTACTATGTTGATGTTTTAGGAGAGCAGAGTTTCTCTTCAGGCAGATTTTACTTTGAGGTTCAGGTTAAAGGAAAGACTAAATGGACTTTAGGAGTGGCCACAGAGTCGATCAACAGGAAGGGAAACATCACACTGAGACCTCAGGATGGTTTCTGGACTGTAGTGCTGAGAAATGGAAATGAGTACAAAGCTTGTGCTAAGTATTTAGTCCCCCTCTGTCTTCATCCTGGTCCTGAGAAGGTGGGGGTGTTTGTGGATTATGAGGAGGGTCTGGTCTCCTTTTATGATGTAGGTGCTGCAGCTCTGATCTACTCCTTTACTGGCTGCTCCTTCACTCACAAACTCCACCCATACTTCAGTCCCTGTTTCAATGATGGAGGTGAAAACTCTGCACCTCTGATCATCTGTCCTGTCAATAACATTAATCTACCCCTGATTTCATTTGTAGAACCGCTTGATTTCTATTCTGATTCTGATTGAAGGGAACAAATGAACATATTGAGTGTAAATCCTCTACAGTCTCCATGTTTCTATAGAATCTGATCATCAGGACTCTGATTCACACTTTGATTCTCATGGAGTTTGATTTGAACAGAAGAAAAGTTGAATCAGGAAATGTTCCCACTGATGGAGACTCGAGCTGAAGAGCAAATATCAGAGAACAAATGTCCAAAAGCTTCATTTCCAATAAAGTTTGTTCAATGCTTTGAGTGAATCCAGACTCATGTGTGGCTGTTATACGGAGCATCAGAGTCCAGCTGAGTTATGTTGGATACAAACTGCTTATTTTGGCTCTGTGAGGAGTTTTGTTCACTGAAAACTGATGAGACGGATAATATTCAAAGAACTCTGTAGAGATTCATGCATCCATGTTCTCCACCTGCAGGTGTGGAGGAGAAAGGTGGAGCACAGACTGCTGCATCCTTCCAGTCACATCATTTTGATGATTATATTTCCATGTTGTGATGATTTGGGTTAAAGACAAACAGAGTTGAACGGCTGCAGTCACAGCATGAAGACGATGCTGAAGCTGAGCTGTCAGTGAACATGTTTCACTGTGATTTGATTTGAAGAATAGAAAGTGTGTGTGGCTGCTGACAGCTGCAGTCTCTGCTAGTCTGCATAACACACACACAACTTTCCCCCTGAGGCAACGATGCAGCAACAACACAAAGAACAGCTGCAGACACACACACACACACACACACACACACACAGTCAAGTGTTCTCTGACTGTGAGGTGCCCACACTTGAAAAAGACCAGACTTTGAATTTCACTCAACTTTATTTTGACCAGGTAGATAGGTAGGTAGCAGCAGGTAAAAAACTTTTCAACACAAAAATAAAGGACATTTCATTAACCAGTAGCCATTCAGATAAATTACATGCATTACACAGAAGACAGATGAAATAACAAAATACACTTCAGTAAAGCCATTTAACATAGCTAAGCTAAATACTTTTGTTTAAACTACCATTCAACCCAGTTTAAGTTAGTTTTACGTTCATTGGTTTCTTTACAAAGAATTATTTTCTTTAAATCAAAACCAAACATTTATTCACTAGTTTTACGATCCACCCAAGGATTTGGGGGTAACTATTTTTAATATTAAGTAATATAAATATGTGGGAACATTAACTGCACAAACAATTTATTCAAACTTAAACATTCTTTTTTGTCAATATAATTTTTTTAACTTAAATGCAGCAACTATTTCCCTAAGCGTAAAACATTTGCACAACTGACCTTCCATAGTTCCAAATATATGTGCAGCAAATCTGAGCTCAAGAGCTTACCGATAGCCCGTCTTGTTCAAAGTCTTCCTCACAGTGGACAAGTGGATCGTACTTTGTTTGCTGTCCTCTCAGTATGTCGCGCATGGGTCGAATGACTGCTGCATGCATTTTAAGGTCTACTAGGCACGCCCACCCTTGATTGCTCTAATTTGGCTCACCTGGCAGGGCGGCGCACACCAGGCCGTGCTTAGTTGTTGATTGCACCCAAGGTCTAATCAGCGGCCATGCGCAAGCAGCAGCACCGAACAGGTAGTGGGTAGGAGGAGGAAGAGAGGAATAACAGCCACACCTACTAGGTCAGCGCGACACCTCCCACTCGATCTTTGCTTAGCACTGTCTGGAAAGATCGCACTCAGGTGGGCTGGTCCCTTGCTTGATCTTCCACCGGTAAAAGGACCACGAGACGCCGGATGTCCCGATGTAAAATGGTGCCCAGCTCAGGACTTGTGGTAGCAGATTTTGGACTCTTGATCGCAATGCTGGAACTTGGAGAGACCCTCACATGCACATCTCGAACGATCCCTTTGGAATCAGGATTCACGCTGATGACTTTTGCGAGTCTGAACTGCCCTCTAAGGGCATTTTGGTTGCAGAGCCAAACTATGTCTCCAACAGCAATGATTCTCTCTGAAGTATGCCATTTACTGCGGATGAACAGGTTTGGTCCAGCGAGTTGGCTCCAGGACCTCCAGAAGTTGTTGACTGTGGTTTGTATTTCCTTCAGCCTTTTGAAAGGATAATTTGTGATGTCGACAGTTTTGAAGTCCCCGCTTTGTGTGGCTCGACCAAGCAACAGATTATTCGG
This sequence comes from Copadichromis virginalis, assembly GCF_057382275.1. Taxonomy (NCBI): domain Eukaryota; kingdom Metazoa; phylum Chordata; class Actinopteri; order Cichliformes; family Cichlidae; genus Copadichromis; species Copadichromis virginalis. The sequence continues at coordinate 10,207,495 of NC_140620.1, forward strand.
TGCGATGTAGTCAATGCGATCTTCCCGGCTCTGAATTCTGGCATCAATGGGTCTCTCATTTGCAAGGTTGGCAGCTAGCTGGAGTGCTGTCAGAAACTCACTAAAGGTAAGAGCCTCTGTATTGCCGAGAGTATGGAGGGCTCTCTTGGTAACTCTGACAGCAGCTTCGGCGGCCCCATTTCGGTGAGGTGAGTCAGCGGGAAGAATCTTCCATGCCCAGGTGGTCTCATCTTTGGCAGAGTATTCTTCAAGCGACTCCTTGTTTTGTTGTCTCAGGTAAGCATACATTTATTCCAATACAGGTTTGGCGCCGAAAAAGTTTGTGCCAGGATCTGACCAGATTTTTCGGGGATGGCCTCGGACAGAAGTGAACCTCTGGTAGGCAAGCACGAAGCTCTCTGTTGATAGTGTGCTCGCTTGTTCGACATGAATGGCTCTGCTTGCCATGCAGCAAAACACAACTCCCCAAACTTTCATGGTCACTCTTCTCTTGACATCATCCCTCACATGATAGGGTCCAAACAGGTCGACAGATGTGAATTCGAATGGTGCAGCAGGATTTGACCTCTCTTCAGGCAAGCAAGATGGCGCCGAGTATGGCAGCCTCGTCGCGAGCTCCCCCAAGCAACGGTTTTCTTCTGTGTTTAATTTTACTTTTCCTTTATTTTTTCACGAGCAGCACTTGTCTCCTTGTGTACGACCGACAAACCTTACTGGACATAAAAGACGGTCTTTCTTATAACTTTCCGGAGTTCAAGTTTTGCAACACGGACGCTCCGTTTGCAGACCCCCCATTCATCTCACCTGAGACGCCTTTGTTCTCTGTCCCTGGAGGCCGCAAACGCCGACGCAGAGGGAGAAGATCTGGCGTTCTGGTTCGACTGAGACGGCGCACTAACAGACCACCGTTACCCAGTTTATTACTGGCTAATGTGCAGTCTCTGGAGAACAAGCTGTGCGAGCTTCGGGCACGGATCTCATTCCAGCGAGAGATGCGGGACTGCTGCGTGATCTGCCTCACAGAAACCTGGCTATCGGACAAAGTACCGGACTCCGCAATACAACTGCCGGGGTTCTCTGTGCACCGCGCGGACAGGTCACAGGATCTTACTGGGAAAAGCAGAGGCGGTGGTGTATGTTTCATGATCAACAACAGCTGGTGTGATTATGCGAACGTGCACCCGGTCAAATCCTTCTGCTCACCGGACCTGGAGTACCTGATGATTAAGTGCCGGCCATTCTGGCTACCGAGGGAATTTACAGCAGTGATTATTACGGCTGTTTACATTCCCCCACAAGCCGACACTGACCGAGCACTCAGGGAACTGTACAGCACGATCAGCAGTGAGGAAACCGCACACCCAGAGGCAGCGTTTATCACAGCCGGAGACTTTAATAAGGGAAACCTGAAGAAAGTCTCACCCAAACTCCATCAACACATCCATTTTAACACTCGTGGAGAACGGCTACTCGACCACTGCTACACCTCTTTCCGGGATGCGTACAAAGCCCTCCCCCGCGCCCCATTCGGCCAATCAGATCACTGCTCCATCCTGCTCCTGCCTGCCTACAGGCAGAAGCTGAAACAGGAAGCTCCAACCCGGAGGGCGGTGCACTGTTGGACGGACCAATCGGAGTCTGGGCTGCGGGACTGTTTTGATCACGCGGACTGGGAAATGTTTCACGTGGCCGCTAGGGACATTGATGAGTACACAGACTCAGTCTGTGGATTTATCAGGAAATGCGTGGAAGATGTCGTCCCATCCAGAACAGTTAAATCCTTCCCAAATCAAAAACCCTGGATTAACGGAGATGTTCGCGCGGCACTGGCGGCACGGAACACCGCCTTTGCCTCCGCGAACACATCGGACTACAAACACGCACATTACCAACTCTGGAAGACGATCAAAGCAGCCAAACGTGAGTACAGGGACAGGGTGGAGCAACAGTTTGACAACGCTCGGAGTATGTGGCAGGGACTAAACACGATCGCAGACTTTAGAGGGAAACCCAGCACACCACAGACCACGGCCTCTCTGTGTGAGGATCTAAACGTATTCTACACTAGATTCGACACAGCGAACACCATGAGACCGGACAGTGTGCGCACCGCGGATGACGTCAGTGCGCACACTGTGTCTGAGGAGGATGTGCGGAAGTGCTTCAGGAAGGTGAACGCGCGCAAAGCTACTGGTCCGGACGGGATTCCCGGCCGCGTCCTCAAGTCATGCGCGGCTCAGCTGGCTGGAGTGTTCACGCACATCTTCAACCTTTCCCTCTCTCTGTCTGTAGTCCCAGCCTGCTTCAAAATGGCCACCATCGTCCCTGTACCCAAATCCTCCACCATCTCCTCATTGAACGACTGGCGACCTGTAGCCCTGACCCCCATCGTGAGCAAATGCTTCGAGAAGCTGGTCAGGGACTTCATCTGTTCTGCACTACCCGACTCACTGGACCCTCTACAGTTTGCATACCGCCACAACAGGTCCACTGATGATGCCATAGCCCTGACACTACATACTGCCCTGTCACACCTGGAGAAGAGAGACACGTATGTGAGAATGCTGTTTGTAGATTACAGCTCATCATTCAATACCATCGTTCCCTCGAAGCTGGACAGGAAACTGCAGGATCTAGGACTGAGCAGCTCCCTCTGCAGCTGGATCCTTAGCTTCCTGTCTGACAGACGCCAAGTGGTCAGACTGGGCAGCATCACCTCATCCCCCATCACACTGAACACTGGTGCTCCACAGGGGTGTGTACTGAGCCCTCTCCTGTACTCACTCTACACCTACGACTGCACAGCCACTAACAACTCCAACATCATTGTGAAGTTTGCGGATGACACTACAGTGGTGGGTCTTATCACCAAAGGTGATGAGACGGCTTACAGGGAGGAGGTCAGCGCCCTGACCCACTGGTGTCAAGACAACCATCTCACCCTCAACGTCGCAAAGACAAAGGAGTTGATAGTGGACTTCCGGAGGTGCAGAGAAGCACACACCCCTATCACCATCAGCGGTGCTGCTGTGGAGAGAGTGAGCAGCTTCCGGTTCCTTGGAGTACATCTGGCTGAGGATCTTACGTGGTCAGTACACATAAACAAAACAGTGAAGAAGGCGCAGCAGCGCCTCTTCTTTCTCAGGAGACTGAAAAGATTCGGCATGAGCCCCCGCATCCTCAGGACCTTCTATCACTGTGCCATTGAGAGGATCCTCACTGGATGCATCACCACCTGGTATGGCAACAGCACCGCCTACAACTGCAAAGCTCCCCAGCGAGTAGTGCGGTGCTCTGAACGGATAATTGGAGGTGAGCTTCCCTCCCTCCAAGACATCTACAGGAAGCGCTGCCTGAGGAAAGCGGGGAGGATCATCAAGGACTCCAGTCACCCCAGCCATAAACTGTTCAGACTGCTTCCATCAGGAAGGAGGTTCTGCAGCATCCGGTCCCGTACCAGCAGACTGAGAGACAGCTTCTTCCATCAGGCCATCAGACTGCTGAACACTTCATAGACACCTCAGCTTCACTACTGGAACTTCAACATTATGCACTCCACACTGTACAGTAATGCCGCTGTTTTGCACATGTCTCAACTCTGTATATTTTTATATATTTTATTTTATTATTTTTACTATTTCATTTGTGAAAATGTGTATACACACACACACACACACACACACACACACACACACACACACACACACACACACACGTAGATAAACATTTAGTATACACATCCAGAAATGCATACACTATTATATATTGTACATATATTTATTAGTTTCAGGTTGGCCATTCTTGTATTTTGCTCGTTTGTGTTGTTGTGTTTTGCACATCTCTGTTGCTTGTGGGGCTCGCACACAAGAATTTCACTCGCATGTGCTGTGCCAGTGTGCCTGCACATGTGATGTGACAATAAAAGTGATTTGATTTGATTTGATTTGAAGTCTCCCATTACTTGCTTACAAGTTCCTGCCTTTGCCTTCGCCTTCTCACAGATGATGCACTGGCCAACGACCTTTTGGGCAATAATTCTTCCCTTGACAACCCAAGCCTTCATTCTCATCCGCAGTAAGGTTCCTGCCACTCCGTCATGTCCCTTGCTGTGTGCTTCTCTGGCAAGGAGGGTGGATAACCAGGCTTGGAATGGCAGAAGAGGAACGGCTCTTCGGTCCTCTTTGAAGGTCTGGATTCTGCCACCACAAACTAGAAGTCCATTTGTTTGGTCTTTGTAAACGACTAGTCTGTCTGTTGTGGTGCTTGGGAAGGTGACTCCCTCTTGTGCTGCTTGGCACAGGTCTCGAAAAGCATCTCGCCTCTCGCTGACTGTGAGGACACCCAAAGATGGTACTACCTCCCACTTTTCTTGGTCTCTGGTCTTTGATCTCTTCTTCACTGGCGGTTTTCTTCCACCACTCATCTTCAGGAAGTTGGAGAAACTTTGGACCCGACTGCCACTTGGAGTCCTCGGTTAGGGCATTCGGACTGGCCCCTCTGGTGAGGATGTCTGCAATGTTTGTTGACCCAGGAATCCACCACCAATCTTGGACATCAGTGCTACACTGGATTTCACCAACGCGGTTTGCGAAGAAGGTCTGGAAACCGTAGCTCTTACGCTGGATTGCACCCAAGACGGTCTGGCTGTCGACGAGGTGGTACCATTTTTTGACCTGGATTCTGCAGTGTCTCTGGAAGTAGGTCTTCAGATGGGCAGCAAAGACTGCGCCACACATCTCTGCTTTAACAGGATCGCCTTTGTGATTGAGAGGCGTCAGTTTGGCTTTGGACTCTACTAGTCTCACAATGATACTATGGCTGCAGCTCCAGCGAAGGTACATCACTGCACCATATGCATGTTCACTGCCGTCAGAGAACGTGATGGCACTGGGCTCTGGACAAGGATCTGGTGGAGTCAAGTCTGGTCTAGTGAAATGCAGTTTCTTCAGGTCAGCATACTCTTCCAGAAGCTTTATAGCGTCTTCTCGGAGACCTTCAGACAAGGCTGCGTCCCATGTGTCTTCGAGGCAGTGCCTTACTTTTGCTTCTTGGAAAGCTCACCTTACCAGGCCCTTTTGTTTGACGGGAGTCACTAGACCAAGTGGGTCGTATAGGCCGGAGACTTGGCTTAGCAGTTCTCGCCTGGTGAGTGGATCAGGTGTTTGCTCTCTGACTTCTTCTCTGAACAGGTCTTGACCAAGGCGCATTTTTCTCCTTTTCTTTGAGAAGTTCACTGCAACCATGACATGAAGCTTGTCATCATTGATGGTGTAGCCAAGGCCAAGGGCTTTGTTGTCATCTTCCGTCAGCTGGTTTGGCAGGATCATAGTCCTTGGCTCTGATCCAGGCAACTCTTTCTTTGACTCCTCCCTCCCACTTTGACTGGAGTAGACCCAAGGCTTCATGTAGAATCCTCCAGCTCTCAGGATGTGCTCGATGTTGGCTGTTAGGCGTCTCAAATGGTTGAGGTCATTGTGTGATGTCAGGATGTCATCGACATAAGCATCTTCTTCCAGCACACGTTTCTCCTCTGTGAAGTGACTGAATGAAGGTAGGTTTGCGGTTTCTCTCATGGCGACTTGGGCTATGCAACCAGCAGGTTTGTCTCCAATGTTGACTCTTGTTATGGCATAGCCTTCTATGTCTGCATCTTCTGTGTCACGCCACAAGAATCTGTGCAAGTGGACTTCTCGATCTTCCAGCCAGACGGAGTTGTACATCTTGCGGATGTCACCAAGGGCGGCGTAGGCACCAGCTCGGAACCTTAGCAGGACAGCTCTTATCGGGTTCAGGGCGTCAGGACCTTTGATGAGGATGTCATTCAGGCTGAGGCCTCTGTACTTCTGGCTGCTGTTCCACACCAACCTCACTGGGGTAGAGACAGAGTGTGGATTTGGCGCGATGAGGAAGCTTATATACCATACTGGCCCAGTCCAACTCTGCAGGACTTCTTTGGACAGCTTCACTGCAGCTCTGCGGTTTACCATCTCATGAACTTGTGCAGCATAGGCCTTCTTCCATTCAGGTTCTTTAGATAGCGTCATCTCGGTTCTGATGAATGTTGCTTCTACTGCTTTCCTGTTATTTGGCAAGGTTGCTGGATCTTCTACCCATGGGTATTTGGCATGCCAATGCGGTTCACTGTTGTGGTCATCTCCAGTTGAGTAAGTCAGGCCATTCCTCACGATCTCCATCTCCCTCTCTTCTGCAAGCGTCATTTCTTTACCCCCTGGCTGGCAGCTCCCACAACGACACCCTCCACATCTCGGCTGGCAAGCGGCTCCGATGCTTTCCCACCTCCACCACTTCAGAAAGTCTCTGCTGCTGGTAGCTGTGGTGGATAGAGTCTCAGGGTGATCAGGGTGCTGACAGGAAGCTAGGTCTTTAGTGAACTCTTGGTACTTGAGTGCAGCAGCTCTCATTGATCTTGCGAAGTGAGTTTTGGAGGTGTGGGCCATCAAAGTGACTTCCTCAAAGAGGTCTGGATGTGCGCCCCCAATTGTCTTGCCAAGTGGACCATCCCAGAGAACCAGGTCACCGATGGAACGGATCTTTTGGGGCACCAGCTGGCCTTCTTTATGGCTGATTAGAAGCTGGATCTCTCTGGGTCTGATGAGGTCTTGGAGAGGGATGTCAGGGAAGATCTTCTGTAGCTTCTGAGGTGGAACATGTCTTTCCACTTCAGCAATCTTGTCAAGACCATAGCAGACTAACTGGTGAGCCTTTAAAGTTCCTCTTGAGGTGTTGACACGGATCTTGAGAAGGTCGCGCTTGGTTGCCACAGACACCTTCATACCTCCGATACCCTGGATGACAAGCATGACGTCTTCACTGCGAAGGTTGAGCTTACTTGCAGCTTTATGGGTTATGTAGTTTGTGTCAGATGCTAGATCAATTAGTGTCCCAATTCTCTGCCCATCATTGGCGATGACGTCAAGTAGCATCAGGATCACAGGTACTCTTTTAGACCAGTCTCCTCCAGTAGACCTCTCTCTGCTGCCATGGAGTTGAAGGCTCATGATGAGACGTTGCAGAAAGCTTTCCGACACTCCTGCGCTAGCTCTGGCGATAGTTTAGAGATGAACTCTTCTTGAACCTCCGTATACCTCCTCCCCTCAGCTCTCGCCGGACCAGACTTGAAATGTGATAAGGGTCGTGGCAAGGGACAAAGAAGGTAATGATGCTGGTCTTTGCACTCTGGATTTCCACACAGGTAAGTCGTCTTTCTGCAGGGTTCGTCGTGGATCTCGAGGCACCTCTTGCAGGCTCCAAGCTGCTGCACTGCATCTTTTTTCTCCTGTAACTTTGCGTTGGTTCTAAACCGCCTGCAGATGTATAGCTTTCTCTTGTGTTTCGGGTCCCCACAGATGATGCAGCCTGCTGGATCAGTACTGGATTTTACTGACTTGGTACGGGCGTACTTTATTGGGAACTTTGTTCTGTCCTTGGCAGGGTCGATGTCTCTCAGCTGGTCTAACTGCTCGTAGATGGACTCTTGGGATTGGAGGTATGCGAGCAGCTTGTCAAACCGGTTCTGATGAGTCACAGCATTCTTTGGATCAGCAGCGTGGGTAAGCCAGTCTTTCTTTAGGGACTCAGGCAGCTTGCTTTCAATAGACTTTATTACTAAGAGGTTCTTTATGGCATTTGCTTCATCCAGCTCACTCAAATCATAGAGGGCCTTTTCAACTGCGTGGATAAGCTCTATAATTCTTCTAGTCTGGTTGCTACGAACAGGAGGGATAGCTTGAAGCTCCTCAATGATTTCAATGCCGATGGTGGCTTGATTTCCATAGCGGTTCTCAAGGACTCTGAAGATCTCATCGGTCGAGGTGTATGTGGACAGGCGCAGATCTTTGGCCACTTTATCATCGAGGCTATCGAGAAGTTGGAATTTCTTTACTTCCACGGACCCGGTTGGTTCACCTTGCTTTTGCAGAGCCTCCCATTCCTTCCGCCATCTGTAGAACTCACGCTGGCTGCCGGTGAACTTTGGTAAAGCTGTGGCTTTCAGTTTTATGGCTGCGACCGAGGCTGCGTTGCAGACTGTGACAACTGCTTGGTCGGCATCTCTTTTAATCCTCTCTGCTTTGATCAGGACTGCCTTCCCTGACACCAGCTTTGGAAGGCAGGTTTCGAGCTCCATCAGTCGATGGTCACAATCTCGCCTCTCAGCAGGTGGAACCCAGCGGTTCCATTTCTGGTGTGCCTGCTTAGCTTTCTTCACCAGTTCTTCTAGATGGTGGAGCATAAAATCATATGCCTCCAGGGGTGTATCAGGCTGAGTGGATGTGACGTTCTCACACGCCATTTCTGCTGATTTTAGAGCAAGGGTCAGTTCTTTTTCACCATATGATGTCCACAGTGTCTCTCTGATCAGATGCTTCACCTCCTTCAACTTCTGCTCACATTCTTTCTCCGTTTTTTCGACGTCTGCTCTCTGTTGGCCCATCAGCTCCGGTGTGCCCTCTGCTTCACACTGCGTGATGTAGGCGGCCTCAAGCTCCTCGTTCACGTGAATCACTTTGGAGCCCTCTGCTGTGAGTCTCTTGAAGGAATCCTGCAGCTCCTCTACAGACATATCCATGTGGGTCCTTATTATATGGTTGGTGAGTCTGGAAAACAGTCTCTTTGCAGTGGTTCGCTGTATTTTCAGCTCTTCGAGTGACTTTGACTCAGCTATGCTGTTTTCTCGGTTGTTGATTGGACAGGCAAACGACGTGCGATTTCCTCCAGGCCCCCAGGTGGAGTCTTCTCCGTCTTTATGGTGAGCTTTTGTGGAGTCTTCACTGGTCAAGGCCGGTTTCTCTACTGGCCAGGCCGGTTTTTTACTGTCAAGTGTTCTCTGACTGTGAGGTGCCCACACTTGAAAAAGACCAGACTTTGAATTTCACTCAACTTTATTTTGACCAGGTAGATAGGTAGGTAGCAGCAGGTAAAAAACTTTTCAACACAAAAATAAAGGACATTTCATTAACCAGTAGCCATTCAGATAAATTACATGCATTACACAGAAGACAGATGAAATAACAAAATACACTTCAGTAAAGACATAGCTAAGCTAAATACTTTTGTTTAAACTACCATTCAACCCAGTTTAAGTTAGTTTTACGTTCATTGGTTTCTTTACAAAGAATTATTTTCTTTAAATCAAAACCAAACATTTATTCACTAGTTTTACGATCCACCCAAGGATTTGGGGGTAACTATTTTTAATATTAAGTAATATAAATATGTGGGAACATTAACTGCACAAACAATTTATTCAAACTTAAACATTCTTTTTTGTCAATATAATTTTTTAAACTTAAATGCAGCAACTAAATGTTGGGTCTGTGTTTCCACAAACCCCGCTAGTTCTAGAGACTTATTCATCATGAAGAAAACAAGACAGTCGATCGATCCATTACTTGCGCAAGGGAGGCCTCTCATCTGTGTCCAGCACGACAAAGACCTCGATGATGGCCTCCTCTCGCTGCCTTTTATTGACAGACTTCAAACAATAGTTTACTAAACACCTCCCCTTGCAACCCCCTTTGGTTACATAGACAAGGACTGTATGTAAGTAAGTGTGTGTGTGTGTGTGTGTGTGTGTGTGTGTGTGTGTGTGTGTGTGTGTGTGTGTGTGTGTATACACATTTTTACAAATTAAATAGTAAAAAAAAAACAAAAAAACAAAAATAAAATAAAATAAAATAGAATATATAAAAATATACAGAGTTGAATATGTGCAAAACAGTGGCATTACTGTACAGTGTGTAGTGCATAATGTTGAAGTTCCAGTAGTGAAGCTGAGGTGTCTATGACGTGTTCAGCAGTCTGATGGCCTGATGGAAAAAGCTGTCTCTCAGTCTGCTGGTACGGGACCGGATGCTGCAGAACAACCTTCCTGATGGAAGCAGTCTGAACAGTTTATGGCTGGGGTGACTGGAGTCCTTGATGATCCTCCCCGCTTTCCTCAGGCAGCGCTTCCTGTAGATGTCTTGGAGGGAGGGAAGCTCACCTCCAATTATCCGTTCAGAGCACCGCACTACTCGCTGGAGAGCTTTGCAGTTGTAGGCGGTGCTGTTGCCATACCAGGTGGTGATGCATCCAGTGAGGATCCTCTCAATGGCACAGTGATAGAAGGTCCTGAGGATGCGGGGGCTCATGCCGAATCTTTTCAGTCTCCTGAGAAAGAAGAGGCGCTGCTGCGCCTTCTTCACTGTTTTGTTTGTGTGTACTGACCACGTAAGATCCTCAGCCAGATGTACTCCAAGGAACCGGAAGCTGCTCACTCTCTCCACAGCAGCGCCGTTGATGGTGATGGGGGTGTGTACTTCTCTGCACCTCCGGAAGTCCACTATCAACTCCTTTGTCTTTGCGACGTTGAGGGTGAGATGGTTGTCTTGACACCAGTGGGTCAGGGCGCTGACCTCCTCCCTGTAAGCCGTCTCATCACCGTTGGTGATAAGACCCACCACTGTAGTGTCATCCGCAAACTTCACAATGATGTTGGAGCTGTTAGTGGCTGTGCAGTCGTAGGTGTAGAGTGAGTACAGGAGAGGGCTCAGTACACACCCCTGTGGAGCACCAGTGTTCAGTGTGATGGGGGATGAGGTGATGCTGCGCAGTCTGACCACTTGGCGTCTGTCAGACAGGAATGGTAAATGGCCTGTATTTATATAGCGCTTTACTAGTCCCTAAGGACCCCAAAGCGCTTTACATATCCAGTCATCCACCCATTCACACACACATTCACACACTGGCGATAGCAAGCTACATTGTAGCCACAGCCACCCTGGGGCGCACTGACAGAGGCGAGGCTGCCGGACACTGGCGCCACCGGGCCCTCTGACCACCACCAGTAGGCAACGGGTGAAGTGTCTTGCCCAAGGACACAACGACCGAGACTGTCCAAGCCGGGGCTCGAACCGGCAACCTTCCGATTACAAGGCGAACTCCCAACTCTTGAGCCACAGGAAGCTAAGGATCCAGCTGCAGAGGGAGCTGCTCAGTCCTAGATCCTGCAGTTTCCTGTCCAGCTTCGAGGGAACGATGGTATTGAATGATGAGCTGTAATCTACAAACAGCATTCTCACATACGTGTCTCTCTTCTCCAGGTGTGACAGGGCAGTATGTAGTGTCAGGGCTATGGCATCATCAGTGGACCTGTTGTGGCGATATGCAAACTGTAGAGGGTCCAGTGAGTCGGGTAGTGCAGAGCGGATGAAGTCCCTGACCAGCTTCTCGAAGCATTTGCTCACGATGGGGGTCAGGGCTACAGGTCGCCAGTCGTTCAATGAGGAGATGGTGGAGGATTTGGGTACAGGGACGATGGTGGCCATTTTGAAGCAGGCTGGGACTACAGACAGAGAGAGGGAAAGGTTGAAGATGTGTGTGAACACTCCAGCCAGCTGAGCCGCGCATGAATTGAGGACACTATAACACTATATTTACACTATAACATGCAGCGTTCTATAGATGGACACATAAAGAAATGCATAATTACATGTGTGTGCTAACTTTCTAAACACTTTGTTACATTTATGATAAAGTAGATAAAACACATTTGTGTCGGCCTTGGCTCATAGTTCTTGTCTTTAAATGAACTTTGTGTGTGTTTCAGGTGCTGCACTCTAAGACTGAATGAACCAGCATTGCAGCCATGGGTCACTGTGAGCATCACGGGGAAGGTTGAAGTCGCCCACTGCAGCTGTATGGCCGGAGTCGCAGAGACCTGCAGCCACGTCGCTGCTCTTCTGTTTAATGTAGAAGCAACAGTGTTGATCCGTGGCACAAGGACTGTTACAGATGAACCTGCATACTGGGTTTTGCTGGGTAATGTGACCAAGATACAGTCAGTGGTTGGCCATAAGATAGACTTCTCCTCTTCAGCTGCCCAAAAAAGGCTCTTGATCAAAACATAAACAGACCATCCGTATTGAAAGGTAAAAGGAGCCTCAAAACAGAAATCCCACCTGCTACTGTGGAGGAGTTGTCACTGCTATAATGCCATAATGTTTTATCTAGGGGTGTAGATTTATGCCTGTAGTGCACTGCCGTGTAAATAATTTGCATTTACTGAATATGTACTGACTGAGTCCCGCTGTTCAAATGTTGAATAAAGAAACAAACTAATCTTTTTTTTTTTTATTAAAACCACTTTATAGAACATCACATCTGTTACAGTGTAAAATCCATGTCATTTATAGTTTACAAATGACAAAATGTTCACACAAAATCATGAGTGTTTACATGATATCACCCACTACTAACATTACTTTATTTACTGTATCTTTTGAAAAAATACTGCTATTTATACAGCAAAAGACTTAAGAATATTTAACAGGAGCAGGTTTCATTTTCCCTGGTTTTATTATGACACTGTTCACCAAAACGCAGCAAACCTTCACCATCTTATCCAGAAGGGTCACCTCTTCACCCTCACATGGAAGAAGTAATCTGATTGGCATGGTGGTATGTTTGAAGCAGGTCCCTTGTGTAGCGCTGGAAACCAGTCCCGATGTTTCATCCATTTCATCGGCTGGTTTGCTGCAATAATGCCAAATAATTAGCAACTCTATAAATAGAAGGTAGTTCTGCAAAATCACTCAGTAGGATGTTTGTTCTAATTTGCTATGAGCTCAGAGCGCATAGAAAACAAAACTAATAGGCTATAAAGAGTGATATGAACATATTTAGAACTTACCGGAATGAAAATGTCAGGAGCACCAACAGATATTTGGAGATGGAAGAGAACTGCACGTCAGCTCGTCTCACAGCTGCTATCCAGGCTGGACGCCTTCGTTTGGTAACATCGATACACGAGCTGCTCATGTTGCTTCCAGGTTGGGAAAGAATTAAAAGATAAACCATTTTCAAGCTTATTCTCTTGCCGGTCGTGCGATCGAACATTGCAGCCGACCACACAGCAAAAATTGAACCATGGCTATGCTTTCGCTCCTTTTTCACTCAGACCTCCAAAATGGCGGATCGGGCCAAAATCCTTTCCACGCCCACCCCCGTGACATCACGCTCCAAAGCCCTATAACTTATGTCCACTCAGGACTGTATGCTTGTCTTTTCACGTTCATATGTATATTTATATTTAGTCCCATGTCTCTGTATTCATCTGTTTATCTTAATAGTTTTGTTATCATATCTCTGTTTCTACACTGATTTTATATGTTGTTTCTTGTATATTTGCACTGCAAAAACCCACCTCCTTAATACTAGAAAAATACACTTATTTTTGGTGAAGATTTGCTTAAAACAAGTGAAATTATCTGCCCATGGGGTAAGTGTTTTTTTCTTAATAAGATTTCTTGAAATAAGAACAATATCTAGATTTAAATAAAGCTAAAAATAAGTATTTTACACTCATTCCAGGGAACAAATCAGAACATTGAAACTTAAAATAAGCTTTAACCACTTATTGTAGGCCACAAATAAGATAATAAAGCTAAAAATAAGTCTTTTACACTTATTACAGGCAACAAATTAGAACAATTGAAACTTAAAATAAGCTTTAACCACTGATTGTAGGCCACAAATAAAGATAATAAAGCTAAAAATAAGTCTTTTACACTTATTCCAGGCAACCAATCATGGCTTGAAACCTAAAATAAGCTTTAACCACTTGTTCTAAGTAAAATGTTGAAGAAATTAAATCTGAAAATAGGCATAAAACACTTATTCTAACAAACAAATCAAGGCAAATAATCTAAAAACTAGTACATTAAATCATTTTTAAGAAATTTCTTCTTTTTAAATTTAGCTAAACACTACTTTAAGATTATATTGCTGATTAAGGACAAAACAAAACTGAAACAGAGTAAAAGTGTCCATCTTTATTTGTCCACTTTAACAATAACCTGCAGATAATAAAGATACAATTGAACAGTACAGGTCCAACATTATGAGTTTGTTTAAGTGGTTTCAACATTTCAACAGCCTTAGAGGTTTCGCCATTGCCCCATTAAAATTGACGAGTGACATAGGAAGACCACAAAGATTCAAATTTCTTCCGAATGACACCAAATACCACAAAACTTGTCTGGGTGAGTAAATGAACATTTTCCATTTTAGAAATAAGACCCAGATTGAAAAAACAAACAAAAACAAAACAGAAGTGCCCTCTCCTAATCTTATCTGAAATTTACACACTACTTTCCAATAAATGCATGCCATTCTGCCAGGGCTTTTCTGTAAGATGATGTAGTGTCATGCTCATGAATGGCATCCTGGAGAACTTCTGTCTGAATGACAGACAGCAGGGTTGCCACGCATTTGGGGTAAGTCAGATGGAGTGCATAAAAGTATGCCATCACATATATCATAGCCTCACCAATTTTTTCTTTGTCAAATGTTGTAACTGGTAAATTACCAACAGCAATGACACACTTGCAGCCATCGAACATCACTACTGGACATGACAAGCTTCGTTTCTGGAGGACAGCATCTGGATCTTCTGTAGGCTGCAAGACACAAAAGACATGACAGTCAACATCTTATGTTAATTGTATGTTTTTTTTGCTGGGAATTGGTCATAACGTTGGAGATGTCATTATCTTGTTCTTTGTTGGTTACACACATTTTATAGTAGTTTTGACTTATGGTTTATCAAGCGACTCCTTATGTGACCACACTCGTGTACATTAAATACGTTATAAATTAATGAAAACAATAAATTATAGATTTAAGTCTTTCGGCTGAAACTGAAAAAGCATTTTTGAGTCATGTTTGACCGAAATATTTTGTTTGCCAAATTTTCTGTAGATCTTTATAAGCAAATTTTATAAAACTTACCTTCAGGACATGTAGAAATGCTTCAGAAGCATTCCCCATCTTTTTTGGTGGATGGGCAGGTGCGGGAAAGAGGGTTGGAAGAGCCTTCATCAGTGCAAGGTGGGCTTCAGCTGGACAAAGCAGAAACAAACCTTCATAAACATAAATTTTAAAGGATGAGAACTTTGTATTCAAATGGTAAAACTTACTTTTGTCCATGGTCATTGGTGGATTCATTGCCTTCTTTGACACACCGTAGAACTCTACCCTGGAGCAGAATTCTTCCCATCTCAGTTTTACTTGACTGATGAACTTGTTGTTGTGGGGATCCAAAATTCTGCGAAGCTCACCCAACGCCTACAATAGGTTTAAAAAAATAAGTAGACAAATAAAATCAAAATAACTTTACTACCACACCAAATATATTTGAAATTAAAGTGATTATTTATTAACTCTTCCAAAAACTTACATGATGCAATTCTTTAAAGCATGGATATGCATCCAAGATGAGGCAAGCTCTGTTCTCCTCTTTCATGGTGTCTGAGTCAATGAAGGATCTTCTGGCTTCAAACTCGAGGTCTAATAGCTGGGACACATCTTCTTGGTTTGGTTTTGCCTTCTTACACATTTCTTGTAATGTTTTGTAATGTCTTGCTTGTATTTGCCGACTATCCTTGTCAGCTAAGATAGAGAGAAGTACAAGAGCATTTTGGTTTTTCATTGTTACTGAAGTAGACTTCCACAAAACATTAGCTACTACTGGCTGTGTGTTGATAACCATTTTACAAAATTACTAGTACTCACATGAAGTGGAGGCATTGTCAGAATTTCTGACAGGTGATAACAGAGTAGATGCACCACTGGAAGAACTGCGATCAGCATCTTCATCATCAGCTTCTTCATCCCTTGGGTAGAGGTCAGTGAGCCTTCTCTTGGGCCGTCCCCTCTCCGGTGTTGGTCCTTGCCTTTTTACTGGGGTTTTCATATTTTGCAGCCTTTTTTGTAACTTGGCATTAATGCTCTCCTGGTGAAAATACATATATATCATGCCCCCTGAACAAAACAAAATGATTTATATATGAGACACAAATACAAGAACTTACGTGTTTTACGCTTGCATCATTATCCTGCAGCATAGGATAATATTCCACAACTTTTTTAGCCATTGCAGTGATTTCGGTCTTAGAGGGGTATCGCTCCATTTGGCCTTGGCTTGCTCTCAAAAGGGACACCATACTTGTGATTGTATTTCTCACTAATCTGCATCTCAGTTCTTTTGACATGACGCATGCCTGTTCCCTGCCGGAGCAGGCCAACTCCAGGTAACTCTTTCGGCATTGCTCCAACTCACTGTCGGTGTACAGAACATATTCCGGAGGACTGGGGAGCTGCAAGGTTTTCAGCTGGCTTACATTAGCATCAGCAGTTGGAGGGCCTGTTGCAACTACCCTGGGTGAAGAAGTTGTTTCAGGTTTCTGTGGTAGCGGATGGTCTTCCTGGTTTAGGGTGAGAAAATAAAAATGTCAAGTACTGCTAAAATAAAAGCATACTTTCTGGAGATTAGTTGAACTAAATATTTTTTACATAATACCTCAGGATGAATTATTGACCACACATGTTTTCTTCTGAGAAAGTGCTCAGGCCCAGAAAAAAGGTCCCTCAGATCATCACGGGTCAATGTTAAAAGCATGCGCTCGTCAATGCTTGCAGCTAACAAAAAGACAAACACCAGTTAAACTGTGCAAGCACATAACTGCACAAACATAACTGTTTTTATATATATATATATATATATATATATATATATATATATATATATATACACACACACACACAAATATATTATCAAATATAACCTTTAAGGACAGATACTGTAACATCATCCAGCTTCTCCATTGCTCAGTCACCTGCAAGACAAATGTTTACAATTAGTGTTATGTTAAAAACATTTGAAAAGTTGAATCTTAATTGAGTCCCATGAGAATCAAATTGATTCACGTCAAAGAATCGTTTTGATTGTTCAACATTTTTACCCTTTTTAAAGCTATTATAGAAAAGAAATGTCCAGACAGCCCAGCTGAGGTCTGAAAGGATTATACAATATTGCCCGGTGAACTTTTACTCACCCAGATTTGTGTCATTGAATTTCATCAATAAGATTATGCTGACTAGGGCTGCCAGATCATGCATCCATTGGACGTAAAATGTACAGCTTATTGCACCAGCAGTATCTGCTCTTACATAACGATCATTAGCTTATAGCTTTAAATGTTTAAGGTATGTGCTAACTAAAAATAAAGGCAAGATGATAGTTTATTACATTTTAAAGAAATTTGCAGATTGCTCATTGCTATCTAAAATATAAAAGGACACCGGAGTATATTCTCCAGCATCTCACACTTCTGATAATCAGCTGTCTGCTTGACGTTTATTCAGCTGTGTAAAAACTATAACTTTAATCTCAGCCAAACCGATTTACTCAGGAACAAATAAAATACTGAAAAAAGCCAAACAATAACATTTTTAAGTTATTTAAGTGACTTATATATCATGTTTCACCTGAGTAGTGAAAGACGGCGGTGGTTTTGAAAATGGTTCACCCGGAGTCCGGTGTTCTCACGGCTCTAGTGAGCGTTAAACCCCGGCTAGCTATCGAGCTAGTGGGTAACAGACGTCTCCGAAAACGTCGGAGCGCTTTTGAAAATATGCGGTGTCTTGATAAACTGTCCAGATATTTGAAGTTTACACGGCTACATTCTCGCCTGAAAATATGTTAAATGTTTATTTTGTGACCTAGAAAGAGTAATAAGAGAAATTTTAAAACTAACTAGCTTCCGCCATTTTTGGAAACTGAGCTAGGCCGCGCTATGAATTCTGGGATACAGCTTCTTCTTCGGGGTTTAACGGCAGCTGGCATCCTTGTACATACAGTGCTGCCATCTTCTGTTTCAATTTTGAATCGATACACAGCGCTACTTGTTTTACCAACCAGCCTGATTCCTGAATAACACTGTTTTGAGCCCACTTTAATAAATCCAATTAATATCAAAATATTAATTTAAACCCACACCTTGTGAGGGAATTCAAGCAGCTAGTAAATCAGTCAAAGACAATTGGAAAACCCTGAATGTGGTTAATTAGCTCTCTTGCTAATTGAAAGAAATTCTCAGTGTGCCTATTAACTTAAATTAATACAAACGGCTAATACTGCCCCTTATAAATAGCATAGCTAGGAATTCTCACAACATTACAGTAGATACTTCACTAAATAATGTTCTCTGAACCACATGCGAGGGCTGCTAAGCTAACGCTAGCATCCGTTAGCATGCTACATTACTCCTTCCCGCGCTCAAATTAAATTTATTATTCTGTCCGCTAGACTTTAAAACAGTGATTAGACTACACATTACTTACATTCGAAAAATTAAAATTGCTTACCTCTCTTTCTTGACGAAGTTTTCTCTTACAGTTTTTCTTTCAATGCTCAGGTGCAGAAGATTCCTGTGACTCCAAATTCAAACGGAGTTGGGTAGCAACTAACATGGAACACGAAGGGGGTGCACATCTCAATTTTTGCTTCTATATACAATTTAGTGGTTTGTACGTTCATAAAACACAGTCAGTATGATAGGTAAATTTCTTCTTCATTGATTTAAAATAAACTCTTATAGGTGTTATTTCATTTTACCTTATTTGTGACCATTTTTTGTTTTTACAGCTCCAGTTTGTAATACCCCCCTCCCCCCATGAACTTGGTATTTCCCAAACTAGCGCGGCAACAGCTCCACACTGCAACATATTTTTTGCTTGACTTTAGTCTAATACAATGGCCTGTTGGAGGTGTGTGATTTGCTTCGTCTTTGTGGCGTTAACATTGAAGTCTCTCTTAAGTCACATTAATACTGCACACAGTCGCAGTCCAGATTTCCGTGTCATTTGTGGAGTCGATGGATGCGCCGAGGATTACCGTGTTTTCAACTCGTTTTACCACCATCTCAGACGCACACATCCACAATACATCTCCACTGGGAACCCGCCTACAGGATGGCTGACAGCTTCATCCGATGCAAATGTATTAGGAGGCGAAAATTTTGGTACAGCCATTTTTGCCGACTATACTGCCGAACCCAGACAAACTGTTAGCAATGGCAATGGCACTGAAGTAGAGCCACCACCACTAGACCCCCCAGTAACATCGGAGGTGTTGGAGGAGGAGCGACAGGAAAGTCAGAACGTGATGGAGCAAGACGCGGCTGAGCTTCAAACACCTCGTCAGAATCAGGTAATGTACTTTATGTGTTTCTGTGTGTACGCGCGCGAATTTTTAAATGTATGTGTGTTGTTTAACCTTAACCAAGCACAGTTACCCCAATTCAGAAATGTACTCAGTTCAAGTGAAAATTATAGTTTTAAAGTTATGTGTTTTCTAAGATAAACTACTTGATTAGAATATTTTAATAGGTATGAAGGCCAGTGCTGAATTTCAAATGCATGAATCCGCTGAAATTCAGGCTTGCACAACAATGTAGGCTTAGTTACCATACTTAAACATAATAAATAAACTTATTTACCAGTGTTGTGTACCTGCCTTGGTTGTTGTTATATGCTCCATGAACCAAGCAGCTTTCAAATTTTTCTTTCAGTTAACTTCAGAGTAGATTCCATAAAGATTGGTTAAGTTTCATTAAATAACTCTTAAATTGTTCATAACATTTGCAGCTTCATTAGCTATCCATTGTAGTATGAATCTTTTAATAGCAAAAATGTACAACAGTTTGGAATATTTCTTTGTTTTGTTTTGCATCTGGTGGAATTTGAAACACATTCTGAGTGAGTCATTTTTCTTACACAATTGTTTTTCTTTTTGTCCTGTAGGGTAAAAGAGAAACTGTTGATCTTGCCAGATGTGCAGCTGCATTTGCTATTGGTGTGCGGGAGCAATGCCACCTATCACAGGTACTGCTTCATCTGATATTATGGGGGTGTCATTGTTAACTTGTTAATAAGTCTGGTTCAATGTAAGGCTGCAACTAATGATTTTTTTTTCATAATCTGTCCACTATCTTTGCAATTAATTGATTGTTTTTCATCGCTGGTTTTATTCAGCTATTACTTTCACCTATATAAGTTATTAAGAACAAATGTACATTACGAAGAAGTTAAGCACAAGAGTTGTGCAGTTCACTGCAATGTATGTAACTCTGGGCACACTCAACAGTTTAAAATAGGCTTAACAGTGTAAAATGTGTTCACTTTTAGGCATAAAAGACAAATGAAGTAGAATTACATAAAAAAAATAAATGAGGCAATCATTTGTTCACTTTTTCTGTTGTAACCTTTCATGCTCCTCCATCTTGCTCGGTGCAATGTGTTTGTGCCACGTGAGTCATGCATGTGGCATGTCATGCAAAACAATGCCAATTATTGGCTGATTTCTTCTTCTACTGCTCCACTGGTAAATTACAACATTCAGTGGCTCATTAATTTGAGCTAAAGAAATAGAGTTGCATTTTGCTTCTGTTATATTTTCTATTTACGCTTTCATGTCTCTGATGTGTTTTTTTTTCCCCCATCAGAGGAGTGTCAACAACATTGTCCTTGGTGTCCAACAGTATCAAACAGCTCTTCTGACGTCCTTGAGGGGAAAAATAAAGACCATCCTTGAAAGGCAACCTGACAGCAATGGACCTTTACAACAAGAAGTTCTTTCAACACTGGACAACTTTCAGGATCCCTTTCCCATATGTGCAGCTTCAAACCTACAGGACCGTGTAACACAGATGCATTTCAACCCTGTCACACCTGAGGAGATCATCATTTCCAATTATGCCTGTAGAGTTAAAAAGGGAGAATCGAGAGTTCTTGCAATCAAAAACAAGTCTTTCTACTACATTCCTTTGATTGAAAGTTTGAAACAGCTTTTATCCAATTCAAGACTATTTGACATGCTCAGTGCTGGACCTCAGAGTTGCCCCAACGCCAGTTTTTTGTATGACATTAATGATGGAATTATTTTCAAAACCCACCCACTGTTTTCAAAGAAGAACTCTGCTTTACAACTGATACTCTATTCTGATGAGATAGAAATGTGTAACCCCCTAGGGTCACGTGCGAGTGTAAATAAACTACTAATGTTTTATTACACCTTAGGCAACATAGACCCTAAGTTTAGATCAAAGTTGGCTTCCATCAGACTTCTCGCAATCGCAAAGTCTAGGGACATAGATGAGTGTGGGGTAGATATAATACTGCGGAGAATCAATGAGGACTTGAAGTTACTGTACGATGGTGTTATGATTAACACTGTCAATGGGGAATTTTATTTAAACGGAGCAGTTGTTGCTGTGTGTGGAGACACTCTTGCCCAGCATGAGCTTGCAGGATTTAAGGAAGGAGTTGGTTTTGCGTATAGCAAATGTCGTCATTGTGAGTGTACTTTTGATGAAATGCAAGAAAATTTCAATGAACATAGTTTCACCAGACGGACATTGGACGGACACATTAGGCAGTGCATTGAAATAGAAAGGGCAACTACCGAATTTTTGAAATCCTCGCTCAAAACGACTTTTGGCATAAATAGACAAAGCAAATTAGTTGATTTCCCAGGTTTTAATCTCATAGAGCAGATGCCACAGGATATTATGCATGTAATTCTTGAAGGAGTGGCACCAATGGAAATTAAGTGTGTGTTGAAATACCTTGTTTTATCTGGAAATTTGGATTTGGACTTGTTTAATTCTGCCATGCAGAACTTTCCTTTTTCATCAGTGGACATACGTGACAAGCCTTCACCAATTAGTATTGCTACTTTAGCTTCAAGTGACAACAGACTCAAACAATCCTCTGGACAAATGCTTATATTGATCAAGATTTTGCCATTCTTATTATACAGTGTTGTAGAGAAAAATCCCTTTATCCAGTTTATTTTGGATTTAATTGAAATTGTTAAAATACTTTTTGCCCCAGTTGTGTCTTTACAAACTGTGTCCAAACTAAAAAAAATGATAGAAGATCATCTTAAACAATTCAGGCAACTATTCCCAGAAAAAAATGTAATACCAAAGCAACATTACATGCTGCATCTTCCCTCTCAAATTATTGCCCTGGGACCTGTAATACGTCATATGTGCATGAGATTCGAGTCTAAACACAGTTTTTTTAAACAATGGTCATCCAAATTAAACTTTAAGAATGTGTGCAAGTCTCTTG
This sequence comes from Copadichromis virginalis, assembly GCF_057382275.1. Classification (NCBI taxonomy): domain Eukaryota; kingdom Metazoa; phylum Chordata; class Actinopteri; order Cichliformes; family Cichlidae; genus Copadichromis; species Copadichromis virginalis. The sequence goes on from NC_140620.1 coordinate 10,229,473, forward strand.
TAAACCACAATCAGCTGCTGGAGTGTTGCCAAAGTGAAGCAGGAACTGAGCATCCGATATTTGTAAATGAGAAAGAACTAGGTCCTGTATCAGAGGTTGCTAATATGGACCATTTGCAATCAAAGGTTGTAGATTTTTTGGGGATTGAAGATGCTATACATCATGCCGTTAGAGTAAAGTGGCTTATTTTACATGGAAACAAATACATCTGTGACAGGTCTCTTATACTCATTTCAGCAAATGGTTTAAACCCTATCTTTGGACTTGTAAAAAACATTTTTATTGTTAATAGTGTACTTTATTGTTTTGAATACCAGGTGTATGAAACCTTGGGTTTCAACAAAGACTTTCTTGCCTATGAAATTGCAATTCCCAACCTTGCCCAAGCAACTGAACTGACTGATGTTGAAGACCTACTTGATTTTACGTCATATTACCCAGTCAATTTCAGAAACAGTGTCTATGTTATGACAAAATATAACCTTGAAGATGTCCTTTCTTTAAAAACCTGAAATAAATACCTTCCAATGAGTGACTTTCTTATTTCAAGGAAAAAGGTGAATGTTTCTTATTTTGAGATAATTTTTGTTTTACACTCTATCTAAAAGCTATTTTTGCTTGAAATAAATGTAAAATGGTTCATTTTTAGATATACAGACTAAATAAGGAAAAAAAGTAATATATACTTGAAACAAGTCTAATCATCTAACACATGAGACTGGAAACTAGCTTGTAATGTTCAAAACAAGATGGACAAGATAATCTGGCTAAAATTAAGACAATAAATCTTGTCAAGCTACAAGGAATTTGCAGTGTGCTGCTATGATAACTCAGTTTCCCTCTGAGATCAATAAAGTTTCTCTGATTCTGATGAAGACGAGTGTATTAGAAACAGCTCGTCCTTGTGGAGAAGCAGCAGCGTGACGAGCTGATGATGTTAACAGGGAAGTGGTGAAGCTGAAGGTATCACTCTGCTGTCGGTCTCCAACATGACAACATGCCGACTTCATCTGTCGCTCTGCTCCTCGGTGAGTCAAACCCTCCCTTCTTCAATTCTTTATCACAGCTCCAACACACACTAAAGGTCAAAGGTAAAGAGCCTATTTTCAGCAGCTGGAAGCTCTCGCTGATAGTTTCTCTCACATGAAATCTGTTCAGATCTGTTGGTTTTGTTTCCTTAGTGAGAAGAAGTGATCACTACTTCTTTTGTTTATCTAAGGCTGGTTGTATCTGATATTTGTTTGTGTGTTTGGACACAAATCAAGTAGTGTATTTCCTGTAAGCACCTCATATTTAACTCGAGTGTATGAAGATACAGCAAATGACAGAAAACTGTTTCAATTGCATAAACTCTTTAAAATTTAGAAGTTTAACTCTGCGTTTCTCTGTCCTGTAACCTGGACTGACTCACAGAGCTGAAGCTTCATGTCGTGTCTGTAAGAGAGGAAAGTGACCTGTTTTCATCAAACATTAACCTTTACTCAGGAAACCACGGCTCCTAGCTGCATGTACCACATGTTCTCCTTATCTGCCTGTTGTAATCATCACTTCCTCTGTTCAGACCAGATTGACTGAGTCTAACTAAATGACTGAAGATAGTTGGTTTTTCAGAATTAACGTCGGATTTTCCTCATTTTCTGTACGCTTTGTTAATTTTCTGATGGCGATTTAGACGAGCGGGACTCAAACGACTGTAATGTTTACTAAACAGATTTTTCAGGTTGCTCACTCAGCAGCTGATATTGCCAAAGTCGCCTAACTTTAATCCAGTGACCTCGGTGGTTTGATGGTTCACTAACTCTGATTGCTTTTTAAATGTCTCTGTTTTACTTAGCCAGTAAGAGCTGATTGGGCCTAACCTACCTTTCTCCAGCACTGGCTATGGGAACCTGCTAATGTTGGGTTTAATGTTGTGATTAGTAGAATCCGTAGTTTTTTACTTACTGAACAACTACTTAGAAACCTGCAGACGTATCGATATAAAAGAATTAGGGCCTGCAAAACAAGCAGGTCAACCCCAGCAGTTTTAACTGGTCCTGATATAAAACTGCTAGGACAGGTTACTCTCTCCTGGGAAGTTGGCTGCAGCCATGCGGATTTCTGAATGGAAGAGATCCATGTACACGCCGATTTTTTAATCATCCAATGCATTAAAAAACAATAGTCATAAATAAAGTGTTTTGGCTTGTGATTCCTAAATAAACACACTAACACTAGCTACACATTTTTAAAGGGTGCAAATCCAAGTCTCCTATTCAGTGACTCTGGTCTCCAGAGCTGAAAATAGGTTTGAGGTTCTTTTGAGAATTCTGAAGTTGGTTTAGTCTAAAATGCCTGAGTTGAGAGCAGGTTCGTGTAATTTGAGAATTTCTACCTAAAAAGAAATTAAAAGGAAAAATAGTCCATTTGAATTCAGCTCGAGCATTTTACACCAAATCTGCTTGATCAGGTTTGAATGATGTTTCCAGAACCACACAGGAACAGATTACAATTCCCTGCCCTCTGACCTTCAGTGACCTCTGACCTGTTGCAGGTGTGTGTGTGCTGCTGCTGTCTGCACTGACTGTTTGTGCAGGTGAGTAGATGAAGTGCACCATGGTCCAGGACAAACACTGAGTGTAAACACTGATAGAAACTGTCCGTCTGTCCTCCAGTCTCTCTGAGCGTCAGTCCAAACCTTCAGCAGTTCTTCACAGCAGCCTCAGTGTCTCTGACATGTGACGGTCAGCTGGGCTCTGATGGATGGACGGTGAAGAGGGACACAGGAAGTGGGACTGAGTCATGTGGAGCAGGTGGGCGGGGCTTCGGGAGGTTCAATGGTTCATCCTGTTTGTTTGATGAGTTCGAGCCAATCAGTGGAGTTTACTGGTGTAAAGGTGAAGCTGGAGAGAAGAGTGAAGAAGTCAACATCACTGTATCAGGTAATGAAGTCATTCATTTCATCAGACTAACAGCACACTGTTATACCACCTCTACATCACTCTGTGGGTCTTTTCTTCAGATAAAGAAGTGATCCTGGAGATCCCTGCACTTCCTGTGAGGACAGGAAGTGATGTCACTCTACGCTGTAAGAAGAAAATTGGTGGCACAGCCGCAGCTTATTTCTACTTTAATGGACGTCCTGTTGGACCTAAATCAGAGAAAAACATCACCATTAACGTGCAGCAGTCTGATGAAGGTCTCTACTGGTGTTCTACTGATGAGTTTGGATCATCTCCTCAGAGCTTTCTGAGGGTCAGAGGTCAGAACACTGACATCACTTCCCGTCTGCTGAGCTGATGATAAATTAACTGAATCAGCGTCATTATCTCTCCTGCAGGTCCTCTTCCTCCCACAACAACAACAACAACAACAACAACAACAACAACAACATACACTGATGTCTCCCATCCACCTTCTCCTTCTCTTCCTCCTCCTCCTCTCCAGCCCTTCATCATCCCAGTCGTAGCTGCTGTGGTTTCTCTGGTTCTTGCGTCTCTGGTTCTGGTTCTGGTCCGGCTCCTTTGGAAGAAACACACAGGTATAGAGTCTGTTTGACCCAACTGAGCACTTGTAAGTGAAGCAGTATACATGTATGTATGTGTTGTATGGGATCAGTGATTCTTGGTCTTATCACTCTCATGCTGCCTTCATGGCTCTGCCTAGTCCACAATGAGGCTCCTTCAAATGATGTCACCTACTCTGAGGTCACCAGTAGAGAGGCATCCAATAAGATGCCAGTCATCCAACCAGAAATGGTTTACTCCACCCTGAGGACAAACACTACAGGTACGGAAATGAGGGATAAAAGCAGGAAAACTAGAGATACACTTAGGTTAATACATCTTTTGTGATGTTGTATAAATAAAGCCAGAATGCAATGATTTGTGTATCTTATAAAACCATATTTTAATAAATAGAACACAGTAAAGGGATTGAATGCACAAATGGAGAAAAAGCCGGTGGTCCCAAAGACAAACAGGTGGAGGAACACTTCCTGAAACTGTTTCTGTGAGCATTGTTCACCTGCCTTCCACAAATGCAGGTTGAAGCTCTATAATGCAAAGAAGAACCACATGTGAGCATGCTCCAGAATCAGCCTCTTCTTTGTGGTTTTCTTATCTCAGCTTATTTCTTATCTCATGATAAAATACAGGTTTGTGAGATTTGCACATCATTCAGTCTGTGTTTGCACAGTGTCCCTGTGGTTTTTAAGAATTGGAGTAAACTGTGGTCGTGGAAACATTGACTTATATTTTCCTCAAATGCATCAAAACAAAGAGGAACTGTGACTCAACGGCTTCAAGCTTTATGAAACATAAACTTTCTTTAGTTTCCTGTCTGACAGTAAAACATGTTACTGGTTTCACATCTGAACCTTACTGTGGTCTCACTGCTCGAGTCGCTGTTTGTAAAAATGGGTCAGTGTCAGAGAAAACCATGGCAGCAATCCTGCAGCTCAATCAGAACGCTGAAATGGAAGGAAGTGATTGGTGCATGATGTGGAAGATTAGTGTGTATGACACCATGCAGCACGAACTGTCTGATTGAACTCCAGTGTGAAAATGATTTGGGGAGATTTTGTCACAGCATGCAGCAGCACACTATGAATTTGAGGAGTGGACCCAAAATCCTGACACGAATGAACATAGAAGATAAACAAAAGGGGAGCCGTCTAACAAGGCTGATAAAAACATCTGAAAATAAAAGGCAGAGGTGAAGCTAAATGGCCTGTATTTATATAGCGCTTTACTAGTCCCTAAGGACCCCAAAGCGCTTTACACATCCATTCATCCACCCATTCACACACAGGTGATGGCAGCTACATTGTAGCCACAGCCACCCTGGGGCGCACTGACAGAGGCGAGGCTGCCGGACACTGGCGCCACCGGGTCCTCTGACCACCACCAGTAGGCAACGGGTGAAGTGTCTCGCCCAAGGACACAACGATCGAGACTGTCCAAGCCGGGGCTCAAACCGGCAACCTTCTGATTACAAGACGAACTCCCAACTCTTGAGCCACGATCGCCCCAATAACATAAGCGTGGAACATGAAAGCACAAGCCACCGATGTTTCACTGGCATGTAAGTTTGGGGTTATACACATAAAAACAAGGTTAGGCCATGAAGACTCTGTGAAAGAGAAGATGAAGAGAGAGAAGAATTGGTTCAAGAATTACACCTCGTAGTAGAAAGGAGCTGAGGAAGACTCACTTTGATTGACGAGGATGTTTCGATTCACTGTGTTGGGGCAGCAGTCAGATGTAAAAGCATGTACATGGTGAAGTCACCTGAGTTTGTAGTTCCCAGAGTCGAGTGTTTATTTTCACCCACATCAGAACAGGTGCTGCTCGTGTGGTTAGCTGATGAGAGAAGCTGAAATCTTTGTGTGACAGAGCTTCCTTGTTGTGACCATGAAGTGTTTTATCTGTTTACCTTTAGTTTAACAGCTGTTTGAATGATGTGGAGTCCAAAGAGTGCATGTCAGCAGATACTGAACCTGAAGCTTTGCTGAATCATATTGTTTCACATTGTTCTTCAGTGTTATCAATAACAAAAATAATAGTTTGAATTGAGTTCAGCAGACAAGGTTTGATGGGAACTCCAAGTTCACAGTGAGATGAAAATGAATCCCAGATGTTCGGTCACACAGCGGCTTGTTTCTGTCTTTGATTCCTTCAGCGCAGTGACCAACGTGCATGACTGTCCCATTTTTACAGAAGGTGGAGGAACCACAGACGCCACAGAAGAAATTAAAAAGTGAAGGAAACGACGAGTTTCTCTGTGTAAACAGGAAGCTGAGGACAGACCTGCAGAGCTCCTGTGGACACGTTTCACTGTGTCGGGCTCACCGTGGGAACATTTACAGACAGTCATCAGCTTCCTCCTTTCTTCATTCACTCACATTTAATCCAATCAATGGAGTCATGATGGCAGCAAGTGAGGAAGGCGTCCTGTTTCCAGCTCCTCCAGAGAAACCAGGAGGAGGAACTGAAGAGATCAAACTGCTGCTGGTTTGAGTCTCTGCAGCTTGAACTCTGACAAAGGTCATCTACGATGGAGCTGCTTCCTTCATTTCAATCTGATCAATACTCTGAACTCCTGCTATAATTTCAGCAGGTGTGATTTAACACAGATTTAATGAACAGACAGATCTGCATCGATCAGGAACTTTCCTGTTTATATCAGGAAGAGAGGGGGCACACTTAATTATCTCTTTGGGTACAGCCAGTGATTTTCAGGAGGGGCCCAGCAGTAATAAATGCATCAACTAGTTTTTCAGCATTTTACTCTGAGATGGGAAGTTCTGTTTTTGGAGACAGCAGAATCTGAATGCTTCGTTATCTTTGATTTATTTAATATTCTTATTGGTATCTGAATATTGTGCTGGAGTGGACAGGGGTTAAGGGGGAAAAAAGGCCCACTCCAACAACACAAAGCACACTTAAATCATACACAACGCCTGAAAGACAAAACAGACAAAACGCAAACAAATGTACATTTTTACAGAGTGTGTTTGTGAGTGTCTGTGTATGAGTGTTTGTCATGAAACGTACTTGAAAGGTGAAATTCTGTAATGACTGTAAAAATGTAATAATTATGATGCGATTAAAAAGGAGAAACAAAGGCTGCACAGCACATCCAGGTCCTGCCAGCTGTGGCTCTGCAGCTCATGTCCCCAAAGGACAGAGACGACTGTACTGCTTAAGTGGAACGAGGCAGCTTGAGTGATTAATATGAAACTGATATGACAAAATACTGCAGAGGATGACACACATGACAGATTACAGTCGTAACCAAGAGCTTCAGTTTTATCAATGTTTAGTTTGAGAAAGTTTAAGGACAACAATGATTTAACTTCCATGAGGCAGTCGCAGCAGGAGATGGGTGGAATTATGTTTGTAAGAAATACACAGCTGAGTGTCGTCTGCATAAAAATGAAGGCTAATATTATATTTCCAATATATGTGGCAGATTTGAAGTGTGTAAATTATGAATAAAAAGGCCCCGATAGATAAAAATATTTGCTTTGAGTTTCTCTTTGAGTTCATTGGAGCAGCGGCTCGGCCTCACTGTGACGAAGCTGCTGGTGCTAACAGGGAAGTGGTGAAGCTGAAGCTGCTGTCAGTCGTCGTCTCCACAACATGAAGACTTCATGTGTGTCTCTGCTCCTCGGTGAGTCGAACACTCATATTCATCCATTCATTTACTGTACAGCAGCTTCCACACTCTGTAAAGGAGAACACATCGTCAGCTCTCACTGACTGAGCTGAAACTTCCACTGAAATCAAATCTGTGTAGATCTGCTGGTTTGCTTCGTTTAGGAAGACTTCGCTCTGCTTCTTTCTTTATTTGGTTCCACCTTAAAGCTGGTCAGCTGGACAGGAAACAAAACAAGATGATATTTATGTACGAGCATCACGTTTTAACTCGAACACACAAAGAGTCAGTGAAGAAAACAGTTTCAAACTTGCTGGTTTATAGTAATGAAAGTTTGTTTTTACTATGATTCAAATTTGTCTCATTAACATCCAAAACCTGCTGAATGCTCAGAACTGAATCTAATGAAAGTCGAGCATGTCGACTGAGTCAGTGAAGCTTCAGTTAGTGTGTGTAACATGACGACTGAACATGAAGGCAGACGACCTTATTCATGAAACAGGAAACCACAGCTGCTGCGTTCTGATTGGGTCTGTGTGTAGACGATATTTCCTTTATTACGAACAAATTTTCCAATGTGTGGACAGAGTCAATAATCTTCCTGTGTCTCTCAGGACTCTGGAGCTTCACTGATCTGTTTTCAGATCTAAATATTGCCAAAGTCACTGTTTGGGTCAGTTTAGGCACCAAATTCTAATTAAGCACGTAAAATGTAAGCCTGCATTAATAATGCATAAACATCAAATCCTCATTTACATGAGGTGACACATGTCAGCCATGCTGATGGTTTGTTTTCATGAGCGGTGCTTGATGACCTGTGATGGTACCCTCCTTTCATAAAGATGGTCGAGTGTGTGTTAAAATAAAAGAAACGATGAAGCTCCTTTCATCCTCAACTTGAAAAGCTCGATGATGCAGAGACTTCAGGATATTAGAAAGTTTCCTGAAAGAAAAAACTATGTGACTATAACATCAGAGTGTCTCTAAATGACCTCTGACCTGTTGCAGGTGTGTGTGTGCTGCTGCTGTCTGCACTGACTGTTTGTGCAGGTGAGTAGATGAAGTGCACCATGGTCCAGGACAAACACTGAGTGTAAACACTGATAGAAACTGTCCGTCTGTCCTCCAGTCTCTCTGAGCGTCAGTCCAAACCTTCAGCAGTTCTTCACAGCAGCCTCAGTGTCTCTGACATGTGACGGTCAGCTGGGCTCTGATGGATGGACGGTGAAGAGGGACACAGGAAGTGGGACTGAGTCATGTGGAGCAGGTGGGCGGGGCTTCGGGAGGTTCAATGGTTCATCCTGTTTGTTTGATGAGTTCAAGCCAATCAGTGGAGTTTACTGGTGTGAAGGTGAAGCTGGAGAGAAGAGTGAAGAAGTCAACATCACTGTATCAGGTAATGAAGTCTTTCATTTCATCAGACTAACAGCAGACTGTTATACCACCTCTACATCACTCTGTGTGTCTTTTCCTCAGATAAACATGTGATCCTGGAGATCCCTGCACTTCCTGTGAGGACAGGAAGTGATGTCACACTACGCTGTAAGAAGAAAATTGGTGGCACAGCCGCAGCTTATTTCTACTTTAATGGACGTCCTGTTGGACCTAAATCAGAGAAAAACATCACCATTAACGTGCAGCAGTCTGATGAAGGTCTCTACTGGTGTTCTACTGATGAGTTTGGATCATCTCCTCAGAGCGTTCTGAGGGTCAGAGGTCAGAACACTGACATCACTTCCTGTTTAAAGCCAATCTGCTGAGCTGATGATAAACTGACTGAACCAGCTTCCTCATCTCTCCTTTTTTTCTTTTTTTACCAAGTGGATCATCATGGCCTTGCCATATTGGTCCATTTGGTTGACCTTTATTATAATTATGAATTTATTTTATTATCAGTTGCAAACGGGACAGACATGGCTGTAGGATAGGACAGGGGGAAAGAATGAAAGAAAGAGAGGGAGAGAAAGAAAGAAATCCAAAGGGGAGAAGAGACGGTGAGAAGGGGGGGAAGAGAGAAAGAAAAAAAAACAAACAACAAAAAAAACTCCTGGGTCACCTGTATGGAGAAAAAAAAACAGAGGAGACAGCAAACAACAAAGAGCAACATAATAATAGAAAAAAAAAGCACCATCACAATAAACTAGCTAGTCATAGATATCAATAGTTACTAAATAATAAACGATATTGTTCAGCACGCAAGATAGACAGCGCACAGTGTGCTTTGAGGCAGCAGCCAAGAAAGCTTTAGTCCGCGTCTGTGAATACCCATGTGTGCATACCTGTGTGGATCAGCATGCTTGCATTCCAAAGGTTTCTCCATGTAATGATCTGCTAGGGAGTGTGCGGAGCCACAGCCCTGTCCTCCATGGTATCAAGCAGGTATGGAGGAGATCAAAACTCCAGACATCCAGAGGCCCTCAGAACACAAGAGACCAAGGAAGACCCACAGAGGGGCAGCTGCGCCACTGTTCCAGTAAGAGCTAAGGAGAGTCCCAGATGAGGGCTCACTCAGCAGCCGCGGAGCAGAAGCCAGGGGGAGTTGCAGTGACGCGCCTGTGAGCTCCGCCGGCAGCCAGCTGTGCCTGAGTGACCGAGCCCCAGGCCGAGAGGCCGGGGGCACCCCACCTCCAAATGGCCCGAGCGAGCCCCAATAAGCGGCCGCCAAGGAGTGAGCCGGTGTGTACCCGGACGCCCACCCCCAGATACAAAGAACCACCAATGCACCGACACCTGAGGGAGTCCGCCACCGGCAGGGGAAGTGGTGGTGGGTGGAGATAGGCCTCCAAACCTTGGAGGGCCTGAGATGTCCCCAGAGAGGTGGCGTCTGATACCCAACCTGACATATAGACACAGACATACAGGCACACACAGATACAAACATCCATTCCCACCCTCATGCTCTCATGTGCACTTCACACTCAACCGACGTGGAGACAAATATAAAGAGACGCTGTATACACGATCACACTCCCCAAGCATACTCTACCAACCGGGTCTAGGTACCTTTGCCCCTGGAGGGGGGAACTGCACCCAGACCCAGGTGGTGTTACCCTTTTCCCTGCGGTGGGGAGAGGCAGACCGCCCCGACTCCGCAGCAGCAGGGAGGCCCCACACTCCAGACCGCAGCCGGACGGCCAACTCCTCCTAGCCCCCCCGCTCCAGCAGGCCGCAGAGAACGGGGGTGAGAGAAGACTCCAAACCTCCCTCCACCCGCTCATTGTAGTGTTGACGCATATGTGTTCTAAGGTGCAATTAAAACCCAGGAGGGCATGGAGCTACCTGCCAGAGAGCAGCAGGTAAGCGCATAGTCCCTCCTGTTAGCCCTCAATGTCTACATGTATTTAAAATTGAGAGGTGGGCAACGATGCCAGGGGTGGGGTGTACACCCTGATGGTAACTTGGACTCCGTGTATCGTGCCCACCCCCAAGATCCTATATGTATGTGTAATGAGGGTGTGAGTAATGTGAATGTCTAAGTTGTGGGATAAAATTGAGGCAGAGGCAGCCAGAAGGGGACAGAGGGGGGGGGGGGGGGGGGGTAGCCTCCTCTGCATCCTGGTGACATACCCCTACTCCAAGGCCCTGCATGTGTGGGTGGTTGTGGTGGAGCGGGAGGAGGGAGGCAGCTGGAGATGGGGAGGGAAGGAAGGGAGGGGCAGGTGACCCCTCCTTGGGGCCAGCTCCCCCGCTGACCCCCCAAATTATACATTTATTGCTTCCTCATCTCTCCTGCAGGTTCTGTGACACCAATCTCTGTTGCAACAACAGAAAGAGCAACAACAACAACAACCACCATCACCACTCATATCTCCCATCCTCCTCCTCCTTCCTCCTCCTTCCTCCTCCTCCTCGCGTTCAGCAGGAGGCGTGGATGATGAGCGGCGATAAACTTGCGAGAAGCAAGTTATGCTCAACTCCACCGGTGGATTCTGACAGCGTGGAAAAGTGTGAAAACATCCATGATCACCAATGGATTTCGAAGGGCTGGACTGCTGCATGATGGAGAGGAGGACACTGCCACGGCCCTTCAGAGGGTGTTCGACTCTGACACTGACAACGAGGATTTCTTTGGTTTTGAAAGTGACAACGAAGGAAAGAAACTGAGAGTGGATGACGAAGCCATCCTGAGCCTGTTCGTTTCCGACACTGGAGAAGAGGACTTTGGTGGTTTGAGTGCGCAGGAAGAAGAGAAAGATGGTGAATGACTGACTTTTCTTCTTGTTAAAGCCGTGTCGCTGCACCTGAGCCTAAAAGGTAGTTGTTATATTTCCACTGTAGTGTCAATACACTATTAGAGCTTATGCCGAGTCAGACTGCACACACAATAGTTTGTTTACAAGTTGACTTCTTCTTTATTGGGATAACACAGAAGTAACACACACACATAACTGGGCGTGGTGCCCCCTACTGGCGATGGCTTGCATAGCACACAATAATTCTTGGTTCATACATAACAGTAGTCCGAAGCTATTTTTCTGGTGTGCTGTAGGTTATTGTTATGTACTACATTTGTTACCCATTTATGAAGCACAGTACATGTTTCGTACTTGTAATTACCGCTACTTGTACGTATACCTAAAAAGTTATGCAAATATGTACCCATAACTTGTTTTTCAAAATATTAATAAAAGGGGTGTGTCTCCAAACAGCCATCTCTTTCCTGACAATTCACTTTGTGCATATTCTCTTACATATGATAAGTCAACATTGAAACACCTGCGGCTTTTAGTCACGTGCGGTAATGTATGTACAAAACAGGATTTTCCCCTGATTTTAGCTTGTGCGGCTAATATTCAGGTGCGCTTTGTAGTCCAGGAAATACGGTAATTTTCTTGAATTCTTAAACATTTCTACATGATATTAGTAGGCGGCTCCTTTACTAAACAGCTCCAACTGTTTGATTTGTTTGAATTTTACAGGACAGCTTTTCCCGTGTTACTCATTCATTATGGAGCTACTGTAGTTAACATGTAATGCTTCTCTAAAACCCTGTGACACAATCTTCTTTAACATTAGTGCGCATTAACCCCACATCTTCCCTGTTTTATTGCTGATGTTGGCCTGACAGTAGTGGGGTAACAATGTCTCCTCTGTTTAGGAGAGGGCAGCAGGGTCACATCCTCACTGACATCACCTGTATTTGCACTACAGTCGTTCCCTTCACTGACCTTTGCTCTCCTTCTCTTTTCCATCAGGTTGTGTAAAACTGAAACAGGCATTAAATGTTTACTACAAATGATGCTTTACACAGAAATGCATTGTTAGCTGTTTTTACACACCAGCCTGTGTGAAGCTTTAGTCTGAGCATGGGGTCAAAGGTCAGGACAGAAATGCAGCACTGTAACACATATACATATGTAGAACATCAGACATTTGACTGATTTGTGTTGTGACAGCTAGTTTTTTCTTTATACAAATAAATCATCATCACACACAGAAGAAATGTGCAGACCGTACATTTATTAGCTAATATCAGTGGATACAAGAAAAATGGTATAAAGACAAACACTAGCAGCCTTAGCGTTTCTGTTCTGAATCTCTAATCTCTCACAGACATTCATCAAACCCTGTCCTCTATCAGCTTTCAACATAAGAAAAGTATTAGGCCTCATTGAAAAACAGTCTGTTTGCAGATGAAGTACTTTAAAAACTATACTTAAAAACATTTCATACACAAATCTGTCATTTATCCAGATTTTCTTGACTGAGTTTACAATTTACTAGAACTGCCAAAAACACATGAATAAAAACAAATGATGAGGGATCCACTTCAAGGAAAGTGGAAAAGCCTCTGTTAGCTGCTGTTTGCAGCTAGCAGAGGCTAACAGAGGCTAATACCAACGCTAACCAACAGTTTAGCATATCGTCGACAGCTCACCTCAGCATGGCTGTCCTCGGTCAGCAGTGAGCTTTATTAACTTGCACAAAGTTTTACACCCTGTTTGAGAGTAAATAAAAGTGGACATTTCTCAGCTCCAGCATTGACAGCTGAGGTAAACGGTGGACCGACAGCTTATCCACAAAATGGGAAAAACTCCGGTCCAGAATCCGGTCCAGTCCTCGTGGCAGTAAAAACTGTAATCATGCATACATGCTTTTGTCACACCTGACCATTTCGTACAATATAATTGAAGTTTTGGATTTAAAAATTTAGCAGACGTGAACGAGCAACATTCCTGATGAGGCTGGTCAACGCTGTTCAACTAGAAGCCTACGTGGATGATATCCCAGCCTACACATCCCCCTGAACTGAATTGCCTCAGTGAAATACTTGCTCACTCACACCAAACTTCATTAAATGTGAATGTGTTACTTTGCTGGTTCCCAGTTGCAGCTTAAGTGCATCCAATATTAGATTTCCCAGCTTTTCAAACACACCATGAGCTGTGCCATTTTCTGGGCACAGCAGGTTAATACCATATAAAGATTTCCTGATGTTGTATCTCCAATAACAGGTCACGGCATTTCGCTCTCGAGGCAGCCAGTGCCCTCCCTGCAGTCCCAAAAGGTTGATTCGGTTCATCTTGACGCACACCTGTGTGCACTTATATTCAAAAGGTTTTTCCGTGTAACGATCTGATAGTGGGTGTGGGGAGTCATAGCGGGCATGGACAAGATTCAGTATGAGGTACCGAGGTATTCGGGTGAGACCACTTGCTTCTTGGGATCCTTTGGCATCAGGGCTGTCCGGCCTTCAATTGAGCTTTTCAGATCTATCTTTTTCTTTGTGTGTGTGTGTGTGTGTGTGTGTGTGTGTGTGTGTGTGTGTGTGTGTGTGTCCGTCCTGTCTGGCACTGTAGCAATCAGAATTATGTCTGAAGGCCAAGACAAATGCCCAACAGATTTACTTTCCCAAGTGGGCCTTTTGCAATACTGGTCCACTTGATTGTCATAGTTTATTTGATCTTTATTAGTTATTTTTATAAGTTATTGTAATCAGGCCAGACTGGACTCGGGGACGGGAAAGAAAAACAAGAAGAAAAGTTCAGAAGAAAGTTAACAGAAGGAGAGGGAAAGAAAAAGGAGAAGAGAGAGAGAGAGAAAAAACACGATGAAAATCTGCTTCATCACCTTTTTTTTCTCTTTTTCCTTTCTCTTGATCACCTGTTGAGAAAGAAAAAAGAAAACAAGCAGAGGAAGACTAGAGCAATCGCATAAACAACATCACGATGATCTATGTGACTATAACAGTAATACTAAATATTAAACATTATTGTAAGATCAACAGAACACAGTGTGCTTTGAGGTAGGAGCCAAAAAGGGTGTAGTTTGTGGGTGTGATCACCCGTGTGTACACCTGTGAGCATGGACGCGCTTGTTTTTAAAAGGTTCCTTCATGTAATGATCTGCTAGAGGGTGTGGGGGGGCCACAGCCCCGTCCTCCAGGGCATGAAGCAGGTATGGAGGAGATCAAAACTCCAGACATCCAGAGGCCCCCAAAACACAAGAGACCAAGGAAGACCAACAGAGGGGCAGCCGCGCCACTGTCCCAGAAAGAGCTGAGGAGAGTCCCAGATGAGGGCTCACTCAGCAGCCGCGGAGCAGAAGCCAGGGGGGGGTGCAGTGACGCGCCCGTGAGCTCCGCCGGCAGCCAGCTGTGCCTGAGTGACCGAGCCCCAGGCCCAGAGGTCGGTTGCACCCCACCTCCGAAGTGGCCCGAGCGAGCCCCAGGCTCCAGGCCCTGATAAGCAGCCACCAAGGAGTGAGCCGGTGTGTACCTGGACGCCCATCCCCAGACACAAAGAACCACCAACGCACTGATGTCTGAGGGAGTCCGCCACCGGATATGAACTTTTTTCAAGACAGTGAATCTTGAAACCAGAGAAAAAATAGAGAGTTTTAACTTGTTTATACAAAGCTAACTGAACCATGTGCTGCATCAACGTGATAATAAAATAATATTATTCACTTTGTTTCTGTCTAAATTTGAATTCTAATAAATATTTTAGCTTGAAATAAGTGAAAAAAATCTGCCAATGGAACAAGTGTTAGAAATGTTCTTCAATCAGCTCTTTTTACTCTCATTTCACAGCCAGTACTTTTTACTTTTACTTGAGTAAAGAAGTTGAATTAGTACTTGGAGTATTTTTAACAGTAGTACTTCTACTTCAGTACAGACTGTATGTACCTCCCACCCGCTGCACACAGTCACTGAGTACAGACCGGCTGATTCCTGTAAAGGGAGAGGCAGGAAGAGGCGGAGCAACAGCTGAAAAACAAGAAGCTCAACGTCATTTTGCAGAAGTGAAAGTGTGAGAGAGCAGCAGCAGAGCTGCAGTCGAGTCCTGTTTGTCTCTAAAAGAAGATTCACTGGAGTCCATCAGGTTTCTCTCAGCAACAGTGGTGAGTGCAGCTGATCACACTTCCTGCTTCTACACAAATCTTCACTCTGTTCACTTCATCAGGGCTCTAGAGCACCACCTCATTTCTCCATGGTGCCACTTAGGCTACGTCCACACTCGCCCGGATAGATTTGAAAACAGCGCTCCGCGTCCACACTGGTGTTTTCAGTCGTTTTCACAGAGTTGTGCGTCCACATTAAGACGGCTGAAAACGCTTACGTTCCAGTCCTGCGCATGCGTGAAACGCAAGATGATTCGACCGGTCTCATTTCTGTCTGCTGCTTATTCACTTTCCGGCTGTTTGAAACGTCGCAGCAGAGGTGGAGGAAAAGCACCGAGTTTTAAAATGGACTAACAATGAGGTGGAGTTGTTGCTGCGAGTAACACAAAAGTACAAAGTTGCAAAAGCGAGAGAGAATTAAAGAATTTGAAGAAAAGCTCTGTGGAGCATGTGCAGACTGATATTCATCTTTAATAGGACTGTCAAAACTGCTGCTGTATAATGCTCTCCACTATCTTTGTTTAATTGGTCACATGCCTGCATCACATGACTAACATGCATCATCGTTTTAGAAAGTCTCTGTTTTCACTCTTCACTGTGACACAAACGCACCGTCTCCAAATTATTTACTTTCCGGCTGTTTGAATCGTCGCAGCAGAGGTGAGCAGCGTGATAGGAGTGGATGTAGCTGTGGGTAATGAGAAAAGATGAAAAGAACGATTGATAACTTTTTCGTTAAGGCCGGTGCTCTGACACGGAGCCATCAACCTCTCAGTGTCTAACACTGGTCTGCAGACGGCATCAGATAATGAGCCACATTAGATGGACTCTGAGCCCACTGACAGTAAAAGGGTGAAGTGTAGACATTTGGAAGAGAGCGGCCTGACCAGTTTCTCTGACTATGATACTGTAAAGCTGACAACATGATGCATTTACTGTGGTGAGTGTGCAAAGACCATGGCAGGTGTTGTGCCAAGGTAGGGATCCCCAACAGGATCTGTTTCCCTGCGTCAGGAACATCGGCTGGGCAGGGAAAGCGGACCCAACGCACTCCGCCTCCATCACGACCAACTAGACGTGGAAGGAGTGATGTTTTAGTGACAACATGAAAGATGAGTGTGACCGTTCAGTTTGTGGGTTACAACAGAAAATGATACATTTATTGTTCTCGTGTGTTATCGGACGGGATCATTTTAACAAACCGAGGACATTTTCCTGATAATTATCTGTATCCTCCTGTAACTTTACTGTTTAAAGAGCTAAAACCTCCAACATTTCAGGATCAATAAGTCCTTATAAGACGTGTTTGTGAGCTAAAAATCAAGAATGTGGGATACTGTTTGTCTGTGTCAGCCAAACAACTTCACATCTTTGTAACGACTGTTAAAAAGATGTTCATCCTGTTGATCCTGTTCATCTGGACGCTGCACTGTACAGCAGACACGACGTTGTTCAGTTTGTGTTTCAGATGAACCAGTTTGTGTCTGAGTGTGTTGCTGGGTCTCCACCAGTTACTCTGACAACTGAAGGTTCAAGATTTTTATTTTGACATTTGCACACAGGACCAACAGTCCATGCACAGTGGAATACTTGTGCAGAGCTTTCCAAGTCAAATCACACTTTAACAATATAAAGACAGAAAAAGCAGAAGGATAGAAATGAAGTCCGGAGTAGGGTAGTCGTACTATTTTCTATATACAAAGAAAAAGAAGAAAATGTACAGAGAGTGTGTAGTTCTCTACCTCTTATCGCACTCACAGTATTGCACATTTGTTCCACAGATCTGTTTCACAAGTCTGTTGTGAGTGTATTGCCCGATGGTCAGTGAACCGATGATACATTCAAAATGAGGTTAAGTAGTGCTGTGTTATTTTAAGTGTTCAGTGTGTTTTTGTTTGCCGTCAGTCTGACAGTTGTGGGGAAGAAGCTGTTGAAGAATCGTGTTCTGTGTGTGATGCTGCTGTCCGCTCTGTTGTGTCTGAGATTGTATGTGCAGCTTTGTATGTGCAGGTCCATGGATGCAAGTGTTGTTCCCATAATCCTCTCTGCAGACTTTCTGACTCTGCAGAGCCTTCCTCTCTGTCTGTGTAGTGTTTCCATACCAGACAGTGATGCCTGCGGTGAGGATGCTGTCTATCAGTCCTCTGCAGGCCTGGGTGAGAGGGTGGTGGTTCATGCCAGCTTTCCTGAGCAGCCGAATGAAATAAAGCCTTTGCTGGGCTTTTTTCACAGTTGCTGTAGTGTTGAGAGTCCAGCTCAGGTCTGATGTAACCTGTAGTCCCAGGAATCTGTGGCTGTTTGCCCTCTCCACCTCCGTCCCTTTGACGATAAGAGGCTGCAGGGGAGGGAGTTCTTCCAAAAGTGCAGTATTCATTCCTTGGTCCGTGTTGAGGATGAGGTGAAGAAGCTTCTGTGATGAGTAGAAACTTAAAGAAGTCCAGACGCTTTTCTCTCCAAGCTCCTCAGACTACTGACGCTTGTTTCTCTCTTTGTAAAATGAAATTTAAAGTGAATTTTGAATCAAATGTTTCTCTTCTTTCTCCCTCAGAGTGCAGACATGTCTGCTGCCAGCAATCTGCGATCTGAAGATCAGTTTCTGTGCTCCATCTGTCTGGATGTGTTCACTGATCCAGTCACTACATCATGTGGACACAACTTCTGCAAAACCTGCATCAGTCAGCACTGGGACATGAATGTCATCTGTCAGTGTCCCATGTGTAAAGAGACTTTCTACACTCGACCTCAGCTGAAGATCAACACCTTCATCTCTGAGATGGTTGCTCAGTTCAGACGTGAAGCTCAGCAGAAAGCCAGCAGCAGCAGCTCAGAGCAACAAGCTGCCAAACCAGGAGAAGTTCCCTGTGACGTCTGCACTGGAACCAGACTGAAGGCCCTGAAGTCCTGCCTGGTGTGTCAGACCTCCTACTGTCAGACTCACCTGGAGCCTCATCTGACACTGAAAGGTCTGAAAAGACATCAGCTGGTTGATGCTGTGGAGAACCTGGAAGGCAGGATGTGCACGAAGCACGATAAACTCCTGGAGCTGTTCTGTAAGACCGACCAGACATGTGTCTGCATGCTCTGCTCTGTTTTAGACCACAAGAACCACGAGTTTGTTCCTCTGAGAGAAGAATATGAAGGAAAGAAGGCAGAGCTGGAGAAGACAGAGGCTGAGATTCAGCAGATGATCCAGAAGAGACGACTGAAGATTCAGGAGATCACAGAGTCGGTGAAGATGAGTAAAGATGCTGCAGACAGACAGAAAGCAGAAGGTGTTCAGGTCCTCACGGCTCTGATGGAGTCTGTTGAGAGACGCCTGAAGGAGCTCATGAAGGAGATCGAAGACAAACAGGAAGCTACAGAGAAACAGGCTGAAGGTCTCATCAAAGATCTGGAACAGGAAATCTCTGAGCTGATGGAGAGAAGCTCTGAGGTGGAGCAGCTCTCACGCTCTGAAGACCACCTCCACCTCCTCCAAAGCTTCTCCTCCCTGAAAGCTGCTCCACCCAGCAAGGACTGGACAGAGGTCAGAGTTCATCCACCATCATATGAGGGGACTGTGGGGAGAGCTGTGGCTCAGCTGGAGGAGACAATCAGGAAACTCATGAAGAAGAAGCTGTTTGAGGCTGAGCTGCAGAGGGTGCAGCAGCATGAGGTGGATGTGACTCTGGATCCTGATACAGCTCATCCTGATCTCATCCTGTCTGATGATGGAAAACAAGTGTATGATAGTGATGTGAGGAAGAATCTTCCAGACAACCCAGAGAGATTTTCTCAGTGTGCTAATGTTTTAGGAGAGCAGAGTTTCTCTTCAGGCAGATTTTACTTTGAGGTTCAGGTTAAAGGAAAGACTGACTGGGATTTAGGAGTGTCCACAGAGTCGATCAACAGGAAGGGAGAAATCCCACTGAGACCTCAGGATGGTTTCTGGACTGTAGTGCTGAGAAATGGAAATGAGTACGAAGCTTGTGCTGACTCTCCAGTTGATCTCTGTCTTCATCCTGGTCCTGAGAAGGTGGGGGTGTTTGTGGATTATGAGGAGGGTCTGGTCTCCTTTTATGATGTAGGTGCTGCAGCTCTGATCTACTCCTTTACTGGCTGCTCCTTCACTCACAAACTCCACCCATTCTTCAGTCCCAGTCTGAATTATGGAGGTAAAAACTCTGCACCTCTGATCATCTGTCCTGTCAATCAAACTGATCAACGACTGATTTAATTTGATGAACTGATTGATTTTTCTTGAAGGGAACAAATGAACATATTGAGTGTAAATCCTCTACAGTCTCCATGTTTCTATAGAATCTGATCATCAGGACTCTGATTCACACTTTGATTCTCATGGAGTTTGATTTGAACAGAAGAAAAGTTGAATCAGGAAATGTTCCCACTGATGGAGACTCGAGCTGAAGAGCAAATATCAGAGAACAAATGTCCAAAAGCTTCATTTACAATAAAGTTTGTTCAATGCTTTGAGTCAATCCAGACTCATGTGTGGCTGTTATACGGAGCATCAGAGTCCAGCTGAGTTATGTTGGATACAAACTGCTTATTTTGGCTCTGTGAGGAGTTTTGTTCACTGAAAACTGATGAGACGGATAATATTCAAAGAACTCTGTAGAGATTCATGCATCCATGTTCTCCACCTGCAGGTGTGGAGGAGAAAGGTGGAGCACAGACTGCTGCATCCTTCCAGTCACATCATTTTGATGATTATATTTGCATGTTGTGATGATTTGGGTTAAAGACAAACAGAGTTGAACGGCTGCAGTCACAGCATGAAGACGATGCTGAAGCTGAGCTGTCAGTGAACATGTTTCACTGTGATTTGATTTGAAGAATAGAAAGTGTGTGTGGCTGCTGACAGCTGCAGTCTCTGCTAGTCTGCATAACACACACACAACTTTCCCCCTGAGGCAACGATGCAGCAACAACACAAAGAACAGCTGCAGACACACACACACTGTTAAAGAACACTTTACTGTTTAAGGCAGAATTCCTCAGTAACAATGATTTGAGTCTACTGTGTCTACTGTGGTTTCCAACATACAATCTACTGAAACATGTTTTTCTTTCTGCCGTACAAACTATTTGATCACAACATCTTTGCTTTTTTCCTCCAATCATTTATTCTGATTATTTTATTTAGTTTAACTAAGAAAAGCTTAAAATTTAACTCTTAACCTGATTTAAACGTTTAATTTCTCATTAACTCAGACTTTTAATTTATTTCCTTGTTTAATGTATTATTTCTTTATCCTTGTTTAAGTTTTGCCGATCCTTTCTGTGTAACCTGTTTAATCTGACCTTTGACCCTTTAATTTTAATTTAACAGTACTCTTGTTTTGACCTTTGACCTCTTTATTCCTTATAACCAAAAAACCCTTTTATCTGATATTTTCACCTTATTGATTGATTATATATATCTATTATATTTACTCACCTTACCTTATTTTGACCTTTGACCTATGTCCTTGTTAGCCTTGATCTTCCTTCATCAAAGGTGAAATTTCTTTCACCTTTGAACTTAAAGCTTAAATCAAACCTTTGTTAAAAAGCTTCTTACCAACTTGTAATTCCAACTCTCTGCATTAAACACGTATCTTATCATATAAACACTGGATCACTGAGAGAACTTTAGGCAGAACCAAATGAAGCAGCTGACCTCGTCAAACTCACAGCGACAGTAACTGACAGTGAATTATTTTAATCTTCTTCATTGTATTTGTTAGAAACATTTATTTTCCTTTAATTGGACTTTGGTTAAGTTCAATCCGATGTATTAACCGACCTTTGAGGTGAAGTGCAGCTGCGAAGAACGCTACGGCAGGCAATGAGGTGCGTTTAATGTCGCTCTGTTAATTTGAGCGTCCATAAATTGAATGTCTTATTTTTTCTTACTTTATTATTGCTCATTTATTGGAGAATTTGGCCATTTAATTAAGACAGATTTTATGTTGTTGGTGGTAAAGATCTGGATGGATGTTTTATTTTATTCTGTGTTTCTATTTTTCAGTTTTACTTTTCAAGACTTGGTGAATTGCCTTTTTCTACTTTTTGTTTAGTTTTGTTAAAATTAGCAGCAGTGAGAAGTGTTGTTGTCGGTCTTGAATATATTTGATGTAGCCCATACTGTTAAGGTAAGTGTCATGTTTTTAGTTGTTAGTCTGATGAAGAATCTTTTATTTTTCTCCAAAAGTTGATTGTGTTTATCTGGACATAGTGTTTTTCAGGTCCAGCTGAATGCAGGTTTCCCCAGTCTTATACGTGTCAGGAGCATCAGCACAGCTGAAATGCATTTTTCCTAAGCACCACGTCTCTGTGGCTTTTAAACCCCAAAACACGCTAAAACAAAAATGGGTCCACCCCAAGGATGGGGTCCCCCGGTGTAGTAACCTCGTTTCTTCGAACATCGACGTTCATTCAGGAAACCACAGCTGCTAGTTGCACTCACCACACGTTTGTCTTATCTGCCTATTATGTAGCCTTCACTTCCTTTAATAAGAGCAAGTTTTCCACTATAAACACAGAGTCTAACAAAAGACTGGAGACTGTTTTGGTCATTTCCCTCAGAGTTTGTATGTTTTGTTGTTTTTCTGGTGATGAGCTTCAAACAGCAGCAGATTGAGACTCAAATAGAACCTAATAAAATCAGTGAAGCTGTTCATTGCTCATGTCATCCATCAGGGAGTTACTTTAATATCATTACATTGTTTGCTTTTAGTAAATGTGGGAATTGAATATGAATTCATTTTATGTTTTTCTTTTCTTTTTTATTTCTTAATACCTAACTGCTGCACCTGTACTGCCCGTATCTCTGCAGATATACTGTATAGCCACTCAAAACTGATGTTCAGATAGAGGGTGGGAGCCGCCTGTTTTCTCTCTCCACTATAATCCCTGACAATTTTATTAGTTTGGGCGACCTTTACATGTAGGTTGTTGGGATCACAGCAGAGTTAGAACAGAGGGGACATGGTGTTTGTTAAATGTCCGAATGGCCCAGGTGGAAGAAGCTGTTAGTGAATCTGGAGATGTGGGACCTGAGGTACCAACATACAACACTGTAAAAAATGACAGATGCCACCAAAGAGTCACAGAAGGTCTTCAAAGCGCTCCCTGGACTCCAAATGACCTCAGCCGCCTCAGCAACTGCGTTTTCTAAGGACAGCGCTAGCAAACGCTCTCCGCTTGCGAGTGAAAAAGAAAAAGCACCACTTCCCTTCCTTATTCATGTTGAAGTGTACCATGTCCACCAATCAAAAAATGATATGGCAACATGAGGCGTTTGGTTGTTTAGGAAGAGGGAGAAGTTTTAGGAGTGACACCAATGAGAGAGAGAGAGCGAAAGAAAGAGAGAGAGCGAGTTTTCACATGTGAGAGATTAGTGACGTTTAGTGTGTTTGGAGGCTGTAGTTAGTGTGTTATGCAGTTATTGGGTTTTTGTGAGTTATACTAGTGAATGTCACAGGTGCTCCTGCTGTCAGACCTTGTGGTGTTCTCCTCTGTTTTATAGTGGACAGGACCTATTCTTTGGGAGTTGCATGAATACTTTGTGTGCCTTCTTATTTGATGCAACACACCTGATTGTTCTGTAAATAGTTTGAAATGATTGTGCAAAAAATCTGAGGCCTTTGCTGCATTTTGGGGTAAATAGCAACATTTTACTTTGTTGTTTGCATCATTTTTAAAAATGTATCATTTCTATTTGCATTTCAAGTT
Organism: Copadichromis virginalis; assembly: GCF_057382275.1. Classification (NCBI taxonomy): domain Eukaryota; kingdom Metazoa; phylum Chordata; class Actinopteri; order Cichliformes; family Cichlidae; genus Copadichromis; species Copadichromis virginalis. The sequence goes on from NC_140620.1 coordinate 10,252,675, forward strand.
ATGAAAGGTATTGATTAAACATGTTTATGTTTTAACTGTTTTCCACTCGGAGTATACAAAAGGTTGAAGATACTATTACATACGGAGAGAACTCCACACCGGGTGTAGGCTTGCATGACTAAGAAACTATTTGAGGCAATTTTGTGGAGTTTGAGGTTAGACTCGGCTGCACATGTGTGCTTAAGCCGATCGATGGCTGCAGCCTCTGTGGGAACTGAAATCAGCCCGTCATCGATGCAGAAGTGTCTCTCGACAAAGTGTCTTGTGTCTGCTCCAAAGTTTGTCTCGCCTTCCCAGGTGGCTCGTCATAGGTAATAGATGGTTACTACTGGTGACGGGCTATTACCAAAAATATGCACCCAGGCGTGGTCTTCCTGCACTTTGTCACATGAGTAGAAGTAATCAACAACTTTCTATTCATTTTTATTCTTATGAGCACGAGAGAGAGAGAGGGGGGCAGGTACACAGTCACTAAAGATAAATAGCACAGCATTTAGTTGAATAGACGTTAAAAGAGAAGGTGTTTCAACAGCTGTTGTCTACACTCTTGACAAAGGAGAACAGAAGACTTCACCACCAGGACCTCCCCACCAACTGGGTGTCACCAACTTTCTCACAACACCTAACTGTAGTGATGGCCAAATGAAGCTTTCTGAAGCTTGTATTGAAAGACGGTTCATTACTCGAAGCTTTTCAACACAGTCCTCTCCGGTGACATCTGGTGGTGAAAATTTTGAAGAGCAGCTTGAATCTGCAAAATAAAACGGACTGCTCAATCATCACTGCTCACTCAAGAGTGGAGTTCTCTCCGATATTGGGCCACCGTTCCGTTGCTTTGAACATGTAATTGGTTTTGTTTTCTCGATTGGGGGGCTGAAAAAAATGTAATGCGTATTTGCGTAATACATTTTCATCAATAAACTTTCCCTATTTAAACATGCACTATGGTGTGGCCTTTCTCTGCTCATAACTCCTTGATGTTGGTAAATACAATAAGTGAGCAATATATATAATATACATATGATAATGCACAGCACATTATGGAGTATGCCCCTGCTGTGGAGTCCTGCCTCCATCTACTTGTCATTTAATCACTGGACAGCTGGACAGGTTCATACAAAATATTAGATTAGGCCAATTGTCCTATACATATTTGTGACCTAGGGGTGGGATTGATTGTGAACTGGAAAGGGAAAATGCTTAGGGAGCTGAGTACGGCTGCATCGTCACTGATTTGTAGAATCATTTTGATTCGATACAGGTCCGATTCAATTTGATTGGAATCTGGAAAGTTTTGCCTCAGTCAGAAATATTACAATTCTGATCATTTAACAGTATATATCCATAATTTCGTATCTATTAAAAGAAAGCTGACACATGTGAGCCTTAATTAGAGATGTAAACAAAGAGTTATGAAACCTGCAGCTGCAGAAGCCAGCGAAAAAAAAAGAGGCAAACACAGCGCGGACCCGACGACACATCAAAATCTGACTCTGACGCGTCGGGTCCGCGCTCTGTGTTCACGTTTGTATGCAGAATCCGTAAACCTGCTCCCAGTTACTGTTTTAGCTGTATGGTGTTTGACGACATGTTGTGAGGTTTAACCTGAGATGCTGGCGTTTCAGGCATAATAACGTTAATTTACAAATCGACACGGGATTTTAATGAATCAATATCACTTTATTCAATTTAGCATGGATTGTAATCAGAAAAGCGATAATCAAAACCCACCCCTAATCAAGAACTTGCAAAGTAAAAACATGATCTATGTCAGGTAGCCCTTTTGTTATTTACATTTAAAAAGAGGATTAGTGTTACTGTGCGCTGGCTGAGTCTGTTTCTTTTCTTAGAAATAGTTTCTCCTGCCCTGGAGAAAATCCACTTGCATGGAACAGAAGAGGCTGTGGAGTGCAGGAACTACACTGCAAGCTGGTAGATATGCAGGTATTCCTGGGTCCTGCAGACTATCACCTAACAACAATAAACAAAATGATTTTCTAAACTGTAGCAATGTAATGTACGTATAGTGTCAAATACATTTTTGTAGTCTTCATTAGCTTTAATTCACATGGAAGTGTTCCTAAAGTCATATGCTGTAATGATATTTACATTATGAAAACATGATTTTGGACATTTCAGGTTTTTCACTTCAGCAGATAAAATGAATTGAGCAAAATCAACTCAAAATATTCCCACACGCCAGAACGTCCTCTCTTCCTTGCTGGCTCCATATCTGTCAGTGGAACGATCACCTCGTCGCTCTCTGTCACCATCAACACACTCCACGAATCCCGTGGATGATTCACTTCCTTATATCCGTTTGAATCAGGTACCGAAGCAGTTACGTGCGTAATGAAGCTTCGGACGTCACTGGTCACGTGACTTTTGCCAAACGAAGCAAGCCTCGACACAGTGCTTCTGAACCAGTGTGTTGTTTTTTTCGACACACGCTCCGGAGCGTCAGCTTCAAGCGGGCCATCACTACCTAACTGTGACCTACACAGATAACCAGTGTGCAGCTTTGAAATATAACATCCAGAGTCTATGTGACAAATGGCTAAACAAGTTCCATCATAGCAGGGTGAAGAGTGAACATGGTAACATAGAAGATGCTCTCCCAGGCCTATTACTGCCTTCTGGTCATAATTTCCACTCTCTTTCAGTGACCTCTCACCTTTAATATCCTATGACCTTCATTGACCTCTGACTTTCAGTGACCTCTGACCTCCTGTTGCAGGTGTGTGTGTGCTGCTGCTGTCTGCACTGACTGTTTGTGCAGGTGAGTAGATGAAGTGCACCATGGTCCAGGACAAACACTGAGTGTAAACACTGATAGAAACTGTCCGTCTGTCCTCCAGTCTCTCTGAGCGTCAGTCCAAACCTTCAGCAGTTCTTCACAGCAGCCTCAGTGTCTCTGACATGTGAAGGTCAGCTGGGCTCTGATGGATGGACGGTGAAGAGGGACACAGGAAGTGGGACTGAGTCATGTGGAGCAGGTGGGCGGGGCTTCGGGAGGTTCAATGGTTCATCCTGTTTGTTTGATGAGTTCGAGCCAATCAGTGGAGGTTACTGGTGTGAAGGTGAAGCTGGAGAGAAGAGTGAAGAAGTCAACATCACTGTATCAGGTAATGAAGTCATTCATTTCATCAGACTAACAGCAGACTGTTATACCACCTCTACATCACTCTGTGTGTCTTTTCTTTAGATAAACATGTGATCCTGGAGATCCCTGCACTTCCTGTGAGGACAGGAAGTGATGTCACTCTACGCTGTAAGAAGAAAACTGGTGGCACAGCTGCAGCTTATTTCTACTTTAATGGACGTCCTGTTGGACCTAAATCAGAGAAAAACATCACAATTAACGTGCAGCAGTCTGATGAAGGTCTCTACTGGTGTTCTACTGATGAGTTTGGATCATCTCCTCAGAGCTTTCTGAGGGTCAGAGGTCAGATCACTGACATCACTTCCTGTTTAAAGCCAATCTGCTGAGCTGATGATAAACTGACTGAACCAGCTTCCTCATCTCTCCTGCAGGTCCTTCAACCACAGCCTTGTTTACAACAACAAAAGAAGAAACAACAACCATAACGTCACTGACAAACACTCATATCTCCTCTTCTTCTACACTTCTTTCTCCTCCCCCTTCTCCCTCTCCCCCCTCCTCCCTCATATTCCCAATTGTAGCTGCTATAGGTTCCCTGGTGCTATTGGTTCTGGTTCTGTTTGTACTTCATCTTCTGTGGAAGAAGCGCACAGGTATGGCGTCTGTCTCAAATTTTCATCCAAAGTCATCATGTTGGACACATCAAGACAGCCTCCATCAGCGTTTCTATTTTTAGAACACTTAGAAAGTAGATTCAGACTAAAACTCCACAGACACAAATACTAGTATTCTTTCAGATCACTTCATCTTTGCAGGGAGATACCAGTCAGCTCCAGTAAATGATGTCACCTATGCTGAGGTCACCAGTAGAGCCTGGACCAATAAGACTCCAGCCAGCGAACCTGAAGTACTTTACTCCAGTCTGAGGACAAACACTGCAGGTACACATTCACCTGTGTTCTAACGAGGGACATCAATGAGAGATAAACCCAAAAGTAGTTTTCATTGGGCTTGTAAAATGTGGTCAATGAAACAATGAGAATCTTCTTCTCAAATTTATCAAACTAGTGTTTTGAAAGTGGGACCTGAATGCAGGTGCAGTTCACTCTTCAGGTTCCTGTTTCCTCAGTAAAACCTGTCACTGGTTTCATAATTAAAGCTGTACTGTGGTTTCGTTGGTCAGTTCAGTGTTTATAACATGAGGCAGTCAGCAGAGAGAGACGTGGCACTGAGACAGGAAATTCTGCAGCTTAAACAGATGTGATCGGTGTTTGATGGGAGTCAATTCAGGTTTGTGTGTATGACACAGTGTAACAGGAGCTGTCGGCCTGAACTGAAGATTAAAAATAATCTGAGCGGATTTGGTTTGTTTTTAATCCAGATGTATCTTTTCAAAAATAAAGAGAAGCTAGTTCAGTGACCACATTATTTCTTTTATTGCCATGTAAATCTGAGGGTTATACACAGTAGTAGCAGTAATCAGATGTAAAAGCACATAAATAGTGAAGTCACCTGAGTCAGTAGTTCATATTTCCCGGAGTCGAGCGTTCATTCACCCACATCAAAACAGGTGCTGCTGGTGTGGTTAACTGCTGAGAGAAGCTCTCTGTGACGGAGCTTCTTTGTTGAGATCAGTGGGAAATGATCAAAGGTAAAACACATAAACCATGAAGTGTTTTATGTGTTTAAGATCAGTCTAGCAGCTATTTGAATGTTGTGGACTCTGTAGAGGTAAACAGTGTCTGAGAGTAGAGAGAGTGCATGTCAGCAGATACCGGTGCTGAGATGCAGGACTGAACAAAGGAAGATGTAAAGTTACCACACAGCAAAAGATGTTCTTAACTTTGTTTCTTGTCTTCATCTCTTTGTGTGACTAGTGTTTAAAGTGAAACAAAATGAGTTCTTTTTCAGAGAGAGATTCATGAAGCCCCTCACAACGTCTTCATAAGAATTAAGATTTCTCTGCAGGATTATTATTAAATGAAAACAATATATATTTGAATTCAGTTCAGCAGGCAAACAGGGTTGATGGGAAATCCAAGTTCAGTGAGTTGTAAATAAAACCCGGATATTCAGTCACTCATTGGCATGTTCTTGTCTTGATGATGTCATCCCAAAAACACACATGACCAATGCTGACATCATCACTCAGACCCCTGAGGACACAGGTAGGGAGGCTGCACCTATATGACTCATGTCCCAGTGTTATTACATGCTGAACTATCGGGGCGACTGTGGTTCAGTGGATTGGGAAGCTCCTCTATAAGTGGAAGGTCGCCGGTTTGATCCCTCCTGCTCTCTCTCTGTCCTGGTGGTTGTGTCCTATGGCAAGACACTTCCCCTACCGCCTACTGGTGATGGCCAGAGGGGCCGATGGTGCGATATGGCAGCCTTGCTTCTGTCAGTCTGTCCCCGGGCAGCTGTGGCTACAACTGTAGCTGCCTCCACCAGTGTGTGAGAGTGACTGTGGAACTGTACTTTGGGTGCCTAGAAAAGTGTTATATAAATGCAATCCATCATTAACTTTTTTCTCTTTAAGCTTCAGTTTAAAAATTAGGTTTAAAATTTCATATATTTGTTACATACATATACATTTTAATTAGGTTTTAAAGTTGGTAGGACAATAAATGCCTCACCCTTCTCGTGACCTGCACCATGACTGCACACTCAACTGTCCCATTTTTACAGAAGCTAAAGGAACCACAGACACCACAGAAGAAGTGTAAACAGGAAGCTGAGGACAGACCTGCAGACTTCCTGTGGACAGTCTCACTCTGTCAGTCCCCGTGGGAACATTTACAGGCAGTCATCAGCTTCCTCCTTTCTTCATTCACTCCCATTCATTCACACAGTGATGTCATTGTGGGAGCAAGTTCCTCCTGAGGAACCAGGATTGACGGGGAACTAAAGAAATCAACCTGCTGCTGGTTTGAGTCTGTGCAGCTTGAACTCTGACAAAGGTCTACTGCGAGGTGAAGAGTCGTCACTTTCAGGAGCTGCTTCCATCATTTCAAACTGATCAATACTCTGAACTTATGAACACTCATGTTTGACACAGAGTGTCCTGTGATGGTCCTCAGTCTTTGAGCTAGTTTTTGTGTTTGTTATGGACTATGTGTTTATTTGTTCTCTTGTTTCAATGACCTTTGTTCTGGTTCTATATTGGTGTCTCTTGAGCTCAGGTTCCCTTATTTGTCAGAGTCGTCATTATTTATATTTCTTATTCTCTATTTCTTGTTGTTCATGTTTATTTCCTTCGTGTCCAGTCTGTGCCAGCCTCTTCTCTGTGTTTTGTTATTCTTTCAGTCTCCCCGCTCACGTACCTGCGTTCGTCTGTTTTCTCTGTGTTCTGTCTCATTGTGTTTGTAATCCCATCCCTGTGTTTAGGTCCTCAGTCTCCCTCGTGCCTGTTTTGCTGTGTTCTTCTGTGAGTATCTTTTAACATTAATAACGCTGCCTCTTTTAGCCGACCCCTTTGTTTCCAAGTCCTGCATTTGGGTCTTGCCTCTGCCTGCCACACAGCTGTTCATGACAGGCACAGAAAACGATTTTGAGCCTAGAAGTAATAAATGCATGAACTTGTTTTTCAGCATCACTCTGAGACAGGATATTTCTAATTTTAGAGATGTTGCTCAGATGGAAGAAAGCAGTCCTACATATTTGTTTAATATGTGCATTAAAGGACATATCCTGGTTAAAAATGACTGGTTTCATCTCAAAGCTGGCCAGTTGGACAGGAAACAAAACAAGATGTTATTTACATATGAGCATCACACTTTACCTGAAATACACAAAGAATCTTTCTAATAATAGAAAACAGTTTCAAACCTGCAGGATTAAAGTGATGAAAGTTTGTGATTTAAATTTGTCTCATAAACGTCCAAAACCTGCTGAAGGTTCAGTTCAGTTAGTATCTGTAACATGACGACTGAACATGAAGGCAGACGACCTGTTTTCATCAAACAGGAAACCACAGCGGCTGTGTTTAGCATCGCTCCTGCTGATTGGGTCTGTTATGTAGACGATGTTTCCTCTATTAAGAACAAATTTTCCACTGTGTGGACAGAGTCGATAATCGTCCTGTGTCTCTCAGAGTTTCATTGTTTTGTTTTCAGTCTAAATGTTGCCATCAGTCACTGTCAGTTTGGGCACCGAACCTTAAACACGCATGTCAAAAATAAATCTACATTAGTAATGCATAAACAGCAAACCAGCAGGATCTCTCTGTGCACTGTGAACGCTGACTGAGGCTCATGTGATGCAGTGGGTTGTCTTCTAAATGTGTCTTCTTGTCTGCATGCTGAAGTATTCTTAGGCAAGATACTGAACCCCAAATTTCTTCTGACGCCTCCATCCAAACGTGAGTGTTTGATAAGGGTGCTTAGAAAGCAGTGTGTGAATAGCTGAGTCTTGAGTGCTCAGCTGGATTAGAGCAGTAGCAGCAGTTCGTTTACACAGACAACCAGTTTACATGTATAAATGATGATCAGTGAACTGCCATCACTCGTGGTTGAAGCGTTTCTTATGTAGAGCTGGAAAATAAACCACAAGCTTGAACACTATTTTTACTGACCTTTATCTGTGTAGCCTTCCTGTATTGAGCTTGGCAAGGACTAAAATAATTTCCCAGCATTATTTTTCTAACTAATTGTTTTTTTGCTTTAGTTACACTCCAAATAACAGCTGACATGGCATTTCAGACTTTTGCTGTAATCAAATTTGTAAACTTGTATTAAAGTTGGTAGATAATGTGTGCATAATGCACTGAACTAGATTCTTTTGTGATAGTAAAGTATTAATTGTTACTGATGTTCAATCTTGGTCCCTTTGTGCAAAAGGAAGAAATGTATGTGCATTTTTCCACATGCATTTTGTTAATGTTGTGTCAAAGAGTTACACATTTATAATATTTGATAGATAGCTGTGTATTTTTGTAGTTCTGTGCACAAGTTTGGATTGAACCCTCTGATTTCATCTAAAATAATACTCTGTGTTCTTTTGTTAGGCCAACATGAAAGACAAATAATTATCTTCAAAAAACTTGTTGGAGAATTAAAATTGTAAGAATGGAAATCAGATCTCTCAGCTACATCTGTGTGAGGTACTATGGGAACGTGTGATTTCAGGCTGTAGATAACGGATTTCTAAGAGGTTTCGTTAGAAGATGTAGGAGGTTACCCTGTAACGCTACAGACGTGAGGTGGGCTCGTCCAGGATTTGAACCCGGGACCTCTCGCACCCTAAGCAAGAATCATACCCCTAGACCAACGAGCCACATAAACATCTTCACCAACTTCTTCTCTGAAAGTCACACATCAGAGCACGTAGCTGAAGCTGAATATATGAAACATTGTCTTGAAAGCTGCCAGTCAAAAGTCTGGAAACACATCGCCGTGGTTTTTCCACATTGTGGACACAAACAGTTTCAGGACATCAGCTCAGAGCAACGGTCATTTTAAAGAACTTGCCTCATTCAACCAGACGAGCACTGGTTTCTATGCTTTAGTGCTTTCTAGCTAAGATATGCTAACATTCATTCTTTGCATCAGAGAGCAACTTGGGGTGTTAATCTACCAACTCAGGAGGTAAAGCAGATCATTTCCCAGTTGGAAAATTGATGGGATCATTTCCTGGATGCTCCAGTCTGCATATCCATGGACAAGTCATCTTTTCATTTCCAGTCAATTGTATTCATATAGCGACCAATCACAATAACAGTTACCTTTATATTGTAAGGTAGACCCTACAGAGAAAAACCGAACAATCATATGATCATCTGACCAGACCATATTTCACTGGCTTCTCTAAATGTTCAGCAAACTTTAAAAGCTCTTCATCATGCTTTTTCTTCAGCAATGGCACCATGGATGGTGACCTACATGCCATGCCTTCTTGAAACAATTGTACCTGCTGATTCCAGGTTTTTCTCTAGCACCTTGGCTCTTCAACGACTCTTCTGATCATTATTATATATGGTGAAATGATGTTCTTTCTACCTCTGCATTAAGAACCCAACAGTGCTCACTAGAACCTTCAGTAGTTTAGAACCAATACCTTCAGTATGTTTTGCAACAATACGGTTGTGAAGGTTTTGAGACGGCTCACTGGTTTTACCCATCATGAGATGTTTCTTTTGTGACACTTTGGTAATGACACAGATCTTTATAGGTTATCAGTTGGGACTGAACCTGCTAATATTAATTTGTAATAACTGTCAGGATGGCTTTCAATTATTGATAAATTTCATTTGCCATGAATCATGATTTCCTATGTCTCATTGCACCTTCCTTTTCTTCCTTTTGTTTTTCTCTGTTATTTCTCATTATCACACGTTAACCCCTGACCTGAACTTTCAAAGGTGAGTGATAAAACATTAATTGAATTACAATATTATACAAAGAACAGAAGTAAACACAAAATGCAGTTTCTAAATAAATGTGTTTATTATTAAGGGGAAAAACCCAAACCTAGATGAACATGTCAGAAAAAGCTATTGCCCCCTGAATTTAATAAATAACTGCAACCAAGCATTTGTAACAACCTGCAATAAATCTTTAACAGCACTGTGGAGGATTTTCAGCCCACTCACTGTTGCAGAATTGTTGTAATTTAGCCACATTGCTGGGTTTTCAAGCATGAACCACCTTTTTAAGGTCATGTCACAGCATATAAATCAGATTCAGGTAAGAACTTTGACTTATTTGGGTGTTTTGCATAATTATCCGGCTGCAGAAACCAAGTGCGCTTCAGGTCAGTTGAGAACGGATGGCAGATAGTCTCCTAAAGAATTGTTTCTTTAAGAGGGCCGAATTCATGGTTCCATTTAGGGAGGCAAGTCTTGCAGGTCCCGAGGCAGCAAAACAGCCTCAGACTATCAGACTATCACCACCATATTTTACTGTTGGTATGAGGTTCCTTTTCTGAAATGCAGTGTGTAATGACACACACTCATCAGTCCAGGGTTTTTTTCCCCAACAGTCTTGGAACTCTGCCACGCAGGCTGGTGTGCTCCAGTCCCTTTCTTAAAGTGTAGTCATGAGAAAGGGACTTTAATTTTAACTTGAACTAAAAGCTGATCCTAAACTAAGCACAGATCAAACTGATTGATCAGCCATCAGAGGAGTCGGATCAATGGAGCTGCTTCTGTTCCTGATGTCCCCTGTTTGATCCTGGACCTGAACTCTCCCTGCAGAGACAAGACAGTCAGACAGGGACAGACAACAAGAGACAAACTTATATTTTCATACTGACCTTTGACCTTTAATAGCACCGTGGTCTCTCTTGAAATGCTTCTTTCTTTGCTGCAGACATTACAGATGTATTCTCCACTGTCTCTCTCTGTGGGCTGTTTCAGGGTCAGACTGAGGTCTCCAGTTTTCAGCAGGTCTTCATTCATCTTCGTTCGGTCTCCACACCACACAGCAGAACTGTTTTCTTTCTCTTGATCCCTTTCCCCTCAACTCTGCAGATGTACTTTCTGCAGTCTCTGTCTGTGGGGAGTTTCAGGGTCAGACTGAGGTCTCCAGTTTTCAGTGAGTCGTCTGTCATTTCGTTTCGCTCTCTGTAAAACTGGTCTCGTGCATCAGGCTGGTCAGAGCCGGCGTGATATTTGTGAACAGTCTTCGGTGGTTCAGGTTCATAGCGCCACCACTCCACTTCAGCATCTCCAGGCAGGTTTTCTGTGGTTGTGAAGGGCAGCTGGACAGACTCCGCCCCCTCCTCCACCTCCACCTGACAGACTGAGAGGACAACAAACACAACATGACACAGCAGCAGTTTTATTCAATGATTCCAAAGAGAACTTTAATATTCAATTTTAAGCTCAAACTATGATATTTGTCTTTGCTTGTGTTGATTTCCTAAAGATGAAATATACTACACTCATTTAATTCAGGATTAATGTATTTTATTGGTTGTTCTTCATTTCTTTTGAATTGTTGCCTTCAGTCCACTTTAGTAGGATTTGAGTGGGACTGCTCACAAAGAAAGAATGAGTCTCTAATTTTTTATGGTAGTTTAATTTTAATAAAGGGAGACAAATTATCACCTCGCCTCTGTCGGTGCGCCCCAGGGTGGCTGTGGCTACACTGTAGCTGCCATCACCAGTGTGTGACTGTGTGTGTGAATGGGTGGATGACTGAGTGTAATGTAAAGCGCTTTGGGGTCCTTATGGACTGAGTAAAGCGCTATATAAATACAGGCCATTTACCATTTATTAACAAAAAATCCAAAAAAGAAAGATTACATAAAAATCCTCCCTTAGTTATGCTGCAATAGGTGTAGTCTGCCGGGGAGTCCCTAGAGTGTGACCAATTAGGTCCTAGAACTGAAGAAGCTTCTCGGATGAGAGGTGAAACATCTTCAAGCAACTTAAAGAAGTCCAGACGCTTTTCTTTCCAAGCTCCTTAGACTACGATGACCTGGATCACTGAGAAGCTTCACAGACAAGATCCAAACTACAACTCACATTTGATAAATGTCATCATTAATTCCACTTTTAAAAAGAACCTCTGTAACTTTGCTCTGCTTCACTTCTGTCATGGTCCATGGTCCTGTGTCTGTGGAATGCGTGATGCTTGGGTAGCCACACCCCCGGGCTGGGCCATCACCAGCACACCTGCTCTCCATCACGGTGACTACACGGAGATCTACTTAACCCGGCGCTGACAGATGCTCCACGCCAGTCCGTTAGTCACCACCACAGTGGTAACCAGACTTCCACGAAAAGCGTGCATTCTCTTCTGGATTGGAACTGTGTTTTACCTGCCTACTTCTGTCCAGGTTTCTACTCGGCGTCTGCTACCTGCCTGTCCTCCGGCTCAACTGGATCTCGCGGTGCTCACCTGGCCCATTCGCCATTCCCACGGACTTCCTGCCCCACGGACTGCCACACTTCCCTCCCGAGCTCCCACGGTCCCGTTCTATCGTAAGCCCCTACTCTAACTCAGTCCAGATGTGTTTTCCCCGCTTCCCGGCTCCCTAGTAATCATCTCCCCTTTCTGTTGCAGCCTCCCACCATCCCGATCCCGGCTTCCTCGTGTCATTGTTTCCCCGGGTTTTTAGTTTCTTGCTTTGCTCCCTAGTTTCCCCAGGTCGCCTTTCGTTGGTACAATAAAGTGTTTTTTCTGTTAGCGCGGAGTCTGCGCCTGGATCCTTTCGTGCCCGCGCACCACGGCCCATGACAACTTCAGCAGCATCAGGTAATGTTCATATGTCGATTCATGGTTTTCTACAGTTTTTGATCTACTGCAGAATATTTTTAAGGTTATCTGCTATAAAACGCCAGACCAGGAAAATCTCCTTCATGTTTTTCTGTGTTTTATCCTCAGTTACTTTCACACAAAGACATCTGCTGTGATGCTCACAATTATGATGAAGTCTCACATGTATCAGTGCTGATAAATGATCAAAATTATAATATTTCTGACTGTCTGAGGCTAAATTGAATCAAATCGGGACTTCGTGAATCGGAATCAAAGGGATTATAGAAATCAGCGATGATACCCAGCCCTAGTGAGCAGCCTAGGCCTGACAGAGTGGATGTAGGTGTGGGTAATAAGGAAAGATGAAAAGAACTACTGATAACTTTTCTGTTAAGTTAAAGTCTGAGCCGTCTGAAGTTCATAGCCAGCTCTGACACGGAGCCATCGATCTCTGAATGCTGTAAAAGCAGCAGTGTATCCAGGAAACACATTATACATGATAAATGCACTGCCCGAGTGTCCCCTCTCCCCACTGCCTTTCAACAGCATGCAACAGCAAACAGGTCGTCAGAGGAGCCGAGATGATGATTGTGTTGATTGTGGTTGCGATGATGTGTTAATACACCTCTCTGAATGTAATAATTAGTCATTAATAACCTCTGCCTCTCTACCACAGCATGTCTGTTTATCAGCCATCGTTTTGTTGGAATGGGTCAGAAATGGCCGCCCCAGTCCTGGTTCTGACGGAGGTTTCTTCATGTTAAAACTGAGTTTTTCCTCCCACTATCACCAAAGCACTTACCCACAGTGGGCTCATATGATTGTTGGGTTTTTCTCTGTTTTCTCTGTATTATTGAAGGAACTACCTTATAATATAAAGTGCCTTGACGCAGTTGTTGTTGTGATTTGGTGCTGTATAAATAACTGACTTAAATTCATTTCTGACCTTTGACTCGAAGCCTCACTTCTCTCTTCAGCAGGATGTTTCCCTCGCTGCTGTAGGCGGTGCAGGTGTAGACTTCGTTGTCTCTGTCTGTGGGGTATCTCAGGGTCAGACTGAGGTCTCCAGTTTTCAGCAGGTCTTCATTCATCTTCGTTCGGTCTCTGTAAAAGTGGTCTTGTTCTTCAGGCTGGTCAGAGCCGTTCTCATTCACGTGGACCTTTGTGGTCCGGATGTAAATGCAGGTCCACTCCACTTTAGCATCTTCAGGCAGGTGAAGTTTGGTTTTGCAGGGCAGCTGTACAGACTCGACCCCCTGCTCCACCTCCACCTGGGGGACTGAGAGGAGAAAAAATACCACAATGAGCTGAACACAGCATCATCAGAACATTTTGTTTGGATGAAGTGAAACATCTGCACTGAAAACATGTTTGACTGGCTGCAGCCTGGGATTTGTCCTGTTGCTCCACTGTGCAGACACAGTGTTATCTTTGGTGTCCTAAATCAATTATGGGAAGAAATTTATCATCGGTGCCATCTGTCTTTATCTTCACTTCCTACACCCTAAACTGGAAACGTTCATAGACTGTTATGTGAGCTTGCCTACTTAATATTTCCTTTGAATTTTCTCTCTACATGCAGATTAATATGAACTTTTGTTAAATAAGCTATTATTCTGAGCTATGCAGGCCCAGACAAAGCGTGCAGCATTTTAATGAGGTTGTTTTAGTGTGGAATAGAAGAAATAGAAGAAGCTCGTGTGAGTTTCCTTAAGAAAACATCTGATCCTCAAAATCCTGGTGCTTTCAGGCTGACATTGACTCAAAAACATTATCATTATAATATTTTCATTCTAAATTATTTTATAAATTTCTCTTAAACTCCTCAATTTCTCGGACTAGTGTCACATCTTTAGTTTGAGCTGATAAAAAAGTAATGGTTGAAAAACCTAACTTAATAGATCTTACTGTAGCTCACTCATCAAGTCCTGTTCACCTCAGGGACAGATTATCAGTGTGGTCACCAAGCTCTTCAATTCATGACTCACCATCTTCATCTTCTGTCTACAGCACTCACCTCTGACGTAGAGCTTCACTTGTTTCTTCTTTAGGATGTTTCCCCCCCTGTAGACGGTGCAGGTGTAGGTGAGTGCGTCTCTGTTTGTCGGGTATTTCAGAGTCAGGCTGAGGTCCACAGCTATCTGCAGGTTTTTCCTCATCATTGTTCGATTTCTGTAAAACCAGTGCTGTTTTTCAAGGTGGTCAGAACCGTTTTTAAAGACGTGCACTATCCTGTTGGAGCTGTCAGTCCACTCTACAGTTACATCTTCATGTCGGTAAACTGTGGTTATAAAGGGCAGCTGAACAGACTCCACCCCCGAATCCACATCCACCTGTGAGACTGTGAAGTAAGAACAACAAATAATGATTTGTGTGCGCAGTCTGTCAAAGCCCCCATGTTTGACATGTAAAGTGTGTGAGGGGAGCCTGTTTTGCAAAATGCGCTGGAGGATTCCTTAAGAACATGAAACATGGGGATGCACTGGTTTGTGTTTTATTGAAAGAAAGGAGACAATTAAAACAACCTATTAACATAACTAATAGATTAAGAAGAAGAAAAAACACTGCAAGTCAAGTCAAGTAAAATAAATCTGAGGTTTAGGGATGATTCAGATTATTCACAATGCAAACACGTCACACACACAACATACCTTCCTTAAAATAGCCTCTGAAGTGAACTCCAACACCCACGATGACAGCTGCAACTACAGCCAGGACACCCAGAGCCACTGGGACACTGATGGGAACTTATAACACAATGAAAACATGAACATTACATGATGTTAACATAAAATGATTAACACTCTGTGACACTACATGTGATTTTGAATCTCTTTGCACTGACCTCCACCTTTGACCCGCTGAACCTGCAGTTCCACTCTTGACTGACCCAGTTCTACTCCAAACTTACGGACGGTGCAGGTGTAGCTGCCGCTGTCAGACAGCTGAAGCTTTTTCAGAGTGAGACTGAGGTCTCCGGTTTCCAGAGCGTCAGGATTCATCGATGTTCGGCCGCTGAACTGGTCATTTTGGTTCTGGAGGTCATCGCCTTCTCGTCGACGCAGGTGCACTGTGGAGGGATTGAGGTCATAGCGACTCCACACAGCTGTGGATTCTTTTTCTTCAAAAGTAGGAAACTCACAGGGCAGGAGAACAAACTCCGCCCCCTCTACTACCTCCACACCTGAGGCACACTGGGAAACTGAGGACACAGACATGGACAAAGACCTTATTGATCCCACATAAAAATAGAAAAAATAAATAATAAAATGATTCTGTGCAAATGGTTGCTATGTGCAGAAAAATAACACAAGATGTTTTATGTGCACATAAAGTGCAGGCAGTGATAGTTATACACACATATTTCTAAACAGTGTTTATCCTGTTTATAATGTTACAGCCTGGCTTCTGTCGGGATGAAGGACCTGTGATAGCGCTCCGTCCACAGTCTCCGTCCACAGTCTCCATCCACAGTCTCCGTCCACAGTCTGATGCAGGGATGAGAGATGTTGTGCATAATAGCCCACCCACCTCCTTTATGGGGTCTAGGGGACTGTCCAGGACAGAGCTGGCCCTCTTCACCAGCCTATTTAGCCGTTACCTGCCCCTCTCTCTGCTGCCGCCTCCACAGCAGAGCTCTGGATAAAAGATTGCAGACATCCTCAGTAATGTCCTGCAGACTTCAGTCCAGGTTATTGTTATTGTTAAGGTGAACACCCAGCAGCTTGTACATGGTGACCACCTCCATGCCCAAACTTTGGATGAGGTGTGGTTTGCTCGGAAGGTTGACCACCACCTGCTCCGTCTGATCATTTGCCTCAGATGCACATCCAAGGATGGCTGTATCAACGGATTCAGTTTATCTGCCCACCAGTGACAGATGTGGATTCTACATGCTCAAAGACTATTTCCAAGACGTTTCTCCTGTCTATCATCCACAAAGTGCAGGATTAGTGGAAAGAACTAACGGCACAATAAAACAGAGATTAAGAAAATGCATGGAAGAGACAGGAAGGCCGTGGCCTGAGTGTTTGGATCTGGTTAAGATGTGGATGAGACTAACCCAGGGGTCACAAAAGCTCACACCCTTTGAAATCGTTCACGGGAGGCAATTTCCGCTTCCTCTCACTACTGAGCCTATTAATAAGTCTATAAGAGAAACCACCCTAGCAGAGTGGATGACTAAATTATTTGAGAACAAAGAGATTGTGCTAAACAATAAACTGCCGAGTAATACCTCTCCAGTTTCTTGCAGGTTAAAACCAGGTGATTGGATCCTGATCAAAGTACTCCAGAGAAAGAATTGGTATTCACCAAGGTGGGAAGGCCCATATCAGGTCTTACTTACCACACCGACTGCCTGCAAAATTGCAGAAAGACCATCTTGGATCCACCACAGCCACTGCAAAAAAGTGAGTGACAGTCCAGACGTTTAGACGCCAGTTCCCCTAGCTTCCAGGTGATCTACCGGTGGAGGAAGGGCTGATTGGGTATATCCCGCCTCTCCACTTCGCTGGTAGTCTACTCACCAGAAGTCTAGGTGTGCCTGGTCATCATGAAGAAAATTGTCCTCATAGTGGCTGGCATTGTGCTCCTAGTGAGCCTACTGATATTCACCTGGAAAGATGAAGACCCACAGCACCACCTGCAGAAGAAATGGTCATATGACAACTCACACCTAAAGGATATGGACAAAGAGCACAACCACCCCTGGCTGAACAATGCCTGGTACCGGTACGTCTACAACCGAGTACATACAGAAGACAACCACACTGGCTGCTATGTCTGTTCTCACCTCCCAACAACAGCAATACAAGCCACCCTATATGGAAAATCACCCAGCCTTTCCGAAGCCCTATGTATATTCCACAAAGCCATCAACGGAACATGTTCCCCCGAAGACATCTTCTTCTTCAAGGTTCAGTTAAAGACACAAGTCTCAAAACCCGACTTGCCACGGTGTAATGGAACACAGATCAACTATACAACTAATGAGGTAGTGTTCTGTACACCAGAGATCTCAGACTGGAACTACAGCTGTGATGGACGATACTGGGTACACTTAAATGCAACCAATGACAAGGGAAAATCTTTCAACGTCAGGAGGGAACCAGGAATACAACATCCAATGTGTTTCACCTTCGCATACGGCAACAGAAAGCTGGGAATGAATCAAAACTGCTCCCAGACTTTCCGAATGCCGCAGGACAGAAAGGCACAGACAAGCTTCCTGAATGGCACGTATTGGGTGCAGGGTACAGCATGGGCATGTGGCTCAAAGACATACTTCACCATCCCACCCAACAGCACCGGACTCTGCGCCCCAATTTTAGTGTCAGACCACACATTCAGAATGTTCCATCGGAACCAACCAAGACGCAAGAGGAGCACTGATGACGTGCAACCCCATGACCCAATATGGGGCAGTGATGTGCCAGCGGAGTTCAAGTTGTGGACCACCGGACAGAAGGTCCTGCACTCACTGTTCCCATGGGTCGGAACTGGGAAGAACAAGCTCAGGATAGAGACACTTGACTACCGATTTGGACTTTTCCTGAACAGCTCAACAAGGATAAACAAGGCTCAGAATGAGGAGATCGACGCGATCAGAATAGTGGTCATGCAACACAGAGTCGCCCTGGACATGACTCTGGCTGAGAGAGAGGGCCTCTGTGTCTTATTCAACACCACTTGCTGCACCTATATCCCGGACAACGTGCACTCTTTGACCATGACCACCGCCCTAGACAAGTTACGACAACTGAGTAATGCAGAGCAACAAGACTATGTCACGAACACAGAGGACTGGCTGACCTGGCTGCTGAGCGGCAGCTGGAAGACCCTCGTGATTAAAGGACTTGTCTTGATAGGAGTTCTTCTTTTATTGCTTTGCATGTTCTCAACTTGCATTCTACCCTGTATCAGATCAATGATTGACAAAATGGTACAGGCCACAGTAATCACCTATGTTGGACTGCCACTAGAAGATGAACCGGACGAAGAGGATTTAGTATAGGAACACACACACTCACACATACTGAATGATGCTACAATTGAAAGTGTTATAAGCAAGTGATTGTTGGCTGATAATAAAGTATGATTGAAGTGGTGAAATACGGTAACAACAGGAGGGAATGTCAGGGAGTTTTTAATGTTTTATTTGATTATGCTTCACATGTTATGTTATACTTATGTTCACATATTTCACTAGACAGCTTTCTGTAGAAACAGGAAGCTGACCCTGTGACAAGAGTGACAAGAGTTCAGCTCAGCTCAGAAATACACATCCGCAGAAGTTGAATTGCATTATACTATTCTTAGAAATTGACTTGTAGCACACTTACACCACACACACACACAGCTTACACACAGACAGCATCAGGACCTGCGTAACAGGAAATGTGATTATATTTGCATATTGACGATGTAACCTATAAAATAAACGAATGCTGCAGTTCGGTGTGATTACTCCCTGAGTTTCACCCGTGCCGCACGTTATCAGTAACAAGTGTCTCAGTGTTGTTTATTCACCTGACTGTTTGTTAACTATAAATCTCTGACAATAATAATGCCGTGTGTGTGTTTACCTTTGCTGTTTTTATATTTTGTCTGTCATCTCTCCCCCTTGCCTGTGATATTTTACCCACTGACTGTCTTACTGTTCAGAACTCAGGCCTGGATTACAGCTGGACTTCAGTTTCAGTGTGTTTGTGTTTGAGTCCCGTCATTGTTTTAAAAGAAATGAGAGGACTACAGTTCAGTTTTTTCTCATTTACATACTTCTTATGGTAAAAGTCTGGTGCAAACATACACTTGGTCCTAAAACAAAAAACAATTCTCTCTTTTGGCTTTAACTATGCGAGAATAACCTGCGGCATTTGAGAACTTATCTTCCAGATCAACATGCACAAACCTGTCTGACTGTTTCTGTAAGCAAAACCAGTGTGTGTGTGCTTGTGTAAATATGTGTGTGTGTCATAAGTTTAAAAGAAACTTTTCTTACCGTACAGGAGGATCACAAACAAATCCAAAATCTTCATGTTGCTATACATAGAGTAGACATCTACAAAGTTAATCTTCAACCTGAACCGACTAAGAGATTAAATAATCCTGCCAAGAAGCCAAAGGTGTTTTCTGGCTGCTCTCCATGTCACACAGCACACCTGTGGATTGCTTTCATTCAGGAAGAGGAAACACTTCTTTAAAAGCAGGAGGAGGAGGAGTGTTCACAAAAGCCTCAGCCAGTAAAGAAGAAACTGTTTGAATGAAAGAAGCATTCATTAGAGTAAAAACCTAAATAACCTATTTGCACATTTAAAAACTTCCTGCTTCAACTCTGTGATTTTAATCTGTTATGCATAACTTTAATCATGACACTTTTTCAACATGAAACACTAAAATTAAATGTTTCCAGTTTTGGATCTGTTGATTCCCACTCTCTTTTAACTATTTTCCCACCATCTAAGTGCATCTAAGCACAGCTGGGATTGATCTTTATTTTCACTTCTCTTTAAATGTAACTTTTAATCATAAATATTATAGGATAGATTTAAATTCTAGTTACAAAACTGAAGAAAACAGCAAAAACAACAACAAAAAATCTACTTCCATTCACATGTAATACCTGTACAGCCCACCAGAGGGAGTGATACTCAAATCAAACACAGCAAAGGCTGATGGTGACAAGTAGGAGTTCATTCAGTAACAGAAAGGAACTGAGTGGGTAACACTTCATAATGGCCACTGTTATTTAACTGTGAATTATAGGTGTTAATTTAACTTTACCATACTGCATGATACCATCTTTATTTATAAAGCCCTTTAAAATAAAACCAGGGTTCACAAAATGCTGAACACGCCAGCAAAAAAATGTGTTTTAAGAAGAGTTTAAAACTCAGAAAGAGAAGAAGCCTGCCTAATGTGCAAGGGCAGATCGTTCCACAACTTTGGAGCTGCTACAGCCAAAGCAAATTAATGCTTACTAAGGGAGTGGGAAGGTGTATATGGCTGTTGCATCTCAGAGAGGTGGGGGCAGGCTATAAGAGATTTAAAAACAAATAGAGAACTTTAAGAAGGACCCTAAAATGTACAGGTAGTGTCATGGTCTCCGTGCCTGCCCGGCCGGCCCCACAAGACTGCATGTGGTGTTTGGTTTTCTCTCTCTCTGCCTGGGCGGAGCTCACTGTGGGCTCCCGCCCTTGGCCCACACACCTGACAACAATCAGCTGTCATCACCTGGAGCACTATTTCAGGCTGGAACACAGATCCTCTCATCGCTGGATGATTGTACTACAGACGTTAGTGATTCTCCCAGCTCCTGTGAACCTGTGCTTGAGTATACCTGTGATTCGTGATTTGTGAGTGACTTCCCTTTCCTCTGCTACAGACTTTCCTCCCCGGACCTCCCTGTCGTGTGAGCGTGTGTGAGTTTGGGCAAGAAGACGTGAGCGAGTGTGAGAGCGCTTCCCTGTGATTCCCTGGAGTTTGGATTTTCCCTTCACTGTATATATCGTGCACTGGTGCTGTAAATAAACTGTTTTTGGAGACTCTGCTCTTGAGTTCCTACTACCAGTTTGTGACAGGAAGCCAGTGAGTGAAATTAAAATGGGGGTAATGTGCTCAGACCTTTTTGTTCCAGTTAAAAGATGCGCTTCATAACCTGCAGACGCCTAACAGATGCATCACTAACCCCACTATAAAGTGCGTTACAATAATGGAGTCTAGAAAATTCCCACATGTGGGACTAATAAAGGTACATCTTATCTCATCTCTTATCTTAGATGTAACAAAGACATGGATCACTGTCTCAAAAAGCTGCTCTGATAAGATGGGCTTTATTTTTGCCAGTTGTCTCAAATGAAAAAAAGACAGATTTTACAACAGCTCTGACCTGGCTTTCAACTTCATCATCTGCCTCCATTTAAACTCCCAGGTTAGTGGTGATTGGTTTAACATACTGTGCCAGCAAACCAAGATCCATAGTAGTGGTCTCAGAAGTGCCACCAAAAACCATCACTTCTGTTTTCTGCTCATTAAAATGTAAAAAGTTCAAAGCCACCCAGGCCCTTATTTCATCAAGACATCTGAGCAGAGGGTCTACTGAGAAACCATTTATCTTTTAAGTGGGAAACAAATCTGGGAGTCATCGGCAAAACAGTAGAAAGAAATCCCATGTTTCTTGAAAATATACTCGGGTGGTATCAGATATAAGGAGAAAAGAAGCGGGCCTAAAACTGAACCCTGTGGAACCCCACATTGAAAAGAAGCAGCAGAGGATACAAGCTCACCAAGTTTCACAGAGAAAGTTTGGTCTGCCAATTAGGATCTGAACCACTGCAGTGCAGTACTCCTAACACCCACCACCTGCTCTAAACTGCAAATTAAAATCTTATGATCCACTGTATCAAAGGCAGCTGTTAAATCTAAAAGCACGATCATAACACAGTCATGTGATGCAGTTCCTAAAAAAATTATTAAAAACTCTTAAAAGGGCAGATTCTGTACTATGCAAAGCTTTAAAACCAGATTGAAAAACTTCCGAAATACAACATTCTTCTAAAAATGGATATTCATGGCTTGTAAACTACCTTTTCAAGAATTTTTGAGATAAAACTCAATTTGGAAATAGGTCTGTAATTTGCAGTCATTTCAGGATGTGAATTCCAGTAATACTGTAATATTTGCTGACACCTGAAGTTCATCCTTCTTCCGTTTACGTTCAGCTCTCTACACTTTCTTCTGGCTTCACAGGTGCCTTCATTCAGCCATGGTTCAGATATGGCTTTTACTTATCTAAGATTAAGGAATCCCAACAGCCACTTCATAAACGTATGGCACAGCATAGAAGAGCCACCTCCACAGGACAAGACTCAGCAGTCCATCTGCATCTAAAGGACAAAGGTCACTCTTTTGAGGATGCCAAAGTTCACAAGCCATCTATGTCCACTGTGAGCGACCATCTTTGAACAGAGGCGGTGGTTTACGACACCAACTCTCTGCCATCTATAATCCAGTTTTGAGATCCCTCCCAGACGCCTTAACGCCCACTCACACCCTGGGCCATCTGACCTCAGGAAATCACATGATAGGGTGGCGTTAGGTTTCACAATGAACTCACCCAAAAACCTTGGCTGATTGTGACCTACACCCGTTTTCACGCCATTGTCCCTCTTGGGGGGACACTCCCACAGGGCTTAAATCTGGGATTTTCCACGTTTCGACCCTAGAACTGAAGAAGCTTCTCGGATGAAACGTCTTCAAGAAACAGCTTTGAGGACAGAGCAACTCCTTGGTAAATAATGCACTTGATGGTGACTCATGAAGGTCCTTGCAGTCCAGTTGATCTTGCGCACTTCCAGGATCCCTGTGTGAGGCACAGAGTCATAGGCTTTCTTGTAGTAAATGCAGGTGGTGCATATGTTGGTCAGTGTAGTTTTCCTTTGTGTGCCCCACTCACATATTAGAATAGAATAGAATAGAATTCAACTTTATTGTCATTGCACATGCACAGGTACAGGGCAACGAAATGCAGTTTGCATCCATCCAGAAGTGCTTAGTGATATAGATATATTACAATATATATTAGCAATAATATAGATATGTAAGTATATTACAGAAATGGGTCTATTATGTTATAATGTACACGGTATGAAGTATGTTGTGAATATTCTATAACTATAAGTATGTACAGGCTGTAGTGAGTACAAGCTATGTACAGGATATGAACAGGATATAAATATGAAAAACTATACAGAATATGAAATAAATAACTTTACAGGAATCTGAGATATACAGCTATACAGAAATGGGAACTATGCAAGTTGTAAACAGTTGTAGGGTTAAAAATTATCGTATGTACAGAATGATTGTTTACACAGAGCTATACAGTAGTGCAGTTAAGATAAGTGAGGGTGTAGATAGTTTCTACAGAGGCTATATAAAGTGCTAGTGGTTGTGAGTGGTGGTTCACTCCATGTTATTATTGTGTTTGAGGGTACAGTTGTCCATTGTGTGTGTGTGTGTATGTTCAGTCCATGAGTTAACGTGGGTCAGATGTCAGGAGGCAGAGTTCAGGAGTCTGACAGCTGTGGGGAAGAAGCTGTTCCGGTACCTGGTGGTCTTAGTCCGGAGGCTCCTGTAGCGCCTCCCAGAGGGCAGGAGGGTGAAGAGTCCATGTGATGGGTGACTGGGGTCTCTGATGATTTTCCCAGCCCTTTTCAGACACCGCTTCCTGTAGATGTCTTTTATGGCAGGAAGTGGTGCTCCGGCGATGCGCTGGGCAGTTTTCACGACCCTCTGCAACGCCTTCCGGTCCGAGGCAGAGCAGTTCCCGTACCAGACTGTTATACAGTTGGTCAGGATGCTCTCGATGGTGCAACGATAGAAGTTCACCAGGATGTCTGAGGACAGGTGGTTCTTCCTCAGAGTCCTCAAGAAGAAGAGGCGCTGGTGAGCCTTCTTGACCAGCTTGGAGCAGTTGGTCGTCCAGGTGAGATCCTCGGAGATGTGGACTCCCAGGAACTTGAAGCTGCTCACACGCTCCACAGCCGTCCCCTTAATGTGGATGGGTGGATGTGGGTCAGCATTCCTCCTGTAGTCCACGATGAGCTCCTTGGTCTTCTCGGTGTTAAGCAGCAGGTTGTTTGTGTCGCACCACTCAGCCAGACGATCCACCTCCTCCCTGTAGGCGGCCTCATCGTTGTCACTGATGAGGCCAATCACCGTGGTGTCATCTGCAAACTTAATGATGGTGTTGGAACCATCAGCAGGTCTGCAGTCGTGGGTGAAGAGGGAGTAGAGGAAAGGGCTCATCACACAGCCTTGTGGTACACCGGTGTTCATTGTGATGGTAGATGAGCAGCGGTTATCCAGCCGGACATGTTGGGGGCGGTTGGTCAGGAAGTCCAGTAACCATTTGCAGATGAGGGAACTGATGCCCAGGTCTGTCAGTTTCCTGATGAGTTGTGAGGGGTGGATTGTATTGAATGCTGAACTGAAGTCTATAAACAGCATTCTGGCGTAGGTGTTGTTGTTGTCCAGGTGTGAGAGGACAGAGTGCAGTGCGATGGAGACTGCATCCTCTGTGCTCCTGTTCTGGCGGTATGCGAATTGGTGGGGGTCCAGGGTGGGGGGGAGACAGGATTTGAAGTGTGCTAGGACCAGCTGCTCTAAGCACTTAGTGATGATGGGGGTGAGTGCTACTGGGCGGTAGTCATTGAGGCAAGATGGGTTGGAGTTTTTGGGTATCGGGACGATGGAGGTGGATTTGAAGCAGGCCGGTACCACAGCGTGGCCCAAGGACAGGTTGAATATGTCTGTGAGCACTCCTGCAAGCTCCTCAGAACACGCTCTGAGAACACGCCCGGGGATGCCATCGGGACCTGCAGCCTTGTGGACATTGATCCTGCTCAGCACCGCTCCTACATCGGTGGGGGAGAGAGTCAGAGGTTGGTGGTCTGGCGTCACGTCTGCTTTGGTTGTGGTTGTGGGGTTCCCTCGCTCAAAACGAGCATAAAAGTTGTTGAGCTCGTTGAGGAAGGAGACATCAGAGGATGCGGGGGAGGGTTTGGTGGTCCTGTAGTCTGTAATGGTCTGGAGTCCTTGCCACATGCGTCGGGGGTTGGAGTTGGAGAAGTGTTCTTCTACCTTCTTTTTGTAATGGTGTTTGGCTTTTTTGATGCCCTTCTTTAGATTAGCCCTGGCTGTGCTGTAGGCGTGTGCATCTCCTGACCTAAAGGCGGTGTTGCGGGCCTTCAGGAGGAGACGAACATCCCGGTTCATCCAAGGCTTCTGGTTGGGGTACATGGTGATCCGTTTCTGGGTGGTGACACTGTCTGTGGTTTCGGAGATGTAATCCAGTACAGATGAGGCGTACTGGTCCAGGTCTGTGTGGGTGAACATATTCCAGTCTGTGTTTTTAAATCTGTCCTGGAGCACTGCGTCTGTCCCCTCTGGCCACACTTTAATTGTCCTCACAGCAGGTTTCACACGTTGGATGAGTGGTGAATACCTAGGTGTGAGGAACAGGGAGAGATGGTCCGATTGTCCAATGTGGGGGAGGGGTGTGGCTTTGTAGGCTCCAGCCAGGTTGGAATACTTAATCCTTATTCCTCTTTGTTGCTATGCCTAACAGCAACTTATATGAAGTACCAAGGTATTCGGGTGAGACCACTTGCTTCTTGGGATCTTTTGGCATCAGGGCTGTCTCCGGCCTCCACTACATAGCACTGAGGCGGCACTTTTAAGGATTTTTAACGCTATTCTTTTAACTCTGGACTCTGGCAGCCCTGCTGCCCTTTTATTGTTGGACTTGTCAGCAGCTTTTGACACGGTCGACCATGACATCCTGTTATCACGGCTAGAATTTCATGCTGGCCTAAAAGGATCTGCCTTACAGTAGTTTCGGTCCTATCTGTGAGAAAGGTTTTTTTTATGTCAGTATGGGCCCCCACAACTCCAAAATAGCCCCTCTTAAATACGGTGTACCTCAAGGCTCTATTTTGGGTCCTGCCCTGTTCGTACTCTATTTGTTGCCATTGGGCTCCATCTTCTCGCGGTACAGCATTTCATTTCATTGTTTTGCTGATGATTTGCAGATTTATCTACCTTTAAAAGCAGGGTCAGACCATCCCCAGCTCTTATTACGCTGCCTTGATGATGTCAAACAGTGGTTGTCATTAATTTTTTTAAAGCTAAATGAAAATAAAACTGAGGTTGTCATTTTTGGCAACTTTAATCATATCGACAGCACTCTGGGCTACTTTCCTCGTATTGTAAAACACATGTAAAAAACCTCGGTGTCTATATTGATGGTTCTTTTAAATTGAATAAGCAGGTGAGTGCAGTAGTTCAGTCCTGTTTTTTTTAGTTAAGACAGCTAGCCAAGGTAAAGAAATACCTTCCGGCTAACGTCTTTGAGCGTGTTATTCACCTTTTTCTTACTTGCAGATTGGACTACTGCAATTCATTGTATTATGGTCTAGATCAGGCCACCATCCATCATCTTCAGATGGTTCAAAATGCAGCTGCTCACCTGCTAACTGGTACCAAACGGAGAGAGCATATAACCCCACTTTTAGCTTCTTTACACTGGCTTCCTGTCTCCTACAGGATCCAATTTAAACTTTTACTTTTTGTTTTTAAGTCACTTAACGCCCGAGCCCCTCCTTACCTGTCTGAGCTCCTCTCTGCCTATGCTCCAGGAAAAACCACGAGGTCTAGCTCAAAACTAATGCTGTCCATCTCACGGACTAACCTCAAATCCCGTGCTGATAGATCCTTCTCTGTGGAAGGTCCCAGACTTTGGAATAGTCTCCCCTTAAATATTGGATCTGCACAAACACTTGAGCAATTTAAATCTTTACTAAAGACACATTTCTATGCCCTGGCTTTTAACACACTATGACCCAAGCATTTTGGTCTTATTTGAATTAGTTTAGTTATTGTTTTAATTCTTTTACTGTCCTATTGTTTTTTATTGTTATTATTGTATTACATTGTTGCTTTTCAATACCATTTTTATATTGTTAAGCACTTTGTGCAGCATCGGCTGTTTGAAATGTGCTATATAAATAAATTTGACCTTGACCTTGACCTTAAGGTAGGAGCCAAAAAGGGTGTAGTTTGTGTGTGTGAGCACCCGTGTGTACACCTGTGAGCATGGACGCGCTTGTTTTTAAAAGGTTCCTTCATGTAATGATCTGCTAGAGGGTGTGGGGGGGCCACAGCCCCGTCCTCCAGGGCATGAAGCAGGTATGGAGGAGATCAAAACTCCAGACATCCAGAGGCCCCCAGAACACAAGAGACCAAGGAAGACCAACAGAGGGGCAGCCGCGCCACTGTCCCAGAAAGAGCTGAGGAGAGTCCCAGATGAGGGCTCACTCAGCAGCCGCGGAGCAGAAGCCAGGGGGGGGTTGCAGTGACGCGCCCGTGAGCTCCGCCGGCAGCCAGCTGTGCCTGAGTGACCGAGTCCCAGGCCGAGAGGCCGGGGGCACCCCACCTCCGAAGTGGCCCGAGCGAGCCCCAGGCTCCAGGCCCCGATAAGCACCCACCAAGGAGTGAGCCGGTGTGTACCTGGACGCCCATCCCCAGACACAAAGAACCACCAACGCACCGATGTCTGAGGGCGTCCGCCACCGGATATGAACTTTTTTTTAAGACAGTGAATCTTGAAACCAGAGAAAAAATAGAGAGTTTTAACTTGTTCCATTGGCAGATTTTTTCACTTATTTCAAGCTAAAATATTTATTAGAATTCAAATTTAGACAGAAACAAAGTGAATAATATTATTTTATTATCACGTTGATGCAGCACATGGTTCAGTTAGCTTTGTATAAACACGTGTTAGAAATGTTCTTCAATCAGCTCTTTTTACTCTCATTTCACAGCCAGTACTTTTTACTTTTACTTGAGTAAAGAAGTTGAATTAGTACTTGGAGTATTTTTAACAGTAGTACTTCTACTTCAGTACAGACTGTGTGTACTTTTACCACCTGTGTCTGAGACCTCCTTCAGGGTCCACCTGAAGCTCTCAGTCTGCTGTGGAAAAAGGAAATCCAGGTGAGTTTCTCCTGATCACCTGAGGCCGTCATTACTGTGTGAACCCACACACCACTCCTCACTCCTCCCACCCGCTGCACACAGTCACTGAGTACAGACCGGCTGATTCCTGTAAAGGGAGAGGCAGGAAGAGGCGGAGCAACAGCTGAAAAACAAGAAGCTCAACGTCATTTTGCAGAAGTGAAAGTGTGAGAGAGCAGCAGCAGAGCTGCAGTCGAGTCCTGTTTGTCTCTAAAAGAAGATTCACTGGAGTCCATCAGGTTTCTCTCAGCAACAGTGGTGAGTGCAGCTGATCACACTTCCTGCTTCTACACAAATCTTCACTCTGTTCACTTCATCAGGGTCTAGAGCGCCACCTCATTTCTCCATGGTGCCACTTAGGCTACGTCCACACTCGCCCGGATAGATTTGAAAACAGCGCTCCGCGTCCACGCTAGTGTTTTCAGTCGTTTTCACAGAGTTGTGCGTCCACATTAAGACGGCTGAAAACGCTTACGTTCCAGTCCTGCGCATGCGTGAAACGCAAGACGATTCGACCGGTCTCATTTCTGTCTGCCGCTTATTCACTTTCCAGCTGTTTGAAACGTCGCAGCAGAGGTGGAGGAAAAGCACCGAGTTTTAAAATGGACTAACAATGAGGTGGAGTTGTTGCTGCGAGTAACACAAAAGTACAAAGTTGCAAAAGCGAGAGAGAAATAAAGAATTTGAAGAAAAGCTCTGTGGAGCATGTGCAGACTGATATTCATCTTTAATAGGACTGTCAAAACTGCTGCTGTATAATGCTCTCCACTATCTTTGTTTAATTGGTCACATGCCTGCATCACATGACTAACATGCATCATCGTTTTAGAAAGTCTCTGTTTTCACTCTTCACTGTGACACAAACGCACCGTCTCCAAATTATTTACTTTCCGGCTGTTTGAATCGTCGCAGCAGAGGTGAGCAGCGTGATAGGAGTGGATGTAGCTGTGGGTAATGAGAAAAGATGAAAAGAACGATTGATAACTTTTTCGTTAAGGCCGGTGCTCTGACACGGAGCCATCAACCTCTCAGTGTCTAACACTGGTCTGCAGACGGCATCAGATAATGAGCCACATTAGATGGACTCTGAGCCCACTGACAGTAAAAGGGTGAAGTGTAGACATTTGGAAGAGAGCGGCCTGACCAGTTTCTCTGACTATGATACTGTAAAGCTGACAACATGATGCATTTACTGTGGTGAGTGTGCAAAGACCATGGCAGGTGTTGTGCCGAGGTAGGGATCCCCAACAGGATCTGTTTCCCTGCGTCAGGAACATCGGCTGGGCAGGGAAAGCGGACCCAACGCACTCCGCCTCCATCACGACCAACTAGACGTGGAAGGAGTGATGTTTTAGTGACAACATGAAAGATGAGTGTGACCGTTCAGTTTGTGGGTTACAACAGAAAATTATACATTTATTGTTCTCGTGTGTTATCGGACGGGATCATTTTAACAAACCGAGGACATTTTCCTGATAATTATCTGTATCCTCCTGTAACTTTACTGTTTAAAGAGCTAAAACCTCCAACATTTCAGGATCAATAAGTCCTTATAAGACGTGTTTGTGAGCTAAAAATCAAGAATGTGGGATACTGTTTGTCTGTGTCAGCCAAACAACTTCACATCTTTGTAACGACTGTTAAAAAGATGTTCATCCTGTTGATCCTGTTCATCTGGACGCTGCACTGTACAGCAGACACGACGTTGTTCAGTTTGTGTTTCAGATGAACCAGTTTGTGTCTGAGTGTGTTGCTGGGTCTCCACCAGTTACTCTGACAACTGAAGGTTCAAGATTTTTATTTTGACATTTGCACACAGGACCAACAGTCCATGCACAGTGGAATACTTGTGCAGAGCTTTCCAAGTCAAATCACACTTTAACAATATAAAGACAGAAAAAGCAGAAGGATAGAAATGAAGTCCGGAGTAGGGTAGTCGTACTATTTTCTACATACAAAGACAAAGAAGAAAATGTACAGAGAGTGTGTAGTTCTCTACCTCTTATCGCACTCACAGTATTGCACATTTGTTCCACAGATCTGTTTCACAAGTCTGTTGTGAGTGTATTGCCCGATGGTCAGTGAACCGATGATACATTCAAAGTGAGGTTAAGTAGTGCTGTGTTATTTTAAGTGTTCAGTGTGTTTTTGTTTGCCGTCAGTCTGACAGTTGTGGGGAAGAAGCTGTTGAAGAATCGTGTTCTGTGTGTGATGCTGCTGTCCGCTCTGTTGTGTCTGAGATTGTATGTGCAGCTTTGTATGTGCAGGTCCATGGATGCAAGTGTTGTTCCCATAATCCTCTCTGCAGACTTTCTGACTCTGCAGAGCCTTCCTCTCTGTCTGTGTAGTGTTTCCATACCAGACAGTGATGCCTGCGGTGAGGATGCTGTCTATCAGTCCTCTGCAGGCCTGGGTGAGAGGGTGGTGGTTCATGCCAGCTTTCCTGAGCAGCCGAATGAAATAAAGCCTTTGCTGGGCTTTTTTCACAGTTGCTGTAGTGTTGAGAGTCCAGCTCAGGTCTGATGTAACCTGCAGTCCCAGGAATCTGTGGCTGTTTGTCCTCTCCACCTCCGTCCCTTTGACGATAAGAGGCTGCAGGGGAGGGAGTTCTTCCAAAAGTGCAGTATTCATTCCTTGGTCCGTGTTGAGGATGAGGTGAAGAAGCTTCTGTGATGAGTAGAAACTTAAAGAAGTCCAGACGCTTTTCTCTCCAAGCTCCTCAGACTACTGACGCTTGTTTCTCTCTTTGTAAAATGAAATTTAAAGTGAATTTTGAATCAAATGTTTCTCTTCTTTCTCCCTCAGAGTGCAGACATGTCTGCTGCCAGCAATCTGCGATCTGAAGATCAGTTTCTGTGCTCCATCTGTCTGGATGTGTTCACTGATCCAGTCTCTACACCATGTGGACACAACTTCTGCAAAACCTGCATCAGTCAGCACTGGGACATGAATGTCATCTGTCAGTGTCCCATGTGTAAAGAGACTTTCTACACTCGACCTCAGCTGAAGATCAACACTTTGTTCTCTGAGATGGTTGCTCAGTTCAGACGTGAAGCTCAGCAGAAAGCCAGCAGCAGCAGCTCAGAGCAACAAGCTGCCAAACCAGGAGAAGTTCCCTGTGACGTCTGCACTGGAACCAGACTGAAGGCCCTGAAGTCCTGCCTGGTGTGTCAGACCTCCTACTGTCACACTCACCTGGAGCCTCATCTGACACTGAAGCGTCTGAAAAGACATCAGCTGGTTGATGCTGTGGAGAACCTGGAAGGCAGGATGTGCACGAAGCACGATAACCTTCTGCAGCTGTTCTGTAAGACCGACCAGACATGTGTCTGCATGCTCTGCCCTGTTTTAGACCACAAGAACCACGAGTTTGTTCCTCTGAGAGAAGAATATGAAGGAAAGAAGGCAGAGCTGGAGAAGACAGAGGCTGAGATTCAGCAGATGATCCAGAAGAGACGACTGAAGATTCAGGAGATCACAGAGTCGGTGAAGATGAGTAAAGATGCTGCAGACAGACAGAAAGCAGAAGGTGTTCAGGTCCTCACGGCTCTGATGGAGTCTGTTGAGAGACGCCTGAAGGAGCTCATGAAGGAGATCGAAGACAAACAGGAAGCTACAGAGAAACAGGCTGAAGGTCTCATCAAAGATCTGGAACAGGAAATCTCTGAGCTGATGGAGAGAAGCTCTGAGGTGGAGCAGCTCTCACGCTCTGAAGACCACCTCCACCTCCTCCAAAGCTTCTCCTCCCTGAAAGCTGCTCCACCCAGCAAGGACTGGACAGAGGTCAGAGTTCATCCACCATCATATGAGGGGACTGTGGGGAGAGCTGTGGCTCAGCTGGAGGAGACAGTCTGGAAACCCATGAAGAAGAAGCTGTTTGAGGCTGAGCTGCAGAGGGTGCAGCAGCATGAGGTGGATGTGACTCTGGATCCTGATACAGCTCATCCTGAACTCATCCTGTCTGATGATGGAAAACAAGTTTATCATAGTGATGTGAGGAAGAAACTTCCAGACAACCCAGAGAGATTTTCTCAGTGTCCTTGTGTTTTAGGAGAGCAGAGTTTCTCTTCAGGCAGATTTTACTTTGAGGTTCAGGTTAAAGGAAAGACTAAATGGACTTTAGGAGTGGCCACAGAGTCGATCAACAGGAAGGGAGACATCACACTGAGTCCTCAGGATGGTCTCTGGACTGTGTGGCTGAGAAATGGAAATGAGTACAAAGCTGGTGCTAAGTATTCAGTCCCCCTCTGTCTTCATCCTGGTCCTGAGAAGGTGGGGGTGTTTGTGGATTATGAGGAGGGTCTGGTCTCCTTTTATGATGTAGGTGCTGCAGCTCTGATCTACTCCTTTACTGGCTGCTCCTTCACTCACAAACTCCACCCATACTTCAGTCCCTGTTTCAATGATGGAGGTAAAAACTCTGCACCTCTGATCATCTGTCCTGTCAATCAAACTGATCAATGACTGATTTTATTGGATGAATGATTGATTTTTCTTGAAGGGAACAAATGAGCATATTGAGTGTAAATCCTCTACAGTCTCCATGTTTCTATAGAATCTGATCATCAGGACTCTGATTCACACTTTGATTCTCATGGAGTTTGATTTGAACAGAAGAAAAGTTGAATCAGGAAATGTTCCCACTGATGGAGACTCGAGCTGAAGAGCAAATATCAGAGAACAAATGTCCAAAAGCTTCATTTCCAATAAAGTTTGTTCAATGCTTTGAGTGAATCCAGACTCATGTGTGGCTGTTATACGGAGCATCAGAGTCCAGCTGAGTTATGTTGGATACAAACTGCTTATTTTGGCTCTGTGAGGAGTTTTGTTCACTGAAAACTGATGAGACGGATAATATTCAAAGAACTCTGTAGAGATTCATGCATCCATGTTCTCCACCTGCAGGTGTGGAGGAGAAAGGTGGAGCACAGACTGCTGCATCCTTCCAGTCACATCATTTTGATGATTATATTTGCATGTTGTGATGATTTGGGTTAAAGACAAACAGAGTTGAACGGCTGCAGTCACAGCATGAAGACGATGCTGAAGCTGAGCTGTCAGTGAACATGTTTCACTGTGATTTGATTTGAAGAATAGAAAGTGTGTGTGGCTGCTGACAGCTGCAGTCTCTGCTAGTCTGCATAACACACACACAACTTTCCCCCTGAGCCAACGATGCAGCAACAACACATTCACAGCCTAACCACAAACCAAGAGATGTTTTTTAATCAGTGTAAACTCTGTTAACATACTGACCGAAAATAACAGAATGAAATAACAATAGACTGAGTAGTTCTCAAATGACAGAGAAGAACCACAATATATACCCACATAATGAAGTTACGAGTAATAACAGATGAGGACTGTCACATGATCATAGAAAATGATTATTACAACAGCATAACTTACATAAAATATATTCTCACAAATTGAACCATGTGATTGAGCTCAGGGGGCATTGTTAGATGTACTGTTACCCAACAACTTAACTAAGCAGCAGAGTTCCCCTCAGTGATAATTGTAAAACTACAGTAGGTCTGGGCACTAATGACGAGGCAGCAGTTTTAATATTGTTCAAAGCATAAATTTAATTTTAGCTGCAGTTACATAAACATGTTTATGGTTTCAGAAACTGGTTTTTGTATTTTTATCCACATAGAAAGGAGTCTGTTTAGGTCATTTCTGATCAGGAGGCACCTCCTTGGTGAGCTGTTACAGACGTGACGCCTCTGTGCAGACCCAGGATGTTTTATACACATACTTGTGATCACACGGCATTTATGCTTGTTCTTAATTAAACTTATGATGCAAAAGATAATTATCAACAAAAAAGTTTAAAGTTCAGATAAAGATGTTTGAAGGTTAGCTGTCACAGCAGCTGATCTGCAAGCAGCGCTAAAATTCATGATTACACAAAAAAAAACCACTGTCATGATGTTTCAGTAAAGTTTATTATTCAGATATAAACTGTGTAAAAGATCACGTTTGTTCCTGTAGCAATATGATAAAGTGAACAACTGGATTATGATTTGGATGCAACATTCAGAAGAGCATCTTGTGTAAAACTCTGCCACAGGAAACATGAGGAGTTACCTGCTGTTACAACCTCTCTGTAAGTGGAAAAGGTAAAAAGGGTTTATTTATATAAAAGTTGATTTACACACTGCAGTTTCAAATGTGTCTGTAAATAATATTCTAACCGAGACATGAAGAATAATATTATTTGAATATGAATTTAAAAGGAAAAAAACGTAAAATTATGATTTACAATCAAAGTAGAAATCTTGTCCCTTAACAGTCTGAAAAAAGCTAATTTGTTTTTATTTTGTGAAAATCCAAAAGTGACTCCTGTCAGACTTTTTTTTGGTTATTAATGCCTATTATCAGACTTGAATGTATTTAAACTAAAACCCTGCATTCAGCAGATCAGATTATCTGAAACAATTATGTTAGACATGATACATATAAATGATGTAAGTTATTCTCTATTCATCTAAATATAATACGATCGGATGCACTGAAACTGGCTCAATAATCAGCAGACTGTGTAATGATGAAGTAACACCCAAAGCTAAGGTCACATCAAGCAGATGGGGCAGGAAGTCATTCAGCAACCTCACCTGTATAATTATTAAATAATATTATATTACCACATCTATTTAAAATAACTACATTTTCTGTGTCTTATCTTAAAGAATAAAAATGGTGACCAGAAGAAGAAAGTGACTTTAGCTTAATTCATGAGATAAATTAAAATAACTTACACTGAATTTCTGCTGAGGCTGAAAGTGAAGAGAGCAGCACACTGCAGTCAGTAACAATGTGAGAAGTTGCAGTTTGGCTTTGAGCTTTTGTGGTTAGTCACAGGAAATCCTTGCATCTAACATAACAATGAATCGACCAATCAGCGAGTCTTCATGAGGGCCTCAGTTAGATATGTAAACACAGCTGATTTACAAGAAGGCATGTGTCCATGGCAGAACTCCATGTACTACAGAGAATAGTAAAAATTGTTTTTCTATTTTTTTGTGCTTGTCACACTTTAATGTTTCAGATCATCACATAAATGTTAATATTAGACAAAGATAACACAAGCAAACACAAAATTCTGTTTCTAAATGAAGGTGTTTGTTATTAAGAGGAAAAATACAAACCTTCATGGCCATGTGTGAAAAAGTGATTAATCCCTAAACATAATAACTGGTTGAGCTAACTGAGCAGCAACAACTGCAACCAAGGATTTGCCATAAGTGGTTGTAGGTTTTTAAAGCACCGTGCAGTGTTGTAATTCAACCACATTTGTTTCAAATCAAATCACTTTTATTGTCACGTCACATGTGCAGGTACACCGGCACAGCACATGTGAGTGAAATTCTTGTGTGCAAGCTTCACAAGCAACAGAGGTGTGCAAAGTACAATACAACAGTGGTTCTCAAGCTTTTTTGCAACAAAAATTTGCAGCATGTGCAGCCACAGGTGGGAGGCCTTTATGTGTAAACAGGAAACTGCAGTCAGAGCTGCTGTGGATCCCGTGTCACTCTGACACCTCACCATCGGAACATCTCCACACAGCAGCTTCCTCCTTCCTTCTCTTCCTCGTATCCAGAGTCGGGTCGTGGAGGCAGAGCATGAGGAAGACTTCCTGTTTCCTCCTTCATGAAGAGGCATCGCTCTGAGAGTGCTGATCATCATCAGATCAATACTCTGATCATTTATGGACTCTCAGACACTCCAGCTACAGATTTCACCGACATCAAGTAACTAAAGTTACTAAACATCAGTAAAGAATAAATGTTTAGGCTTTCAGTCAGACAAACATTAACAGTAACCTGTCCCATCTATCAGACACAGAGGTGAGCGATGACATCATCAGCAGAAATAAACCTGAATCCAAACAAACTGTTCGTCTCTGAGCCATGTGATGTCAGCACTGACCAGCAGAGGGCGTCAGAGTCACATGATTGAAAATAAAGGCTGTGATGTTTTTTGTCATGCTGTGATTTTCTATGTTTGTCTAAAGAATTAAAAAACTGAGTTCAAACCGAGCATGTTTAACACAAACCTCTAAAGGAAGGACGTACATCATCACGTGACTCTTCTTCTATCACTTTATTCACACTTACAGACTCCTCATCTCCATCCCTGTTGTCTCTTCTTGCCTCCTCTCTTTTGTTCTCTCCTCGCGCCCTTAATTTTTAATAAATTAGGTTCCTTATTTCTGTTCCCTCTTTATGCCTCATTCTCTCCTTCCTCCTTCCACCATGTCTTCCCCACTCACACATCCTCACTTCTTGTCTCCAGTCTCCTTGTTAAGATAAGATAAGATAAGATAAGACTTTATTGATCCCACGACAGCTCAGGTACAGATATCAGAAGGAAATATTTTACAAATAAGTACAATCAATTAAAAAAAGAAAGATAATACACTATAAACAATTGTAGCATACACCGTATGTGGTTTTAATCAGATGAGAAGTTAAGGCCACAGGCCTGAAGTTGTGCATTTTTGGCACCGGAACCACACAGGAAGTCTTCCACAGTTCAGGAACCTTCTCCAGGCTCAGGTTAAAGATGTACAGGGCCACCTGACAGAGCTGGTTGTTCCTTCCTTCTTTACTCTTTTTACCCTTTTCTTCTTTCAGCTCATCTCCTGCCTCCTTGTGCGTTCTTGTCTCAAAGTTTCCTTCACCCTTGACTCCTGCCTCATTACCTCCTCTCTCCTTGTCTCCTCAATAATTTCACTCTTCTTTAATCTCTTCTTTTCTGTCTCCTCCATGTGTCTCCTTGATTCCTGCCTCCACGTTTCCTCCTCCCTTGTCTGTGAGGTTGCATGAAGGTGAAACATGTTCAACACAAACTGATTCTTCACACACATCTGGTGCAAATGTGTGTGTGTTGATGAAGTGTAAAATTCACAGCAGCCTAATTGAATTAGACACACACTCGTTTATCCAGCCTGACGAGATCTTTTCCAACAGATGTGAGCAGATGTGTGTGTGTGTGTGTGTGCGTGTGTGTGTGTGTGTGTGTGTGTGTGTGTGTGTGTGTGTGTGTGTGTGTGTGAACAGTAATTTGTCCTAATCTATGTCTGCGGGTCAGGTCTGTGTTTCATCAGGACCCATGTGTTCTGCAGGACCATCGCTCAGGTCCGTCAGGTTTAAGAGGACGGGCTCTGCTTCTCACTTCCTGTCACAGACGTCCTGTAGGTTATGTTAAAGATGCGCACACTGCTCTGTTAGTGTCCTCACTGTGTACAGTGGGTCACATCAAGTTTCGGTCTGTTACAGTACAATCTGACTCACTTAAATTGTATCAGTATTTTTTTGTCTCCCGGAGAACTCACAGGATTAAAAGTAGGATGATTTCTAACTGTGCTTGGCAGCAACTGGATGCCTGCAGCCGCTTCCAGCACCACAGCACACAAACATGTATGAATAAGTTATGAAACATGAATCCATTTGGTCTGCGTTCCACAGATCTTTGAACCCTGTGAACATGAAGACTTCTTCTTCTTTGGCTTTTCTAACAAGCTGACGTCTGCCTGATTAGACAGCGTCAGCAGGAAAATACTACCTGTGTCACCTTCAGTGTTTACACATGTTGCGAGCCAGCGTGCTGTTTGTCTCATAATAAGCTAAGTATACATTATTATTATTATTATTATGACAGAAGTCCTCCCTGAACGGCTGTCCTGCTGTGGACGTTCACTCTAGTCCTTCGTTATTCTTTCATATGCAATGTGAGGGATCAGACCTGAGGTCCTTTTTCATTTGATCCTGATGACATCATCAGTTCAGCAGATCTCCACATGAAACTTTCTGGGCTGAAGAACAGATTTAAGCTTATTAGAAACTGAACTCAGATCAGATTTACGGCCATGAGTCACCGTCTGAAGACAAACCAGCAGCAGCTTCATGTGAGCGTCAGTCCGTTTATGTTTGACCTGGTTCTGATCGTTCACTGTAGAAAACCTGACAGAGTGCATTGTGGGTAAACTTTGAAGCTCGTATTAGCTCGTGGGACAGGTTCAGCATGTGACACCAGGAGCATCTCCTACCTGTGAGTCAGTCATGGGTCACGGTACTCTGTGATAATTTAACAGGTGACAAACGTTAAACAAGGTAATGAGATGTGATTTAAATCTGAGAGTTGGTTTACAGGGACCCTGATCGCAGCCGGGCCATGAAGCGTCTCCCTGAAACATCTGAATCAGTTTCAGAAGTGAACACACACACACTCAGTCCTCATCTAAAGTCCTTTAGTTCGTTCAACCGTGAAGCACAAACACTTCCTCTCTGCCCCACACACACACACACACACACACTCACACAGGTATTCATGTGTGTGCGTTTGATTCAGAGAAAGCAGGAAGTGGTTCGACACACTTCATATATCAGAGAGCGTGTCCATGAAGGATGCTCATTGTGTCTACACCACACACACACAGCTGTTTCACCACTTCAGAGGACTTCACACTCACTTCCAGAAAACTCAAACAAAAATCAAAGCTGACATTTTAAACTCTTATGAGGACATATGAGTGTCTGAACAGATATATGTCCCCACACTAATAGGAAGACAAGCACATGCACACATTTTTCAGGGTCGTCTGGTTCAGGCTTCAGATAATCACCCATCAACTACAGCCCCTCATATGTGTGTGTTTGTGAGGACACTGTGCAGCAGAGACCTTCACGGGTTTGCTGACCTGGTTTCAGGGTTAGAGTCCCAGCAGTGAGCGACCTCGCAAACACAGCAGTGTGTGTGTGTGTGTGTGTGTGTGTGTGTGTGTGTGTGTGTGTGCTGCACAGGAAGCCCTTGTCAGAATAAAAG
Organism: Copadichromis virginalis; assembly: GCF_057382275.1. Taxonomy (NCBI): domain Eukaryota; kingdom Metazoa; phylum Chordata; class Actinopteri; order Cichliformes; family Cichlidae; genus Copadichromis; species Copadichromis virginalis. The sequence goes on from NC_140620.1 coordinate 10,291,393, forward strand.
TTTAAACGTGAGAGCGTGCTGCTGTTGGACTTCCTGAGAGCAGCAGGTCAGAGAGTAAAGGATGATTTCCTGTCATTCTTTTTAAAGTCACGTTGGTGTGAGCGTTAATAAATGCTGCTGAGGTTAAACTCAGATTATCTGCTCGTCTGCAAAAGCTCCTCTTTTGTTTTCCTAGTTTGTTGCTCACAGGATGTTTTCATGCCTGCAGTTTGTTACTTTGGTCTGAAAACCTCACACACTAAAAACAAACAAACAAACTTCAGACCACACGAGAGCTCCGACTTCCTGCTCAGGTGTTATGGATCAAAACCTGAATCATGGTGTGACAAACGTGAGTGTGACCATGTTATTGCTCTTGGCTCTTGATTAATTTTGATTTGCACACATCAAATCAAACCCAAGTTCATTCAAAGCACCTGCGATTAATTTATTCTGTATCCATGGGGACCTGACTAAACACTGACCTGCAAGCTGCTTTGCAACCCACCTCCAGCCTATCATCTCCATTTCATGCTCTGACTTAATGTCAAAGCTCTATCCTTTTTTGGTTTTCCATGTAAAAAACAAATGAAATTCCCAGAGTGACACCGCCACACTGAAAATCTGCTCGTCTCCATGTGGAACAACAATGCTGTTTTAAATAAAGAGCTCCTATTCTGGGCCTGTAGCACAGTTTGTTTGCCTCTCAGCATCAGCAGAGCTCCCACACATCCGTCCTCTGTCACTAAGCTGGGGTCTGATTACACCAGACAGGAACATCCTCCAGTTTGCTGCTCTGCTGCTTCCCTGCACAAAACACACCTGGCAACAGGTGAGATCATGTTCCCATCAGTCATCCAGGTCACAGCGGTCTCCAGAGCTTGAAAACAAAGGCGACTGGATTTCTTCGCATCTTGCCCAGTTGAAGTTCTCACTGTGAAAACTGCAGAGATCCTGGTGGTAACAGTGGGTGTGTCCCCTCAACAGCACCACGCTCACCTGTACACCTGTGGTTAAAGGTCAAAGGTCACTCGCTGAGGATGTAAATGTTTACATTTTGGACGTAGAGAGTAAAAGAGGCCATCAGTGGACAGAGGTCATGGTTTCCCACACCAGTGGTCAGCCGCTATAGTGCAGTCCTGACATCCAGTTACAGGTGCTTCAAAGCCCTCTCACAGGTGGTCTGATTCAGTCACGTGACTGTGGGGCGGGGCATGGTCTCACACAGGTGAACCAGGAAGTCAAACATTCAGGGTTCCTCGTTGAAACGTCCGTGTGAGCGTAAGTCATGGAGGTCCTAACTCATAAAGTTCATGTCTCCTCCTCAGGACCCATGAACTGCACATGCTTGGTGTGAGCTCTGTCTGATCCTCACGCTGTGTTTTACCTCTGACCTGCAGCCAATCAGATTCCACCTGAAGCCGAGGCTTTAGGATGAGATTTGATCAAAGTTTAAACTACAGAGGAGCGTTTGTTTTACTCACCCAGACTCAAACTGGCTGCAGAGTCCTCCACCCCACCTCATGAGACGCACCAAACATCTGTGTGTGTGTGTGTGTGTGTGTGTGTGTGTGTGTGTGTGTGTGTGTGTGTGTGTGTGTGTGTGTGTGTGTGTGTGTGTGAGCTCTCAGCAGTCAGTGAACAGTTTAAAATAATATTAGTGCAGCTAACGACAAACACACACTCGAGTTGTTTCATGGATGATTAAAAATAATGCTGAGAGAGCAAGACCAGCTGCACGCGATAGAATAGAATAGAATAGAATAGAATAATAGATGATGTTCTCCATGGACACAAAGCTGACACGTCAGGTTTCATTATTTAAAGTCAGCATTTGTTAGTCTGTCGACACAGACACACACCGAGCTGCTGCTCATCACACGGGAGCATCAACACACAGTAACACAAAGAGCATGAAATGATCTGAAACAGGCAAATAATGCTAAAATAGATAAACTGAAGACACACAAAATTGACACAGGCAGTGAAGAAAAGGGAGAAAAAGAACACAAAGACAAACAAACACAGACACAGAGCATGACCATAAATGAGCAGGGAGATCTAAAAAGATATAACAACAAGAACAAAGATAAAAACCTGCAGAGTCAGACATGCACTCAATCACAGTTACACACAGGATGACCACAAGCTGACAAAAACACCACAAAGAGACAAATACATGACAAATACACGAGAAACACAAATAAACAAAAGAAAAACCCACAAAATATAAAATACGATGACAGAAACAGAAACAGGTTTGCCCACAGTCGAACACAACAAATGTTGTCAAAGTGGCCTGATGACTGAAACATACACAAGCTCAGAATGAGGTCATTGTTTGATGACATCACTTTCCAATGTCATCAAACAAACAAACAACAAGATTTAAACCAAAGTACACAAAACAATAGCGACACTACAGGACGGATCAGGTTAATTCCTGGATTCTTCACTGAGTGTGGAAACTCAGCTTGGTCTAATCGACTGACATGTGTGTGTGTGTGTGTGTGTGTGTGTGCGCGTGTGTGTGTGCGTGTGTGTGTGTGTGTGTGTGTGTGTGTGTGTGTCCTCAGCCTGCTGCCAGTCTGGTTTCTGTAATAACAGAAAAACAAGGAGCTGTCTGTCACCATCAGACGTCCAACTTTAACCCCCCCTCTCTCTCTCCCTTCATTCCTTTTGTAACTCGTCCCAGATGTGGGCGGAGCAGAGAAGGAACATGAGATGGAGGTGACACGTGTAAATGCATGTAAAGTCCTGCAGTGTGTGTGTGTGTCTGAAACCTGAGCCCTATCAGTGATTGATCGTGTGATCAAATCAATATTTCATGTGGACACTCACTGCTTTTAAATCATGTGATGATTGCTATGGCAACCATCATCAGCTATGGCAACCATCATCAGGTCAACAACACTGTAAACCTTCTCGGTTCAGATCCACACATCACCTCTGATGTCATGACATTTAACATTGTGCCCCGCCCCTCACCCTGCTGTCACAGAGTGAGGGGCGGGGCACACCTGCACAGGTGTTGAGCCTGACGCTACAGGTCTGTAGCATCTGATATCCAACATCAGTGTGTGTCATGTATGTTAGCAGGATTATAGACCAGAAAATACAAACTCCTGCAAAGGTTTGATACAGACAGATGTGTCACATGACAGCACACACAGCAGCTAGGGAGGAGGAAGAGGCATGCTCATTAAAATCTGGTCCAAACAACACACAGGAAGTGACCTCACAACCTCTTTTACTGTGAAAATGTTTTCCCTTGTGTGAGCTGGTGCATGAGCGGAGACCCTGTGAGCGCTGAAGTCTCTGCTGGTCATTATTTGTTGGATCCCAGGAGTTTGTAGCTCGGCCGGGCTTCAGATCCAGCTGCAGGGATGTAATTCTGCTCGTCGCCGTGACGACTCTGCATGTTTTAGCTGGTGAATGTTTTTTATACTTTTTACTTTGTTGTAAAAATAAGCATATTTAAAGGTCCAGAGTCAAGTTTGATCCCAAGTTTGAGTTTCAGGTTTGCATCTCTGTGCTGAATCATGTGTTACAAGCACAAACTGCACAGTTAAACATTAAAGTTCATATAAAAATAAGAAAAGTCCCAATGATTTTTTATTTTATTTTAGTGTTTCACATTTCCAGCGTTTGAACAAACTTGGGTAAGAAGCTCTGGATGAATCCCAGATTTGCCATTAAAATATTCAGTAAACCTTCAGGAAGCTCGTTTCGATGCCATCAGCTTGCTGTGGCCTCTGAGGTGAAACTCGGGCTTCAGTCGACACCTCGGCTGATCTCAGGTCAGAGTGTAAACACTGATTCATAACTAAGAGCAACGAATCAGCAAACACTGGACTCTGTGTCGGCGTGCTGAAAGGCATGATGGGAGACGTAGGAAGCCCCAACCTGGACCCGGAGCAGGTCAGCAGACAGCACAGCGACATCACTTCCTCTTTGAACAACGGCAGGAATGTGGCAGCAGGGAGGAGCACAGGAACAGGAAGAGGAGCCTCCTCCCGCAGCGGCAGGGAGGGGTCAGAGGTCGCACGCTGGTATCAGGGGCTCACCTTTCAGGCGTTACCATGGAGACCACACGGAGCCCAAAGTGCTTCCAGCTGCGAGAGCGAGTTTGTCTTTCTGCCAATGCTGTGAGTTTGAGTTCATCTGGACGTGGAAATAAGTCAACGCTGTAAACACCCCCTCCCACACACACACACACACACACACACACACACACACACACAAAGTCCTCTGGGGCCTCCCGCCCCTCCTCGCTGAGACCACCAGGAGAGGCAAACGTCACAGACACTGTGCAGAGACGATCAATTAGACGATCTGCTGGATGGAAGAAACATACGGAGGCTCAATAACGCCCCAATTACCGAGCGGACGCGGGGGAGCTCATTTCCAGCCCACTGAGGGTCCGAGCCCGAGCTCTGGAAACTCCATCACGCCATCGCAGCTCCTTCAGACTCCACAGCGTTTCACTTATTTCATTATTTACAGTTAAATCCACCTACATGTAGTTTCCACTCCTCCAATCAGAAACAAGAGCTGAACTTCCTCTGCACGTGCTCAGTACGACTCCTGCAACAGGATCATCTGAAGTTTGACCTGAACAACTGAATTTTTCTTCTGTTGTTTAAAGTTTAATTGTGTGCGACTCTAAATCCAAGCTGCTGCTGGCCGACACACCGGACAGCAGTCGGTGCTCCATGTGTCGACGCACTGAGTGTGTTTGTTTTACACTCACTGATGAACAGTTACAAATGACAGTAATAACTCAGAAAACAGGAGAACGTCTAACATCAGCTCAACATACAAGAAACAGTCTGAAAATAATACGACCTTACAGCAGTAATCGGATTACTCACAGGTTTAAAATTATTTATACTTTTAGTAGTAAAACTTAATCTGAAGCGCACGACTGCAGTTTTAGACAGAACATTATTATTATTCCAGGAAATTCAGTTTTATCCAAGTTTTTTTCTCTTATTAAATTTTAGAAATAAAATAATTTAAAATGTTCACTTTTTAAATGTATGTTTACTAACAACACTGATCCACTAGCAGTACTAGCATCCAAGACTTAGTCTGAAGCAGGTTAGCTATGACGCTACTGTCACGTATACACAGTCCTCAGTTTAGACGAGCTCACACAAAACACTAAAAACTGCCTGAATTAACCATGAACGACAACATGAAGCAAGTACTTATAAAACCTTTATTAACACACTCACTGACAGCACATTATGAGCTGTGTTAAAGAAACAGATTCAACTCTGTTAATAATTCAGAACCACAAACAGCTCCTAAACAACCTGTTTGTACTTGGTGTAAAACTTTATTTACAAATAGTTAATCAGTCATAAAGTATAAAACATTGTGTCAGTAAACATGTTACATGTGAGCTTATTAAACAAAATAACTATTTATGTCTACGTTTATAAATGACATGTTACGTAATGGTTTATAAAGGATGAATTAAGTGTTAATACCTTACTAATGTTGAAGAGTGACTGTGAGGAGCTGATCAATGATGTTAATGAGAGAGGAGGATGGAGGACAGTAAGGGGGAGGTGAGGGCAGCTGTGCGGAGGATGAAGAGGGGAATGGTGGTCCACATAACGAACCTGTGCAGGTTCAGAGCGGTGCAGGAGAGAGGACGGTGCACTTTCTAACCACTCTATTAAACACATCATAGAGAGCGGGAGGACTGATGTTAAAGAACAGTGAGAGCTGTGGGAACTACAAAGGGGAAAGCTGATGATGAAGATCTGAGAAAGAGCTGTTGAAGCTCAGTGAAGAAGAGGAGAAGATCAGAGAGCAACAGTGTGCCTTCATGCTGACAAACAGCTCTACTCAGGGATGTTTGATGTGATGATGGAGAAGTTTAGAGAAGGTCGGGAGTTTCACTGAGTCCTTGTGGAGCAGAAAAAGCAGATGACTGGCTGCTGAAGGCTCTGCTTGATGGGAAAACCTGCAGGATTTTATGTGGATATTTAAATATCCCTGACGTGCATGTAGCTGTGCGATGGAGTCTGTGGATGCAGTGAGCGCTCCACCCTGCTCTGCAAACATGGAGCTTTAACATGGCAACAATGCTTTAAAAGGACAAACACTGACATCACGATCCACACTGTACCTGCAGCTGTGGCTCAGGTGGCATTGTGGGTTTCCCACTAACTGAAGGGTTGATGGTTCAACAGCCGGCGCTGGCGTCTGTTCATGAGCTCTCACACAGTAAACGTGATATCTTCATGCTTTTTCACTCTCACATCAGTGAAGGTGAATTCCTGCAGCTTCAGCCTGAGCGTCTGCCTCTAAATAGTTGTGGTTTTCAAGCCTGACGCTGGCTGGCGTCTACTGGGGACTTCACAGAGAGCCCAGCGGAGACAAACAAAGGTGCAGGACAAAGAAATGTGTGGTTTCATAGAACAACAGCTGAGAGGATGTGGTGAGAAACATCGACAGAGCTGAGCACTGAGTTTAGTCTGATCGGTGTTACTTTGTGTTCACGGCTGAAACACGTCCACTCCCACTGTTGGAGGGTTTCGAGCATCTTTAGCGTGATTCTGATGACACATGTTTCTGTTTTTAGGCTCAGCCGAGTGGAGCCAGAGTGTTTACCCTGCCTGACGTATGGCGGTTTGTTTCCTGAGAGAGTCGGTCCTGTCTGTCTGTCTGTCTGTCTGTCTGTGGCTCGGAGGAAGAGCGAGTCAGGAAACCGCGCACAAACACACCGACACTCACAGAGTCTTTGTTTCCTGTCTAAATAAAGGTGGTCGCTGAGGTTTTGTGGCAGCCGGAGGCTCTGTTGTTCTGATCCGTCCTTCAGTTTCGTCTCCCTGTCGCATTCCTGTCTCTGTTATAGAGAGCCGAAGTGAAACCACCACTTCAAATAGACCTCACAATAACACACTGATAGAAATCAGCCCTGAGACCATTCTGCGTGTTGTCAGTAGAAGAAACCGAATCGCTGTGTGTGTTTGTTCAGGGAAACATTTTCATTCTGGGAGTCCACTCGAGGAGCTGTCCGTGACTCACACTTTCAAACTGGATCCTCGTTTATCTCACAGGCCATCCGGGTCGTTCTCATTCCCGAGCCTCACAAGTGTCCTTCAGTGTCCTTTGCTTCAAACATGACCTCAGGACCCTAAAAAGGCCTCATTGTTGCTCTCACTGGTGTCACATGGCATGCACTTTTCAACTAAACACACAAAATCTGAAAATCTCTTAAATTAAACACTCTTTCTGTGTCATTATCATAAATCAAACTTCACTCGGTCTCCTTATTGGTTTCTGCACTGGCTTCCTCTGCCTTTCACATTTGATTTGGAGTCTTTAGTGAACACTTTTACAGCCCATAACAACCTCAGATCCCTTTAAAGTGCATCCACACTCAAATCCACAGACCATATAAAAGAGACAAACCAACTGGTTCACTCACACGTTCTCTGTTTAACAGTTGAATTAAATTATTATATCATATAAGAGTTTATTCGCTAACTGAGTTTGACAACGCCACCTCCACTTCAAAGAAATCTTCAGTAACACTGGCTAATGCAGCTAACGCTGGCTAACAGCAGCTAACAGAGGTGAACAGTGGATATTGGTGGCTAGTAGCAGGTAGCAGGAGCTAACAGACCTCATGGTTATTCATAAAAGCTGACAGAGGTTAATGATGTGTAACCACAGCTAACAAAAATTTTCACAGGTTAACAATAGCCAACAGGAGCTTACTGAATAATGACAGCTGGGATAAACCGGGGTAAACATTCACTACAGAGAGTTTGAGCTGACATGAGGTGGAAATGAAAAATATCACAAACAGTTAAATGAAATATTATTTATTTAGGGTGGTACTCTAAATTGCCCATAGGTATGAATGTGAGTGCGAATGGTTGTTTGTGTCTATGTGTTATCCCTGCGACCTGTCCAGGATGTACCCTGCCTCTCGCCCTAAGACAGCTGGGATGGGCTCCAACCGCAACCCTGAAGAGAATAAGAGGAAGAGAATGGAGAGATGGATTATTTATTTATAAATACTTTGTAATAACTAAAGATTTCAATATTTGATACATATCTGTCAATGTTAAATGCTGAAATGGTTCAAATATGTTAAAATATAGTGTGCACAAGAATGTTTTTATGCACACAGTGTATAGAACAGGAGTAGAAACTTGCAGCTATTCAGGGGTAAAGTGAAATAAGGATGCTATAAAAATACAGTTATCATTAAAGTTCATATTTCCTTCCTTCCATCTGACACATTATACACTTTATTATACTTTATTAATCAATAGAATAAATACCAAAGCTTCTTGTTCTAAGTTGATGTAATCTAAACAGAAACTCTGACTCTAAAGGCTCAGTGTAGAGACTGAATGCCTTGCTGCAGGACTCTGTGCAGGAATTTAAATGTCTAACCTCACTCTGGAGGACCGCCTGCACTCAAACAATGTGGATGTTGAGGTCAAATGCTTGGGTTTAAGTGGAACGGCCCTTTAATGTTTTTCCGTCTGAGTAGAGCAGAGGGGGTCAAAGGTCAGAGTTAATTTTGGCTCCTCTGATTGGCCTGTTCAGGCGGGAAATGTGTGTGTGTATTTATGTGTGTGTGTGTGTGTGTGCATGTGTGTTCTTGGCACAGTATTTATGAGCGCACACACCACAGGGAAATTCCATAAGTCACACACACTTACCCATGTCCCTGCCTTTCTATCAGTGTGAGGACCATGGTTTGTTTAATGCTTTCCTGGGCCATTCAGCCAGAGATGATGTGTTTGGGGACACACAGGTGTTTCATATAAGTTAACTAAAAAGTCAAAGTGTGAATATAAATGTAGTTCAGCTGAGAGCACAAACATAATCCCTTTTACACTCTCAAAAACCACAACTAAAGCCACTAAAAACTACAGATCTGCTAAACAGGAGAAAGGTACTCACACAGATACCAACACCAGCCCACACACACCCATAAAAATATGCTGGATTTGGTTTATACATGTTATTGTTGGCCTGGGTGTGTGTGTGTGCGGTGTGTTTAATGACCTGTTGGACAAAAGGAGTTGAAAAGAGCAAAAACACTCACAGAGCCGGTGAGTGTGTGTAGGTGTGTGTGTGTATGCATGTGTGTGTTGAATCATGTAGATTTGAAGAACATCTGTTCGACACATGTAATACTTGAAGACAGAGAGATGTTAAAAATCAGTTTAGCTGCTTTCACTGACTCAGCCTAACTCCACCCCTTATCTAAGGGATCCAAAAGAAGGAGGGGCCAAAGTCAAACCACCTACAAATCTGTCGGTGCTAGACGTTTTTGTTTTTGTGAATGGCTTTGGGTCACATTGAGGATTAAATGCGGGCAGCAGGAAACTGTTAGAGTGCAACTGTTTGCTAACGGTCTGTGTTTGCTGAAGCAAAATGCTAGTGCTAGAAGGCAATCTGGAGGGGCTGCGTATGGGGCTCAAACAATCAGCTGCACATTCAGTAGACACGTTAGCCTTCTGCCACAAAGACTGCTAAGTGATCCTAATTTATGGTCATCCATGAACTGAAAGCTTACACAAGGGGAGTTTTATGCTGTCCTGTCATTATCTTGGCTTATCCAAAGTCAGGTCATGGTGGCAGTAAGCTAAGCAGGATATCCTTCTCGATGACATCCTTCCCGGCTACACTTTCCAGTTCCTCCTGGTGGGATCTTGAGGCACTCTTGGGCCAAAGAAGAAATACAGTCTCTCCATCATGTTCTGGGTCTATGCTGGGGTTTCTTCCCAGTTGGGTGTGCTTGGAGCACCTCTAGGGAAGCAGGAACCAGAAGGAACCAAATACCTGAACCGTTTCAACTGAAATGGTCCGTATAAAAGATGTGAAGTGCCATAAAACTGTGTTCTTTATAATGGCCACTGGGGGGCAAAAAGAGTGTGTCTAGATCTATGGATTGGTCTCAGTCACTAGTTTGAAAAGCATAAAACAGAGAGTGATATTTAGAAATTGTGGTCCTATGAGGGTTATTTTGGATGTGCCAACTGGCCAATGAGCAGTGCAGTGATGCTGGCTACATCACTCTTTGTGACGGAGCCAAAGCTTACAGTCAGTGAATGGAGAGTATATTAAACAGAGCCATAAAGTGGTTTGAGGTGAGCAGAGACATGGTTCTGTAGCACCACCAATATCGGTGAGAGATGCTACAAGACAAAACCCTGCAGCCACACAACGTTCACCCTGCTGCATCTACCAAAGAGACCAATGCATCCAAGAAGAAAAGAACCTCAACAGTCCAACCTGGGACCTTTAAAATGTTATCCGAAGGTTCCCAGGGCGTGTGTGCAGTGTTGTGTGCATAAATAACTGCTAATATACTCAAATCTGTCTTTAGTGCACTGCTGTTTGCTTCATACGTAGAGACTTGTTTACTTTACAATCACAGACTTGTAAATCATGATATTGTCCACTTCTGCCTTTCCTGTATTTGAAACTTTACACTGACTCTGTGGAGTGATAAAGCGCCGAGTATATTTGATGTGAGAGCGGACTTTCTTTCCTGGCTCAGAATGTTAAACATTTACAAACATGCTGCTTATACAGAAATGAAGGATGTGTTTCTTCTTCTAAATCAAACTCTTGTGCAGCCAGCTCTCGGCTCGGTGCTCGTAAACTCTCTATCACAGTGCTGTGAAAAGGTTTGTGGGCTTCATTAAAGAGCATCCACCTCGTGTTATCCTGTCCTAAGCCTCAATACTTCTTCACATCTTCCCTCTTATTTAAATCTGATAACTACATTCACAGTTCAGTGAGAGTCTGCTGTCAGGTTTCCCCTCTGACCCTGGTAGCTCTGGTTTCAGGTTCTGCACATGCTTCAAATGAATACATTCACATAGCCTCCTTCCCTGCAGATGTCTGTGACCTGTATTAACTGATTTGTGTTTCTGAAACTGTTTGTAATGATTCCTGGTGTTTGTGTTGCTCTGTTGCCTCCTCGTGTTGATCGTCCACCTTTAAGCTTTCTTTGCTCTCAGCTCTTTAACCTTTCAGTGCTCCTTGTTTGGGTTTTGAAGTATCAGCTTATAATTAGGTCATCGAAAAATGAGGTTTGTGAAGTGTCACATAAACAAAGCATTGACTTACTTCCTACTTCCCCGCTGTGCTGGCTGTCAATCAGGCAGACATGTTTTATTTAAACAAATGAACACAATAAATTGTGGCTCTAGAGTTGGGAGTTCGCCTTGTAATCGGAAGGTGTTTTACTTGCATCTATTTGAAAGAGTGAGTGTAAACACAAAAAAATATTTTATGTGCTGGAATGTGCAGAAAATAGGTTTAAATGTTAAACTAATTTCTTCCAGTCAGAGAATGTTGCATATAATTACATTTTTGCTTGATGCATAAAGTTAAAAGATTAAAACTGATAAAACAAGTTAAAAAAAGAGACTTTTCCATTTGATTACATTTTGTATGATGGATTATGCAGAAAAAGTAGAATTGGGCTGAAAGATCTTTCACTTTATCACCTCTTCAGGTTGTAAATCGTGTTTTTAAAAAGTAACTAAGTAACTAAGTAATTAATTACTTTTCAAAATAAGTAACGGGATTACTTTTTGGGGGAAGTAATCAGTAATTAGTTACTGATTACTTTTTTCAAGTAACTTGACCAACACTGATAGGGACTAGAAAAGCACTTTACAAATACAGGCCATTTACCATTTAAAGGCAGTTCTGATCTCTTTATACTTTTTATTGACCATGTGTGAGACGGGTTTATCCAAATTTCCCAGCTGCAGTTGTCTTCAATAAGTCAGAAACTGAAGGGCTGAAGGGTTTATAAAGAGATGATCCTGAGTAACCACCATGGTTAGGGTTACCCCTTTGGATGATTTGCTGTTGGTGGACATCAACTGTCACGGCGGGGTACGACGGTGTGTTTTAGGTGCAGACCGAAAAGCAGACAGAGAGGGAGATGAAACTGAGTTGCAAACAAATGAGCCTTTAATGTGGCTGATAACATGAATACAACTCAAACGAAGGCAAACGGGGGCGAGAGCTACAGTGGGGCAAAAAAGTATTTAGTCAGCCACCGATTGTGCAAGTTCCCCCACTTAAAATGATGACAGAGGTCAGTAATTTGCACCAGAGGTACACTTCAACTGTGAGAGACAGAATGTGAAAAAAAAATCCATGAATCCACATGGTAGGATTTGTAAAGAATTTATTCGTAAATCAGGGTGGAAAATAAGTATTTGGTCACCTCAAACATGGAAAATCTCTGGCTCTCACAGACCTGTAACGTCTTCTGTAAGAAGCTTTTCTGTCCCCCATTCGTTACCTGTATGAATGGCACCTGTTTGAACTCATCATCTGTATAAAAGACACCTGTCCACAGCCTCAAACAGTCAGACTCCAAACTCCGCCATGGCCAAGACCAAAGAGCTTTCGAAGGACACCAGGAAAAGTATTGTAGACCTGCACCAGACTGGGAAGAGTGAATCTACAATAGGCAAGCAGCTTGATGTGAAAAAATCAACTGTGGGAGCAATCATCAGAAAATGGAAGACATACAAGACCACTGATAATCTCCCACGATCTGGGGCTCCACGCAAGATCTCATCCCGTGGGGTCAAAATGACCATGAGAACGGTGAGCAAAGATCCCAGAACCACACGGGGGGACCTGGTGAATGACCTGCAGAGAGCTGGGACCAAAGTAACAAAGGTCACCATCAGTAACACACTACAACGGCAGGGAATCAAATCCCGCAGTGCCAGACGTGTTCCGCTGCTGAAGCCAGTGCATGTCCAGGCCCGTCTGAAGTTTGCCAGAGAGCACATGGATGATACAGCAGAGGATTGGGAGAATGTCATGTGGTCAGATGAAACCAAAGTAGAACTTTTTGGTATAAACTCAACTCGTCGTGTTTGGAGGAAGAAGAATACTGAGTTGCATCCCAAGAACACCATACCTACTGTGAAGCATGGGGGTGGAAACATCATGCTATGGGGCTGTTTTTCTGCCAAGGGGACAGGACGACTGATCCGTGTTAAGGACAGAATGAATGGGGCCATGTATCGTGAGATTTTGAGCCAAAACCTCCTTCCATCAGTGAGAACTTTGAAGATGAAACGAGGCTGGGTCTTCCAACATGACAATGATCCAAAACACACCGCCCGGGCAACAAAGGAGTGGCTCCGTAAGAAGCATTTGAAAGTCCTGGAGTGGCCTAGCCAGTCTCCAGACCTCAACCCCATAGAAAATCTGTGGCGGGAGTTGAAAGTCCGTGTTGCTCGGCGACAGCCCCAAAACATCACTGCTCTCGAGAAGATCTGCATGGAGGAATGGGCCAAAATACCAGCTACTGTGTGTGCAAACCTGGTAAAGACCTATAGTAAACGTTTGACCTCTGTTATTGCCAACAAAGGTTATGTTACAAAGTATTGAGTTGTATTTTTGTTATTGACCAAATACTTATTTTCCACCCTGATTTACGAATAAATTCTTTACAAATCCTACCATGTGGATTCATGGATTTTTTTTTCACATTCTGTCTCTCACAGTTGAAGTGTACCTCTGGTGCAAATTACTGACCTCTGTCATCATTTTAAGTGGGGGAACTTGCACAAATCAGTGGCTGACTAAATACTTTTTTGCCCCACTGTAACTGAAAACCTAAACTGGGAAAACTAAAACAACTGAGACAACAAGACTGAAGAACTATGAAATGAATATGACAACTCTGACTATGAATGTGAACATGGAGGGAGGCAACACAGACTATTCGACAAAGACTGAAAGAAAACACACAGACTAGATACACACAGGAGGTGATCAGGGGAAGTGGAGACACATGGGGAAGCAGCTGACCCAAATAAACATAATGGCACCACAGAGGAAATTAGCACTAAGCATGATTATCATAGAAACAAGACTTTCAACATTAAAGATGAAACAGAACAACACGAACTTAACATGACACATGTACAGAGGGTGAAGACACAAAGGGATCGAAGAACAAAAAATGAGCAACATAAGAGCTAATAACTAAATGAACTTAACATAAACAATGAATTTACAACTCAAATCTAACTAATAATAGCAACAACCAGAGCTTAACATATCTTCAATAATAATATAAGAAGTCACCAAATCAACCAAATGCAGACAGAAGTCTCTGCAGTCTCAGAAAGTCGTGGTGACGTCAGCATCAATGTCATCATAGTCTTCATTGCATCCCTCTTCATTCCCTCTTTCAAGCGTCGCCATATCCATGCAAATGGCCAGTGAGCGTTCTGTCGGTGTAATGGGAACCAGTGAAAATGACAGTAAAGACCCCAGCAGGTCATGTGACTCAGCTGAGACGTTTCAGTAGCACTTTATAATACAGCGTAGGATCCTCTAATTAAATGGAGCAGCAATGTAGTTTATTAGAATCACAATGTAATTATATTCACTTACAGGTCCTTAAAGTAGGTACACTGCAAATACTAACATGTCAGGTTTTACAGGAAACAATAATAATAAATAATAAAACTAAAAAAACTTAAACACTGTGTAAGTGATTTAAATTATGCATAAGAAGTGCTTAAGTAAAAAAGGACAATCTATTATCAGAAAAACCGTCATGCATGTCAACATCATAAATATTAAATAATGATGTAAAAGTTAAGCGACTTAATAATACGACATGGGCCCAAAGTGCAGCATACTTATGATGTAAGATGGAAAACATTGTTTGATTTTTGCATTACCAGAATATGAGGCAGTACTTTAACTTACGCACTAATTAAAGGTAGTTAGAATATAACGATTTCTTTGCTTGCTGTAAAACCTGATTTTAAGTGTTTGTGTGTTTTGGAATTTCAAATGAAATTCATTTAAATTCTATTAATTACAGGACAATTACAGCCCAGGCTGTGCTACACAGCGTCACGGAGATTATACCTGGCAGGATTGCTTTGTAGATCGACACCATCGGGTAGGTGGAGACAAAGTACGGAATGATGACCACTAAGTGGAGGAAAGCCTGTAACGGCAGGAATGGAGGCAGGCAGGCGAGGACTGGAAGAGGTAAGGCACACACACACACACAGACACACGCACACACACACACACACGCACACACACACACACACACACACACACACAGTAAGTGTATTTGTGTTCTTGTAGGAGTCTCACTGATTGTTTTCACTTCCATCGACTCACCTGCAGAAACAGTCAGTGCAGACAGCAGCAGCACACACGCACCTGCAACAGGAGGTCAGAGGTCACTGAAGGTCAGAGGTCACTGAAGGAAGTTTGTACAATGTTTTGCATGCATTGTATTGGAAATGACTAAACATCGCCCAGAGCACATCTGAGGCCTGTGCTGTGGGGTCCTGATACGCCCCACTGTGCGCAGCCCACGCTAAACAGAGAGGGGTCCACAGTGGGACCCACTGTCGGCCTGCAGCACATCCACAGTGGTGCCACAGGTGTGGGCTGCCCTGCTGAGTGTCCTTCAGATCCCGGGTCCTTGGTGACATAGCTTAAATCTCCTTTACAGTCCTGTCTGTCACAAACTGCACACTCATGTTTGCTGATCAGCAGTTTTCAGCTATTCCAGACTCCTGATTGGCTCGTGCTGCTGGCTGGGCGTTCCGTATCTCTGGAGTCATTTCCCTCTTCCCATCAGTTTGTCTTCCTCACCCACAGTCTTCAAATCCCAGCTGGAAAACTCTTCTCAAAATCTTCTAACTGACGTGCGCTCGCGTTTTCCCAGCACACCTCTCATTATTTTATCTGTATTTCTTTGTCATTGTTACTTTGTTTCTGCTTATATTAACACTGTTTGTGTCTTTTATCTTTATCATTATTAAACTCTTTGTTTTGCTTTGATTCTCTGCTGATAGCTTTGCTTCTGTGCAGCACTTTGGTCAGCATGTGTGAGTGACAGCCTCTCCCGATGTGATAAAGATGAATCCACGGTGAGAAGAAGCCCCGCCCACTATCTCCAGCTCCGAGAGAACTAACCAGTTTCACATGAAGGGTTTGAGGTCAGGTGGAGATTCAGATATTCCAGGAGAGCTCTGCAGAGCTGGACGTCTCTGTATCACCCCATTGCTGTTTGTAGCTTTTATCTGTGATTATTTTTACATTACTTCCTCTTCCTGGTGAGCTCTGCTGCAACTTCGACCTACGCAGAGCAACAGCAACATCTGGATAATTACAAGCATCTGTGTGATTTACTGAAAATCCTTCAGTCTGTGAAGCCAACACCTGACAGACAAACACAAACCAGGTACCACAAAGCCTGTGTAACACACCCTGCACTCACACGTGTGCGCAGAGACAGAGTTGGATGTAAACGACATGCTGAGAGGTTTAATCAGCGTGAATCCAGAGCACAGAAACACTGTTTGACTTCCTGTATAAACTTTGCCATCAGAGCACTGTGAGGTCACACACTGGTAACACTAAGGACAAAGCTGTACGTGCTGTTTTGATTTGGATAGAAGCTTTAAATAATTTTAAAAAGAAAACATAATGGAAGTGTGATTTATTAAGAAAACCTCTGAGTGTTTCCCTTTTAAGGACACACACAAAGTCATTTACAGTCATTTACTGGCAGCGGTGATAAATGTGCACAAATATGCAGCCAGCAGCACATTTATGAAGCTAAAGTCATGTTTTTGGAATTTAAGAGTTGAACAAAGGAGTGTCGGAGCTCTTTGTTTGACTTACCGAGGAGCAGATACACTGATGGACCCTTCATGACGTCTGCGTCACGAATGAATGCGAGTTTGAGCAACACAGTGACACCCTCAGTCCGACCACTTCCTTTCTAATAAGGGCTCAGTGTACAGAGCGTCAAATTATGATGCTGTGTTGTCACAGATAACGAGGGGTGTCCAGGCCTCGAGGGTCGGAGTTCAACCGCTGTGGTGTGTTTCTACAGTGCTGTGGTCAGTGTGTTCGTGTAACAGTAACGAGTCAGACATAATACAGAACCTGAGAAGATATAAATTCAATTCAGTTTCATTTGCACAGCACCAAATCACAACAGCAGTCGCCTCAGGGTGCTTTATCTCGTAGACCCGACAATAATACATGCAGATATAACAGGAACAGAAGAGTCAGGAAAGGCAAACTACACAAAAGCTCATCAGTGAGAACACAAACCAAAGAGGGACGTGGGATCACTGAGCAGTTCAGCCACAGCATGAGGCTCACACCAGCACACAGCCTGTCCACAGCCAGCTGCTGATTAATGCAGACTCAGTGTGGGCCTGCAGCGTACCCACAGTATGGCCACAGTCTAGGTGTGGGCTGTCCTACATGTGCCCCACGGTACATTGCTGTCACCAGCTGGTCTGTGTGGACCAAAGTGTTGCTGAAAACAAAGCTACTTTGCAGACGGGTCACCACGTGACAGCTGTTTGCACCACAGGCCCTTCCTGATGAAACAGGACTGATGATTCTTCTCAAGCTTCAACCAGCAAACCTTTGCTTCATGATCCACCGTGTGAACCACCACACTCTGCAGCACTGTGATAAAACATGTTTCCTCTCCACATGAGTCACATTGCCCTGTTCGTTGTCTCCTTATTAAAAACGATGTGCCCGCGTACATGTGCATGCAGGCCCACAGTGGGCAGGTGTGCGTGAACTGTGCAGCTGTGTGAGTGGGTGTGGCCACACAGGGCTGACAGCAGTTTTGCCCTCTGGGGTCTCTGAGTTTCCTCGCTGTGATGTCCACAGAAAACCATGATGGAGGCGCTGTGGGCCCACATGGGCTGACCCACAGGCGTCCACTCAGGGTTCTCTGTGAGCAACCATTATTCAGTTTTATTTATAAAGTGCCAAATCACAACAACAGGTGCTTAATGTTTTAAGGTAAAGATCTTCCGACAACACAGAGAACCCAACAATCAGATGAAGGAAACACTTGTCTGTAACAGGAAGAAACCTCCAGCAGCACCAGGCTCAGGGAGGGGCGGGGCATCTGAGAGACCGGCTGGGCCGAGGGGAGGAAGACGGGACAAAGACGTGCTGTGGAAGACAGCCAGAGATTAACAATAACAAAGTCCAAAGTGGGCATTCCTGCCACAGGGACCCACAAGGGCATAACTGCTGTGGGGCCCACAAAGGCTAGCCTAACCCACCCCACATGGGGTTCCTGTGAGCGAGCTCACCATGGAGTGCCCACAGAGCCCCCTCTCAGGGGTCCCGAAGGGCAAAACTAGGAATTGTGGGACAGTTGGATTTTATTTCCATGTAAACGTGGATCATGGTTCCTTGGAGGGTTTCTCTCAATGTGACCTGAACTTTGGTAGTTGTGATCTAAGTTTTCAGATGTCTAATCATGGTCAAATATGTAAAATCATTCAAAACCATCGAGTCCAGCTAACTTAATGGAGGTTTTCTTGGCTGGTTGGTGGATTTTATGTAAATCAGCCAGTCTGAGTAGTTGTTAATGTCCAGAGTGAAGCCTGCCTCTCAGCCTGTAGCTGGGACATGCTACAGCCTCCCTGTAACTCTGAACTGGAGAGGCAGATGTGTTACGGTTGTTCAATGTGAGGCTCAAACTCTCCCTGATGTGAAACAGCTCTGCAAACACTGCAGCAACACAAAGTCACAGCGTGAGAACAGAACTCAGACTGTTTATCCCAAAGTATGAAAACTTTATTACAGCATTCAGAATATTAAAGACGACACAGATCAACGTATTTTACATTAAGCATAACAAATCTAACAGCAAAGCAAATATCAGAATAAGATAAAAACATCCTTGAACTCATTCAACACCTGAGACCTGTGAGGACCTGGTCACATGCAGCAGGAGCAGGTCTATCATGTTTGCAGTCTGAATGCAGCGACGGTGCTCGCTGTAGATCAGAAGTCATGCTCGGTGATGACATCAGCAGCGATGTCATCATAGTCCTCGCCAAATTCCTGAGTTTCTTCATCAAGCCGGGCCGTCTCCATGGAGAAAACCAGAGGACGTCCTGCGGCGAGTGAACACAGACTAAACACAACCAGTTTAAACAAACTCCCAACTCCAGTTCAAGTCCCAGAGGAGGACCGGCTTTAGGTTTAATGGTGCTTGGCCCGGTGCCGACAGGCATCACCTCTGACTCTGTGCTGTGTTATCCTGGCAGGACGGTAC